>NC_142882.1:51086250-51396500 GCF_051225735.1 Oryctolagus cuniculus | reverse complement strand
CTGTATCTCCTGAACAATACATTTTATCCCCCGGAGGGGAGGATTTCACACAAAACTGGGGACTTGCACACCTTGTCGCTCAGACAGTCTTTGCAGAAACTGCAGCTCTTTTCCTCATTTTAAATCTCGAAGGATTCTTGAAATCATTCAACCTGTCATTCTTGAAAACCTTACCGCACGGGACAAGCTGGACTCAGCAGTCGCCTGTTGGAATCCAGGTGGGGAGAGACACAAAGAGGACTTTTCAGAGCAGCAGGCCAGAGCACCCAGGGCCGTTGTCTTCCAGAAAGCTCCCTGGAGGCCTTTGTCCACCACCGTGGGACTTTCAAAGCCAAGCTCTGCGGACTCTGAGAGTGGAAGTACTCATCCCTTAAATGACGACTGAAGCATGTTTTCAAAGACCAGTGTTTCCTTACCTTTGTCTCGTGGGAAGCAGCTGCTCCACAAACACAATGTTTTAACAAGTTGTATTAAAGGGAAATCTTAAGCCAAAATAGATCAAAATAACCCCGGTTTTAAGGGATTTTGTCTCTTTTGGAAGAATAAGAACTAAAATATTAAAACTGTTAAATTATGGAGAAAAAGGCACTCTGATACATAATTTTAAACAAATATTTAAAATAAGGCAGTCTAATGTTTGAGTCTGTAGGTATGATAAATATATTAAAGGGAAACACATTAAGGAAATGTAAATGTTAGACCATGCAACTGAAAAATATTTTTAGGAGGCCATTAAAAAAGAAAGAATTTGATGGGCACTTAAATTAAATCTTGTAAATAGAAATTAATGTATAATAGTCTCTTCCCAGTCTTGGGATGAGACATTAAAACTGTCCATTAATGAGCATGAATTTATACTTTCAGATGTGTTGCTTCATAAAATGAGACTCAGTACTGCGAGTTATTCAGGCTTATGTTTAATATTGTTGACTTCTTCATGAGGGAGCATCAGTGTGCTGTCATGTGTACTTTGTAACTTGTACGTATCCAAGGAGACTTGCAGTGGATATTTTGAAAGATGTTTGTGGTTTTCATAGCAGCATTCGAGAGCCCCTGTATCTTATTATGAAGTTTTTGCTGATAAACTCAAGATACAGCTTACCTGGTATGGTTTTCTCTTCTATGAAGCTTGCTGTGTACCTCTTTTCCTTACTCCCAATCGTGTAGTGATACTAAACCTTTCATAGTAAGTATACTTGTTTCTCATTGTGTTCCTACGAGTTTACATTCCTAAAGAATTGACTCTGACTTTGGATATTTTTATTTGTCCCCTACCTTTTTAAGGCTATGGAAACAAACTGGAGTTACATTTTTCTGAAGTTTTGTATATTTGTGTAAATGTTTTCCGTATACAGTACTTTACACAGCAAGTGTTGCCTCTTACTTGATTGAAATAAAAACTAAAAAAAATATATATTTTTTCCAGATCGTTTTACTCGTAAAAAAGTCGTTATAAAAATTTGCAAAACTCATGATGTGGAGCAAGAGAAAAAAGGAGGAAGACGTAGGTGAGTTGAGCCATTGAGAGTTTTGGGGGTAAGCTGTAGGACAGTGCCATTGTTGGCTTTGTGCTTTATCGGCGAAGGCATGAGTTGTGTGACAGGTCCATGGGCGTCTGTCCAAGAAGATGAGCTCCATGGGCCGGCCAGTTAAGACTGATTGTCGTTCTAGAAGCACAGGAAAATATAGATAACATTGCTTTGCCTTTTTAACTTTACTATGAGTCTTTATCTCTTCAGTGGAGATTAAATAGCCCTAGTTCTTGGGATAAGACTTTCTGATTGGTCAGTATGAATGAAGGAATTAGGTTAGCTTTGGGAAAGAATCAAGGATGAGATCTTTAGTATGTTATTCTACAGTAAAATTTTAGGATTTCATTCATTGGCCTTAGGAAATCTTAATGACATTTCAGGAATTGTTTTGTTGTGGGTACTTAGCATCAGGACCCTCTTAGAAACTTTAAAAAATTCCTGGTGTGTGGTTGGCTGTCTATTTGGATCCCTGTATGTCATCTAAGGAACTAAGTCATTTCACAACTATTTTCTGAACTACCCTTAGAAGAGCATTGTGGGCAAGCAGAGCCACGATGCTGTAAGCGAGGTGCTCACCCTGTGAACTGTGTGCTTATCTAGTGCCTTCAGAATTCCCTGCCAATGGCTGACTCTCCCAATAGACCCAGACTTTGTTAATATCCACGTAACTACTTTATAATTGCAAAGGAAGGCCTCTACAAACAGTTCTCGTAACTTTCCTGGTGCTGTATTGTGGTGGTGGTTGTCACAGCTAATAACTAAAGTTGTTATCTCATTGAATCCTCAAAGCGGTCCTAGAAAATGAGTATAATCCCCATTTTGCAAAAGAGGAACCTGAAGCTCTCAAGAAGGTAGGTGACCTGCTGGAGGTCACACTGCTACCGTGTGGCAAAGCCAGGCATTGCCCACAGTTCTCTCTCCTTTTTCTATAGCTCAGTGAAAGTGGTGAAAGAAGTACTCAGTTCTTAGGTAGTACTTAGGTACTACTACTTAGGTGCTACTAGTTAGGTAGTACTGACTAAAAGACATCTATTTGAAATTCACTCACCCCGTAGGTGATAGAGTTAAGGTTTAAAGTAGAATTAAATACTTTTCTAAAATTAAATCATAATGTATTTTGTAGAATTTGAGATGATTGTGTTTCAGTGGTACACTGCTGGTTAATTCTCATATGAAAAAGTGAAATGCAAACTTAAATAAGTTTTTTTCTTTCCTGTCAGGTTGATAAAAATTTAAAAGATTTGTAATAGTATTGGCATTGGTGTAGGGGAAGCCGTGGGCCTCTGGAACAGCAGGTGGGGCTGTGAAGGGGTGGGCGATTCAGCAGGAGCTGGCAGCTGCAGAGGGGGCCACGCACCTTCTGCCCGAGTAGTCCTACTCTTGCATGTTTCTGCCTCTCCATGTTCCTCGGGAGATGTAGTGTAAGTCTCTAAATGTAAGCGTGCAGGGCATTTGTTGCAGCATTGCTTTTAATAGCAAAAAACAAAAACAGAAGAAAGCCCAAGACAAACAAAACCAAAAACCACCCAGCGATCTAAATGTCCATTCACTGAGGAATGAAACCTTATGATACATATGTATAGTAGAATATGATGTAGCCATTAAAAAATGTGGACCTATATATGATGATTTAGATTATACAATAAAAATGTTCCCCCTTAAAAGGCATGGCATGAAGCTATATGAGGGTAGTTCTCAATGTCCAAGGAAAGTGCATATTTTGCACCAAAAAAAAGCATGGATTTCACAATTTTTGGCACCCAAATAAACTGACCTTTTAATTCCATTTTCCTGCAAGCATTTTAAGGTGCCCTTGTATAAATGTGGCATGATTGTATGTTAAAAATTACACGTGTGTGGAATGGTTCACATGGGTGTGAATATATGTATAATACACACACATGCTTGGTAATGGGAGAGGAAAGCATTGTTTCTCAAATTGTGGTCTACACACCGCATGCAGTAAGGAAAAATGGTATTTTTTGAAATGGAGATTCTCTGAATCAGATTCACTGCATAAAGTATGGAAACCTCTACCTCTTAAGTTTCTCAGCTGTTGTTTATGCAAACGTAAAGTTTGGTCTAGAAACCGACTGCAATTAATTGGTTTTCCGAGAGACCTTGTGTTTTAAAAGGAGCCTCCGTAAGATGAAGCCAGTTTCCATTGATTAGCGTCAGCAGCATAGACCTGATAGCGAAAGATGACCTAGGAATCGATTCTAGTGAGAGGAGGACACATTTGCAAAGTGACCAGTCCTTTAACAACAAGGCTGTGTTTATGTTAAACTCCCCAAAATGCATCAGATGACCTGTGAAGGAAGCAAAACGAACACAGCTTGTTGCAGTAAGAGGGTGGCACCTGGATACACTAAGCTGGAGGCCTTTGGGGTCTGTGCTCAAATGGTTTAGGGCATGTCTGTCAAGGCTGGGAGCTGTCTGAGACTGGCCAAGGAGGCCTTTGGGGTCTGTGCTCAAATGGTTTAGGGCATGTCTGTCAAGGCTGGGAGCTGTCTGAGACTGGCCAAGGGTTTAGGATTGGCGGACACAGCAAGAAAGATCTTGAAGGGTCTTGATTGAGTCAACTGTTGTTTAAGTAGCAACCGTTTGCCCCGGTAAGCAGATTATTTTCTGCAGCCTGTAGGGGATTGTGTTTTTGTTTGTTTATAAACTTATCTTTTCTGAGCAGCTTTCTTGGAATAAATGACTAACTTACGTCGACCTAGGTGGACTGCAGTCTTAGCCATGTTGATGCTGAGGGATTTGGTTCTGTCTCTCTGTGTCTCTCCCTATTCAGAGGCTGCAAGTATATGTTATGCACTATGTTGTGTACTGATATGTTCTTCGTGCTTCCCAAGGTTCTGCTGGAGAAGTCTAAGGTTTCTTGCAAAGCTTCCCGATCCCGCTAAGTTCTCGGTTCACGCTGGTTAAGTGCCCTATATTGATACTCATTGCACTGCTTGGTGGGTATCTTCTCACATGGCCGTCTCCCTCCCTGACTGGAACCCCTGTGGGAGATCAGTATAATCCCTAACACATGGGGCTGAGTGAAGATTTGCTTAAGTGGCTAGAATACGAATCCAACAGAGGAAGCTGCTGGCAGCGTAGGAGAGACTGTGTTACTCCTCTTCGGCTCAGGGGAAGTCTGTGAACTCATTGGGTTCTCTGACGCATACCCAAGCGGAGAGGAAGATGAGGGTTGGAAAACTTGACCACTTTAATGCTTTGAGGTGTGTCTGTGCGAAAGTTTTGTGGGAAGTAAATTGTGATGCGTCATAGTTCTTTTTCTTTAGGATTATGAGTGGTACAAAGGCTTTTCTGGGCTAGTGTTTCTTGATGTTTGCTCTTTGTGTTTTTCTGCCGTATTCTTCTCTCCTGTCGGCCTGGGGTACGTATGAGTGATATCTAGACTTATCAGGAAACCAAGCAGGAACAGCCTAACTTCCACACTATGAATTCTCACTCTTGCCTCACTTCCTTCCTTTTGTAGAACCCGCAAGTATATTTAGCTTTCGAATCCTAGGTCCACTTCTACCTAATAAAGGACTACAGAGTGTTTATCTTGACTGGCATGGTGGCACGGTGGGTTAAAATGCTGCCTGCAATGCTGGCATCCCGTATGGGCACCAGTTTGAGTCCTGGCTGCTTGAATTCCAATTCATCTCCCTGCTAATGTGCCTGGGAAAGCTGTGGAAGATGGCCCAAGTCCTTGGGCCCCTGCACCCATATGGGAGACCCAGATGGAATTCCTGGTTCCTAGCTTGGGTCTGGCCCAGCCCTGGCTGTTGGTGGCCATTTGGGGAGTGAACCAGCAAATGGAAGATTTCTGTATGTGTTTCTGCCTCTCTCTCTGCAACTCCGTGTTTCAAATCAATCAATATTAAAAAAAAAAAAAAACTTTCCCCTTTCATTTAGCCAACATGTTTCTACTTCTGTCTTGCCCAAGCTGCTGAATAATTTTCTACTAACATTTTCTTCCCCAAATCTCTTGCAGTGAAAACCTCTGGAATATGTCACCACTTTTCTTATTCCACTCTAGAATCTTGTTTTAACATTTGTTCTTTCCTTAACTTATTATGTCCCATCTTCCTATTTATAGGGCCTTATAAAGACTTAAACTGAGCAATGCATATACATCCTGTGGTAACTTTAAAGTAAATATCATGTTGTTGAAATACTCAGAGACGTGAAAACTTGGCACTTAATGGGGTAAGCCTTTTAATTCATTACCTCCGTCAAGTTGAGTTAGTGGAGGTAGGATATGTGTGAGCAAGCAAAGCCATGAACTGTACCTGCAGTAGGAAAGAACGCCTTCCCCAGGTCACTGAAGAGGAGACAATTGAACCGAGTTACACCAGCAGAACCGCACCATGTGTGGTACTAGAGGGAAATAGACTGTGGTATTACAACCCCACTCGAAGGTGGCTATGGAAGACTGGGAGCAAAGGAACGCATTCTAGTTGGGATAGATTTCAGCAGTAGTTCTTGTCTGCTTTGTGTGGAAGGTGAGACATCCCCAAGGTTCAGATTTATGCCACTTAGACCTGGCCAGGTGATGGAGGAGCAGTGATAAAATCTTGGAGAGGAACACATGATCGGACGTCTTAAAGATGGGCTAAATGCTAATCAAAGCCCCATTGTGAGGGCGGTGCTAAGTAATCCGATGGCCAGGATGACAGCAGATCCCTTTGAAATCCCAGTCCTTGCTCGATCAGCTTAGGAACAAGGCAGCTGGGCGCCCTGGACTTCCTCTCTGGAGGGCTGTTGCGGTCTCAGCCCCAGCCAGGAGCCCAGCCTGCCAGCAGCAGCAGTGACTTTCCCCAACGCTCATGCCAGCAGGTGCATGTAGCTGCTTCCTGGCAGACTGATTGTATCAGATCTCTTCGCTCCCAGAGAGGCAGCTGTTTGTCCTCATGGAATAGATTGACTCTAGACTGGGATTTGCCTTCCCTGTGGGCCATGCTTCTGTGTCACATGAATTTGAATTCTCAGCACTGTTTTCGCCATCATGATTTCCCTCAAAATATTGCTCAAGGAACTAATTTGTAGTGTAAGAAGCGAAGTGGAGGTAGGATTCTGCTCCCAGCCATGGCAAAGCAGGTAGTTAATGCCAGACTTTCCACTGGCCAGCCACATAATCTGAATGACAAACTGTGGCACATGCAAGTCTCCAGAAGGGAGCCCAGCATTGGCACAACTTCCTCCCAAGTGGTTTCGACTGGTTTTAGAAATGGTGTTTAGGGGGATAAGCAGTGCTTATGAGGACAAAACCTGGATACGAGTGCCCGCCAAATCAAAGGGCTTGGAAAACTCCCGTACATGGGGCTGGGACCCCAGAACGCTCTGCAAAGGAAGTTAAATGTGAATTGAAAGTACATCAACCCTCCCGCTCACACATACACAGGCACTGCCACACAGCCTAACATCATCCCAACCCCCGAACTTGGATTCTAGGTGCCTGGGAATAAACAAACACCCCATAGAGGGCCAAGGGGCCCCCATCGTCTTATGCCTCCAGTTTTACAACTTCTCAAACACAACGTTCAACAGAAAAGGAAAAAAATAACGGGATACTGGTACAGCAGAGCAACACTCATTGAGAACGGATAGCAGCTACGGATGAAACTGCCTAAAGCATCTTTTTGAATGAGGCCATTGGAGAACTTCGAGCCAACCAATTCTCCAGTCGCCAAAATCCCAGGGAGAAGGTGTGCAGAAAGGAGTTGACAGAGCAGGCGGAGACACCGTCCTGGCTCCGCGTGGCAGGTGGGGCTTTGGCTGGTGTCTGAGAACTTGGATGACAGTGAAGTTCCTGGCTTTATGCCGAATGCCTGCTTTCCTTCTGGAGGCCTGAAACTGCGATCCTTGCTGGGCAGAGGGTGCCTGTGTCACCAGCTCCCGATACAGACTTTGGACAATACATTGAGTGACCCTGGCGGACAGCATTTCACAGCACGTCACCATTCAGTGGTGAAGGAACTGAGCACGCCAGCATGCTTTCCTCCAGACTTCATCCCATGAATTTTTGCCTCTTTGTGATTGAGCTGTGCGATGTTTTACCATGACAAATCATAGCCACGGGAGTGCTGCGTCCTGCTGAGTCACTGCGCTTGGGGTGTGATGTGGCCTTGGGGACTCCCAGCGCAGAAGATAACCAGAGGAATGAGCAGACATTCGGCAGCAAGTTCTTCTTTTATTGGATTTCCCACTTTTTGATACAAACCTGGGCAAAAGGCCCAGGAACAGATTTGCTGCCAAGAATTGGAAGCAAACAAATCATGGCAACACACAGGACTGAAGAGATAAAAAGTTTAGAGCAATGAAACCAACTGGCACTTGGGAGAGGAAAGCTGCCAAAGAGCAAGGAGGCCAGCATGTGGCACAGTGGGTTTAGTCTCTACCTGTGACGCCAGCACCCATATGGGTGCCAGTTCGAGTCCCGGCTGCTCCACTTCTGATCCAGCCCCCTGCTAATGCACCTGGAAAAGCAGTGGAAAATGGCCCTGGTATTCAGGCCCCTGCACCCTTGTGGGAGACCCAAATGGGGCTTCCGGCTCCTAGCTTTGGCCTGGCCCAGCCCCAGCCATTTGGGAAGTGAATCAGTGGATAGAAGATTCTCTCTCTCTCTGTCCCTGTCTCTCTCTCTCTTTTTCTCTCAGTGTGTGTGTCTGTCTCTCCCTCTTTCATGGTAACTGCCTTTCAAATAAATAAAAATAAACCTTTAAGAAAGAACGTTCAGAGAAATGAGCCTGGAACTCTGCTGATTTTCCTCTTGAGTATTTGCTGAATCCTTGGATTGCTCAGAGCAGGGGGAGAAAAAGCAGAAACCTGTAGAAAGCTGGAGCTAAAGTTGTATTTCAGGACCCAGTAAGAGGGAGAGGCCCTGATGCACATCCTAGGAATGGGGGAGAGTCAGTAAATTAAACCTTAGGAAAACCGACGCCTGGATTTAAGCCAATTGAATTATTGAATGGATTAAAGTGGACTGCCTGCCACCCCTACCTTCCTGCTGAAAATGAAGAGAGTGCTCCTTCTGTAGGAAGACACACCCAGAGACTGGACAGGGTAGCATATCAAAGAATGCTACAAATCGGAACCATGAAGAAGGGCAGGAAAGGCAGTTGTTAGTATTATCAGAGATCTATGGGGAAAAATGGCTTTGACTAGTGAGTCAAGATGGATAATTTCCTGAGAACCAGACTCCGTTTCTTAAACAAACAAACAAAATCAATGGGTTGGGGCCCTCACTGTGGTATGGAAGATCACCTCCTGCAGTGCCAGCATCCCATATGGGTGCCAGTTCCAATCCAGTTCCTGCTAATGCACCTGGGAGGCTCCCGGCCTCAGCCTGGCCAGCCCTGGCCGCTGTGGTCATTTGGGGAGTGAACGAGAGTATGGAAGATCTCTCTGTCTCTCTCTCCTCTCTCTCTCTCTGTATCTCTGCCTTCCAAATAAATAAATAAATCTGTTTTAAAAATCAATGGGAATGTCAGAATTTAAAGATGCAAAACCTGAAATTACTATCTCAATATATATGTTTTAGTAGCTTGGAGAATGGTGGAAAATCCAAAAAAGGAGAGAGAGTCTCAGTTGTGATGGCTGCCAGCAGGTCTGTGCCTCCAGCTGCATCACTCGTCACAACTCCGCCCCTGTTGTCACAAGTGCTCCCTCCCACGTCCTCCTGTGATCCTAGAAGAACACCAGTCACTGGGGTGAGGGCTTGCTCTAACCTGACACTGCTCCAAATTGACTGACCACATCTGCAAAGATAATATTTATGAATAAGGTGACATTGTGTAGTCCCAGGTGGACATGAATTTTAGAAGGTCACTATTCAACCCCCAACGGTCCTGCCTCCCAAATTCACATCCATGTCACACGCAAAATATACTTACCGCATCTCAACATCTTCCAAAGTCTTCACCTCAATGCCAAGTTCAAAATCTCATCTAAACATTGTGGACACAGAACGTCGTAAGCCTCATCTGTATCAGGTGCGGGTGAGACTCTATGTTCCATCTCAGGGCAGTCTCCCTCTCCATGTGTGCGCTGTGAAATCAGAAAAGAAGTCATCTGTTTCCCAAATACCATGATGGGCAAAATATAGGATAGATGTTCCTAAAAACAAAGGGAGGAGTTAGAAAAGAGGCCACTGACACCATGCGAATCCAAGCCCAGCAGGTTTTCTGTTCCACTGTGCCTTAAGGTCTGAGAACAAAAGCCTCTGGCTTGTTGCTCCATGCACACTGCAGTAGTGCTGGCCTCACTCTCTGCATCCGTGGCTCAGGCCTGGAGGTCATTTAAATTTTTTAAAATTAAATTTAAAAACTAATTAGAAGGGCGGGCACCGTGGCACAGTAGGTTAATCCTCTGCCTGCGGTGCCAGCATCCCATATGGGCGCCGGTTCATGTCCTGGCTGCTCCTCTTCTAGTCCAGCTTTCTGTTGTGTCCTGGGATAGTAGTGGAAGATGGTCCAAGTCCTTGGGCCTCTGCACCCACGTGGGAGACCCAGAGGAGGCTCCTGGCTCCTGGATTCAAATCAGCACAGCTCCAGCCATTGTAGTCATTTGGGGAGTGAACCAATGGAAGGAAGACCTTTCTCTCTGTCTCTCCCTTTCACTGTCTGTAGTTCTACCTCTCAAGTAAATAAATAAAATCTTTAAAAAATAAACTGATTTGAGAGGGAGACAGACACATACACACACCTGTCCCATCTATCTACTGGTTCATCCCTCCAAACATCCACAACGACCCCTAGCTGGGGCCAAAGCCAGCTCAATCCAGATCTCCGACATGGGTGGCAGGAACACAGTCCCTTGAGTTATCACTGTTACCTCCCAGGGTCTGCAATAGCATGTAGCTGGAGTCAGGAGCTAGAGCTGCAAATCAAACCCAGGCTCTCTAATATGGCAGTGTAGGAGGGCTGCACTCCCTTTAGAGCAGTGAGGGGGGAATCCTTTCCTTGTCTTCCTAGCATCCGGTGGCTCCTGTAGCCCTTGGCATTCCCTGTCTCCTGGCTGCCTCATTGCAGTCTCTGCATCCGTCATCACGCCACCGTCTTAGAAGTGTCCCAGTAGTTGGATCTGGGGCTGACACTAATTCAGTGTGACTTCTCTTCACCAAGGACCTCATTTCCAAATAAAGTTGTGTTGGAGGTTCATACATGTTCCTTATCAGAAACTCCCTGATATCCATAATTTATTGAGCTTTTTAAATCATGAAAATATGTTGGTTTTTTTTCAAGTGTTTTTCTGTATGTATTTGATTTTTTTTCACTTATTCTACTAAAGTGGCATAATATGTTAATTTATTTTTTTAATGTTAAACCAACCTTGCCAACTTGGGGTAAAACCTACTTGGTTACGGTGTAAAATTCTATGTGTCTGGATTTGGTCTAGTATTTTGTTGAGGGTTTTTGTATCTCTACTCATGAAGGAATTACTGTACATTTTTTCATTTCTTGTTATAGCTTTTTCTGGTGGTATTTCAGGATAATACTGGCCTCAAGGAGTGAGTGTCTACATCTGCGTTTCCAAAGAGCTTGCAAAAGACCAGGACAAATTCTTCTTGACAGAATTTCCATGTCTTAATGTGGAAGAGTAGGCGATTGCATTGGTCAGCTTGCTCACATTTCGTGTTTTACCGCCACAGTGAATTTATACTTGCCGTTTTACTTTTTGTTTTCCATGTAACTCGCGAGTTCTTTGCATCTCTATTCCTTTTTTCTCATTTTTTCTAGTATGTGAATATTGTCTAGTGCAAAATGCTTAACTCATTTAAAGGTTTTTTTTTTTTTTTCATTAAAGGCTTTTGAGTGTTTGTGCTGGCTCCAGAGCTCACCATCTGCATATGATCTAATCAGAATCCGCTTCAGATTTATACTAAGTTAATTCCACTAGATATAAAAAGGCCACATCATTCTATCTTTCCCCGTTCTGTGCTATTCTTGTTATACATACTTAATGTTTATATTCTACAATTGTTATAATTAGTTTATATAATTTTATAATTATTGAAGATGAAAAAGAAAATAAGGTATACATTTATAGTGTTTGTTATATTTAGCTTCTTGTTTACCATTTTGCTACTTTTCACTTGTTTTTGTGGGTTTCAGTTACCATCTGGTGTCATCTCCTCTTCCCATAGTTTGTTCCAATCTACCCCCTTGTACTGCTGCTGCCAAGCATATAACATTTCTGTATGGTACAGGTTCAACAATACATGCGTGCCAACATACTTACTGTAGGGGTTTTTTTTATAAAGCTTTACTTATTTATTTGAAAGGTGGAGTTACAGAGAGGCACAAAGAGAGAAAGAGAGAGAGAGAGAGAGAGAGGTCTTCCATCTGCTGGTTCACTCCCAAGTTGTCATAATGGCCAGAGCTGTGCCAATCTGAGGCCAGGAGCCAAGAGCTGCTTCTGGGTCTCCCCTGTGGTGCAGGGGCCCAAGGACTTGGGCCATCTTCTACTGCTTTCCTACTTTTTTTTTAAGTAGTTCCAAATTTCCATTTGGGTTTGTGTTTAGCCTGAAGAACTTTCTCTAGTATTTCTTGTAAGGTGTGTCTGCAAGCAATGAATGTTGCCAAGTTTAATTTATCTGGGAATGCCTTGATTTCACCTTCATTTTCGAAAGACATTTTTGCTGAATATAAGGTTATTAGTAGATGTATTTTTCCTTTAAACTCCTAGAATATGTTCTCCCAACACCTCTGGTCTTGATTGTGGTTGCTGAGAGTTTCTTCATCTTACTGGGGTTCCTTTGCCTGTGACAGATATTTTTCTGTGCTGCTCTCGGGATTTTCTTTTTATCTTTGTCTTTCAGCTTTTCTCCTACCATGTATTGTTTGACTTTCTCTGCATCTATTCCACATGTTCATTGAGTTTCCTGGATGTATAGATTAAGGTTTTCTCAATGTATCTGGGACATTTCGTGCTGTTACTTCTCCAGATAATCTCATGAAATACTGCCTTCTTTTCTGTCTCCCCCAGTGGTGTGAATGTGTTGCTGGACTTGAAGATTCTCTGTATATCTCTGCAACTCTTCATTTTTCTTCATTCTGTTTTTCCTCTGTTCTTCAGATCATATAATCTCTATCAGCCTATGCTCATGTTTGACAATTCTTCCACTGAATTGAGCCCCTCTAATAGAATTTTCATTTCAGTTACTCTACTTTTCAACAGCAGAATTTTCATCCTCTTCCTTTTAGTATTTCTGTCTTTGTTGATATTCTCTGTCATCATCGTAACTCCCTTACTTCTTTCTGAATCATTTCCTGGAGGTGTGTGTGTGTGTGTGTGTGTGATATAATCAATTAAGAGGAGTCATTTTCTTGAGTAACCTTGGCCTTGAATGCTCCCACACTGTTTGAAACAAGCTCATTTGCTTTGAGGAAACCTAGGGACTCTCTTTTCTTATGACCTGCCCCTCCCCCAGCAGAGGAACCTGCACTTCGTGAACAAATCAAGGGCCCATCTTCAAATAGCTTTGTCTCTTTGCATCTCACTGATTATTCTCTTTTGCAAAAGGGAGGTAGTGTTGCTTTGCTAAGCTGGGCCGCATGATCAGAGAGACATTACTTGGAATACTCTTCAGAGGTGCAGTACTGGAATTATCAACACTTCAAAGAAGTTAGGAGGTGTGAGAATAATAAATGCTAGGTCTCTCCAACTCCCCGGTCGGGGTGAGTTACCTTGCTGAAGTTTTCTCCTTGAATATCATGACTGATCATCTAGGCAGAAATCTATTACAGATCAATTGCTTGTGATCAGCAAGAAACAAGCAAGCAAAAAGGAAACAAACCCAACTCACACAAGGCTGCCCTCATTCCCTTCATCTCTTAGGGTTAGGACAATCACTACGATTGGGTTTTATCAATTTTACTATCATACAAATACTATCAATCAAAGGCAGAAGGTCAGGAGAGTGTCCCTCTCTGATCCTAAAGCCAAAATCCATATGAATGAGCACTTTGCATAATTAGTGCTTTGGCCTTGTCATGAAATTTTATTGGCTATAGGCTTTTTAGACTGAAGCTCAAGTGGTCAAACACGCAGAAGTCCAAAAAGGTAAGCCCTAATTAACCAGGTATTTTAACGTGATAAAATTTCAACATTAACATAAAATAATGACAGTAACATAATTTCTGTGGATTTTTAGAGTTTTTTTTTCTTAGTAAGAATGTTCTTGAAATTCATTCTTACAGTAACTCACTAGAAGTTAATTGAAATTAGTTGGCCTGGAAAAAAGAGGAAAGTGTAATGATATACTTTATTGCCAAAAGTAACTGGATCACTGAAGAAGATCTGCTCATGAGTTTAAAATATGAAAAATTACCAATTTAAATAACATTTAACACCGTATTCTAACATTCCTAACCTTGCAATTATACACAAATCTCTTTAGCAAGTAATTTATATTGTCGCTATCTTTTCCTGATTTTTCAGGTTCAAAGAATACTGACTTTTTCAGCTTCAAAAAGCTGCATTAAATGTTCGGTAGAGAATAGTGGCATTGATTGCTGGTGCTTTTTTATGGCCTTCCGTATTTGTCACTGAATTGCGTTTGACTGGTGCATACTTTCTCATCTGGTTCTCCCCTTTTATTTCAAGTCCCCATATCTGTAATTCATTCATGCACACGTGTGTATGGATGATGTGCTGTGGGCGGAGCCCCCTGCCGGGTACAGGGAGTGTAAGGGCGAGAAGGACACGGTGTTGTGGCTACGGATGTCCCGAGAGAACCGTGGAAGCACGAGGAGGGTGTGACGGATTTTGTCTGAAAGGGACGTGGTGAGGACTCACAGGCGAGGTGCTGTGAAACCATGCTGGGTGTAAGCACGGGAGTCAGCCAGGTGGGTGGGGGAGGAGAGCCATGGAGAGAGGACTCTTAGGACAAACCACAGACAGAAAAGCCGAGCAGAATGAAAGGCATGCAAAGTTAGGGGTGTTCCCAGGGCCAGCTTCGGGTCCCATCAAAATTCACTAGCAGGACTGGCATAACCCCCAGTCATGGCTATGGCTTATTACAATGAAAAGATACAGATTAAAAGGAACCTTGGAAGAGATGCCTGGGGCACAGTTCAGGGGACACCACTGGGAAGTTTGCAGGTATCCTCTGCCGGGGGAGTCCCGGTCAGCGGGGACTTCTGCCAGCAAGGATGTGAGACAATGAGCTTGGAATATTGGCCCAGGAAAGCTCACCCACACCCTCAGGGCAGGTCACACAGAGGAGCTGACAGCCTTACTCTCGGTCTCCAGTCGCACAGCAGGGCAAGATGAAACTGCACGTCCAGGAACCCCCACCATACGCTCCATTGCTAGATTACCTGGAGTGGCCCAAGGCCCTCAGGTAAAAAAAGAGACTTTTCTCAGGAAAGACACCCAGGGGCTTAGGGATCATCCTGTTTCCAGGAGCCGAGGGCAAAGCCAGCCATCTCTTATCGTAGTATCCATTCTGTACTGCATAAGCTCTAGGGAGTCCAGACTGGCAGGAGTGCAGAATGCATACCAGGCTTGAGAGAACAGGGTCAGATGGAGAATCACTGATGGAGTTTTGGATGGAGGTGCGGTGGATGTCATTAATGGAAGACACGGACCAGAGACAAGCATGGTGTTAACAGGTGTATTTGAGGAGTGTGGATTTCATCACTTTTCCCCTCCACATAGTGCCATAAAGAGGTAATAGAAGTAATAAAACTACAAGAGGAAGTGAAAGAGTAGCCACATTGTGTTTGTGTGCTGGAGCCCGTGGGGTGTGTGTTTCACAGCAGTGCCAGGCCAGGAAAGAATCTAACCACGGACAGGCCCTTTAGTTGAGTGTACAATGGAAGTTGGTGCAGAAAGGAATCTAAGGGCTCTTCAGCTCTAACCCAGCAGAAGAGCAACGAGGTTCTCCCAATGGGATTTGTCGACTGGACCTTCCTACCACTGTGCCATATGCATTTCCCTGTTTTTCATCACTTGAACAATTTATTTTAGGTTATAAAAACAAAATCATAGATTCAGAGAACTTAGGGACACGAGAGATTAAAAAAAGATTTATTTATTCTTATTTGAAAGGCAGGGTTACAGAGACGCAGAGAGAAAAAGAGAGAGGACTTCCATGTGCTGGTTCACTCCCCAAATGGCTGCAGTGGCCGGAGCTGCACAGATCTGAAGCCAGGAGCCAGGAGCTTCTTCTGGTCCTCCCACATGGGTGCAGGGGCCCAAGGACTTGGGCCATCTTCCACTGCTTTCCCAGGCCACAGCAGAGAGCTGGATTGGAAATGGAGCAGCTGGGAGTTGAACCAGCGCCCATATGGGATGCCGGCCTGGAGGCTGCTGCTTTACCTGCTGAGAGAGAGCTTAAGGCTCCTGTAAGTGCATGTTTTATTTAAGGGAAATTTCCAGGCCAACTGTAGATTTCTCAGTCCCATCAACAGAGACTCTGATTCAACAGCCAAGTCTGTGCTTTCATAAACCTCTCAATCTGCATCACCAAAAAGTCCTTTTGGATAGTTTGCATGCTTGTCATGATTTCCTTCTGATGATTGTGGAAATAAGCCCCCGGGAAAGCACTTGGCTCAGTGAAGTGTAAGAAAGCCTCTGTGAATGCTCGTGGATGATTGTCCCGCTCCTGTTGGCAGATCGCTTAGATCCCAGGTTCTACATGGAGGGGCTGAGGGAGTCTGTGCTGAGGTCACTCAGGCATCTTAGGTAATGCGCCAGCCTCGTGCTAGATGTGACCAGGAGCTAATGCTTTATCTTTATTTTATAATAAAAGTTTATTTTTAAAAACCCACCTGCATTTTACCTGAGCTTTTAGATAAGGAGAAAAGGAGCGTCCACACACCTGCTAGATGCCTCTATTCTTTGATGGAAGCCTGGACCAGCTGGGGCTAGATGTTTGATTTGCGTCCTGCACGTGATGACCAGCATGTTAGCCAAACCTTAAAATGCAGACAGAGCAACAAACCCAGGGGCAGTGAAGTTTGTGCAGGGTTGTAGCAGAACTAGGAGTGTACCAGCTCACATCATCACTTGTGTAGTCCCCTGGGTGGAATTAGCAAGTTAAAGGATATTCGCTCTTCCATGTGTCATTGCTAGATTTCCTGATTTCAATTGAATTTGCATTGCTGTACACGGGCGCTCATCAACAAGTGCTTTCACTTGTTGATGGATGTGAACCTGTGACCTAGACCATCTGTTTATTAAAGAACCCAGGAAGTTGCTGCTTTTCTCATTTGACAGTTTGCTAGGTCGGCACATGTAAATCACTTGTGCACACTGACTACAGATAAGCAGAATCAAGCACTAGCCTTACATGTTTGACATTGTCCTGTATGACGTATTTCTTTGTTTATCTTTTAATGCTTCATATTAGTACAGAAATTTTATGTTTTATAAAAGCTGAAAATGGTCTCTGTTTTGTCACATATCCTTTTCCCATAGCTGAAATAAATATACCCATCCATTTTTTTTTTCCAGAGTAGCTTTTAAGATTTAATGCTACCTGTTTGGAATTGCTTTCTGCTTTAGCACACCAGTTCTTGATCAAGTAAAATACCTCCCATCCCTCCTCTTGAATAGTCCTACCCCACTACTATGTTGACATTGCTGTGTGACATCTTCTCTTTGTGGCTGAGAAGCCGATCGCCATGGAAACATTGACAGATCCGAGTTCATTGCCGCTCTGGAAAAGCAGCTGCCAGCATTAAGATGGTAATGCTGTTACCATTGCTCATCTTTCCAGATAAACTGACGATAAATTTGATAAGACAGTGTGCTGGAGACTGCAGCCGGCAATTAATGTGATCTAACTTAGCAAGCTTATTAATATTTTTCCTTACTCCTTTCACATAAGAACAGGCACATGTCTTCCTAAGTTTATTTCCCCCCTCTTATTAGAGTATCATATTTTCCAGTAAATAAAAACTTCCTATTATATTATGAAAGTGTTGACCATATTAAATAAATCCTCAAAAATAATTTCGTTTTTATTGGACAGCTTAAGTAGGCACAAATATCTGCTAATCTATGTGAAAAGCCAGAATGCATGAGACCATATAAAGATATATCCATATTTGAGGAAAGATGGGAAATAATTATACATCCAAAAAGACGGACTTAGGAGATTGTAATATTCTTCACCTTTTTGGCACATTTCTTCTTTAAAGATATTATTAAGTTCTTAGAAAAATTAAGTAAACAGGATGACTTTTATAAAGTCTTAAGGCTTTTTTTATTAATAATCGTGCATCTTTATGAGCTCCAATGTCACATTTCACACATGTACCCAGTGTGTACTGATCGTATTAGAGTAACCAACATCTCTCCTCTTTAGCTGTGCTCTCTGATTGCAGGATTTGAGCTTCTATCTTCTGTTTGTCCATAAAATATATGCGAGGTTATTGTGAACTGTAGTCTCTCACTGTGTTGGGTAACACTTGGAACTCACTCCTGCCATCTGACTCGGATTGGGCTCCCCGATTCTCTTCCCAGCCTCTGGGAATCCCCATTCAGTACTCACAGTGAGGTGTTTTTTGTTTTTTTTTTTTTTTTTTTTTTTTAGCTTCCAAAACACAAAGGAGAACCTGTGCTATTTGTCTTTCTGTGTTGGGCTTATTTCACTTAGCATGATGTCTTCCAGTTCCATCTGTTTTGCTGCAAATGTCAGGATTTCATTCCTTTTATGACTGAATAATGGTTCATTGTGTATATAACGTATTCTTTATCCATTCATCTGATGATGGACGCCTTGGTTGATTCTGTATCTTGGCTATTGTGAACAGCGCTGCAAAATACATCCTGGGGAGCTGATACCAATCTTACCTCTTAGATGTGACTTATGCCCCTCTCCTCTTGAAAGTATGATGGGTAAGGCTCTATTCTACCTTGCTTTCCAAGAGTAAGCCCTAAGGGATTCCCTTAGACAGTGTTCATTAAGGTTTCAATTACTAAGTGGTCTCTAGGATTGGATAATTTTTACATTTCTGTCTCATCGGTCTTGCTGTGATATTATCTCACTTTTGTTTAATCAACTTTAATATTATGCTTATAGTATTGTTGTAGCTGTCTACTTCTAGGTAAAAGTGAAATTTTTTGGAGTATAAGAAAATTATAGTCCTACGATTTTTCCTCCAACATTTTATAACTAAAACTTTCAGCCATCACAGAAATGTTGGTTCCTCGTGCTTTGCTCATCATTTTTCAGTGGCTCTCACTCCCTGTAAATGATGGTGGTTAAAAAACAACAACAACAAAAAAGTCTGGTACACATTGCCTAGGAAGGCAGAATCATGAGCCACTATTGATGAGGATGGTGATGTAATTCGCTCCTTTTGTGATGTTTTGCTAAGAGTTTGATGTCAGAATTACAATGGTCTCATAAAACAAGTGGACACTGCTTCCCCCTGCTTTGTTTTCTGAAAAAAAATTCACATGAGATCAGTGTTATTTCTTCTTTGTTTGATACAGTTCGTCAGTGAAAGTAAATGACGTGAAGTTTACTTTGTGGAAAGATTGTTGATGAGAAATTCAGTCCCCTTGACAGAGTTGAAGCTGTTCAGATTCTGGTGTTTTTTTGTTTTTGTTTTTCATCATCTTTAGTTGTATTTTCTAGGAATTTATTTATCTCATCTAAGTTTTTTGCCATAAAAATTCCCATAATATTCTTTTTTTAAAGTTTGTTTTATATTAAAAAATTATTTATTTGAGAGGCTTCTTTTGGCATAGAAGGTAAAGCTGCCACCTGTGACACCAGCATCCCATATGGGCGCTGGTTCATGTCCTGGCTGCTCCACTTCTGATCCAGCTCCCTGTTGACGGCCTGGGAAAAGCAGCGGAGGATGGCCCAAGTGCTTGGGCCCCTGCCACCCATGTGGAAGACTCAGATGGCATTCCTGGCTCCTTGTTTCAGCCTGGCCCAGCCTCGGTCATGTGGCCATCTGGGGAGTGAACCAGTAAATGAAAGAGATAACTTCCATCTATTGGTTCACTCCCCAGAATGCTGCAGCCACCAGGGCTGGCTCAAGCCAAAACCAGGAGCCTGGATTTCCATCCGGGTCTCCCATGTGAGTTGCAGGGGCCCAGATGCTTGCACCATCTTCCACTGCCTTGCCAGATGCATTAGCAGGGAGCTGGATTGTAAGAGGAACAGCTGGTCTTGAACCAACGCTCTGATGTAGGAAGAAGCCAGGGGATACCGGTGGCAGCTTGACCTGCTGTGCCACAATGCTAGCCCCACCATAACATTCTTTTTACCATCTTACTAATGCCTGTTTTATCTGTAGTTATAATCCCTTTCTAATTCTTGACATTTGGTTTCTCTCACTTTTTTCTTGTTGATTCTATAAGGCATTTGTCTATTTTGGCTTGTTTCCAAGCGGCTGCGAACGTTTGGGTTTAAGTTTTACATGGACATGTGTTTTCATTTCTCCTGGCTAGACGCCTAGGAATGGAACTGCTGAGTTACACGGCAGCCCGCGGTTCTGTCTTTGGGGAACCTCAGAATTGGTCCCACGGCGGCTGCGGTAGTGTGGGAGCACTGTGCCTCCGAACTGACTTTCCTTTATGCTGTCCTCTCTGTTCTGTCAGATGATCTCTTTCTGTGGTTCTGATTTGCATTTCTCTAACGACTGACGATGTTATAAATTTGTCTGTGCTTATTGACTATTGCTGCATCTTTTGTAACTACTGAAGTCATTTGCCATTTTTTTCCTTTTATGGTCCACGTTTTAATGTTCCTATCTAAGAAACTCCATTCATTCCCAGGTCACAAAGACTTCTAAGCTTTCTTCTAGATCGATTCTTTTCTAATACAATCATTTAAAGTATATATTCCCTCTAAGCATTACTTTACCTGAATTTCTTTTTTTTAACTTTTATTTAATAAATATAAATTTCTAAAGTACAAATTTTGGATTATAGCAGTTTTTTACCCCATAACCTCCCTCCCACCTGCAACCATCCCATCTCCTGCTCCCTCTCCCATCCCATTCACATCAAGATTCATTTTCAATTACCTTTATATACAGAAGATCCATTTAGTATATACTAAGTAAAGATGTCAACAGTTTGCACCCACACAGAAACACAAAGTATAAAGTACTGTTTGAGTTCTAGTTATAGCATTAATTCACATTGTACAACACATCAAGGACAGAGATCCCACATGAGGAGTAAGTGCACGGTGACTCTTGTTGTTGATTTAACAATTGACACTCTTATTTATGGCGTCAGTAATCACCCTAGGCTCTTGTCATGAGCTGCCAAGGCTATAGAAGCCTTTTGAGTTTGCCATATCTGATCTTATTTAGACAAGGTCAATATTCAAAGTGGAATTTCTCTCCTCCCTTCAGAAAAGGTGCCTCCTTCTTTGATGGCCTGTTCTTTCCACTGGGATCTCACTCACAGAGATCTTTCATTTAGGTTTGGTGTTTTTTTTTTTTTTTTTTTTTTTTTTTTTTTTTTTTTTTTTGCGAGAGTGTCTTGGCTTTCCATGCCTAAAATACTCTCATGGGCTCTTCAGCCAGATCTGAATGCCTTAAGGGCTGATTCTGAGGCCAGAGTGCTGTTTAGGACATCTGCCATTCTATGAGTCTGCTGTGTATCCCGCTTCCCATGTTGGATTGTTCTCTCCTTTTTAATTCTATCAGTTAGTATTAGCAGACACTAGTCTTGTTTATGTGATCCCTTTGACTCTTAATCCTATCATTATGATCAGTTATGAACTGAAACTGATCACTTTGACTAGTGAGATGGCATTGGTACATGCCACCTTGATGGGATTGAATTGGAATCCCCTGGCACGTTTCTAACTCTACATTAGGGGTAAGTCCGATTGAGCATGTGCCGAACTACTTTACCTGAATTTCATATATTTCATGTGTTATATTTTTGTCATGCTGTTCAAAATAATTTCTAAATTTACTTCTAATTTTTTCTTTGACAAAACAATTATTTAGAAAACATTTGAGGTTTCCCAGATATCTTATTTTTATTTTCTGCTAATTTAGTTCTATTTTGGTCAGAATTTATACTCTGTCTGCTGTCAGTTCCTTAAGAGTTGTTGGAATTTGTTTCATGGCTCAGCATATGGTCTATCTTGGTAAATGAACTTGAAGAGCATGTGTATTTTGCAGTTGTTGGACATACTATCATAAACACTGATTTTATCAAGATAGTTTATAATATTATTCAAATCTTCTATTCTTCCCTGATTTTTTTCACTAGTTGTTCTGTTGCTAAAGGCAGTTTGTTAAAATCTCTTGCTATGATTGTGGGATTATCTTTTTCTCCTTTTTCTCCTTGACTGTGTCTGTGCTTTTTTTTTTAAAATGTGGTTTTTTTTTTTAAAGATTATTTATTTGAAAGTCAGAGTTAGACATAGAAGGAGAGGCAGAGAGAGAGAGAGGTCTTCCATCTTCTGGTTCACTCCCCAAATGGCTGCAATGGCTGGAGCTGCACCAATCCAAAGCCAGGAGCCAGGAGCTTCTTCCAGGTCTCCCATGGGGGTGCAGGAGCCCAAGGACTTGGGCCATCTTCCACTGCTTTCCCAGGCCATAGCAGAGAGCTGGATCAGAAGAGGAGCAGCTGGGACTCGAACTGGTGCCCATACAGGATGCTGGAATTGCAGGCGGTGGCTTTTCCTGCTACACCACAGCACTAGCCCCTCTCAAGTGTTTTGAGGTTCTGTTATTAAGCACAAATTAACACGTACATATTAATAATGACCTCTCTTCCTGATGAATTGCCCCTTTCATGCTTATGACGTGTGCCCTTTCATCATGGTAATATACTTTGCATATTGAGTATTTATCTGATATTAATATAGCCTCTCTAGCCTTCTTAGTCTCATTGATTTCTCCAAATCTCAGTGAGGCTTAGAGCTTCGACATGGAATGCTGGGGGGACAGAAGCTTTGAGTCTGTAACATGCATGACTTGTAGACGGCGTGTAGTTTAGGTCATGTGCTTTATCTACCCTACCAGGCTTTGTCTTCCAATGACTGAGTTTGCAGTGTTTATAATTAGTATAATTATTGACATATAGGTGGTTAAGTGCTTTCATTTCGTGTTTTATTTTCTGTCTGTTTCCATTTTTGTTCATTTGTTTTTTTCCTGACCTCATGGGTGTTGTTTAAGCATTTCTTTTTAGAATTCATGATTTTTTTTATTCCATATACTTTCAAACCTGTGTTTTCTTAATAAAGTTCTGTCTCTTTTGGAAAATATAGAATTGAATCCTGCTTTTTTATCCACTCTGATGAGGTCTGCCTTTTAAATGATGTTGTTTTAGGTCATTAACATTTCATGCGATTATTGATACGACTGCATTGAGGTCGACCATCCATCCTTTCACGGTCTGTACCTTCTGCCTTTTGGTTCTCACATGACTTCTCTTTAAGCAAATTTTGCATATTGCATTGTATCTGTTGGCTTTTTAGTCATAACTGTTTACATTAGCGTTTCAGTGGCTGTTCTAGGAGTTGCAATATGCATCCCTAACCAGAGCTTGCCTTGTTAATATAGTTCAGCAAAGGCTACCCTGGGAGCCCACGCACTGGTGGCTGTTCACATCTGCTTGGCCATAGCTGGGCTTTTCACCACTTTTAGACTAATCGTTATCCCGAAGCAGTCACTGGGTCAGGCAAATTAAGATTCCTATTCTGGGATTGAAGGAAGACTCCACCCACACTGAAACAGAAGGGTCTCCATTTGCTTCCTGAAAGAGCTGAGGTTTGTTAGCAGGGAGGTGAGTGAGTTTAGGGTAAACAGCAGTCAGCGTGTGCCACAGGAATTTATCCATCTGATAGGCTTAGTTTGCCAGATTTGTAACCTCAGCACATTTCAACATAATTCTTGATTTTTGCTGTTGTCTCAGTTGAATAATATTTATATTTATAAAATAGTAAAACTGTATTTTTTAAAGAGCAGTATGAAATATTAATATCTGTTGTCTTTAGGCCTGTTATTCTCATTTTCTTATTTGGACCAGGGATGGGATGTTCTTTAGAATAAATTTTTGAGTTTATACAAAGCTGACCTATGGTAGGCAGTAACGACTGTGTCTTAGTGAGTAAGGGAATGACACAAGAATGCCCGGAAGTAGCTATTTTCTGACTATGGCAATGAAATTTCATGGACTCGGTTCAATTTCATCCTAGCAGACCAAATTTCTCTCAATGATATTATTTTGTCATAAAGGAGACAAAGACGATTTTTTTTTAAAAAAAGAGCAAAACAGAAAAAAAAATTAATTCGCTGTTCACTTTCTCATTTTTGAGAGAAGGTAGGTGGTATAAACAGTGTTACTTGCAATTTTGCTTTGAGAAGCCTACGTAGTATCCTGAGTACCTTTGACTTAACGGGCTTTAACACAATCTGGATATGGCTGGCAAATGTCCTCATAACCAGGGGAGGCATTTGTGAAGCTTGCTTCCGTGTAGATGTTCAGTTCGCAGCAGCCAGGCCCGTGATTCTGAAAACGTGGTTCCTCCTTTCCTCTCTAACGGGAGCTTGCAGCCCTGCATTCCTGATGATTGGATTAGAAAATCCGCAGGGCACAGAATCCATTTTCCATCCCATTAGCAGCTGGTGTGTGCAGAGCACCAGGCTACCCAGCCTTAGCATGGGTTGTGATTTAACACACGCGCACACATCCACAGCATCTCACTGAACTCCCTTAACCTCCCGAGAGATTTGCAGCGAGCAAAAAGTCTCCCATTTTACCGATAAGCCAGCTAAGACACAGCAACAACGGAGCAAAGATCTAAAGTCACTGGCTTAGTACCTGAGTAAGAATCGAGGCTGGAATCCGACCCGCAGCCCCTGCTCTTTTTCTGTTCCAGTGTCCCCAGGTCCCCCATGTTGTACAACTTACCACCCTGGAGTTGGACAGTGTGCAGCCTGCATGGAGACTTCCTTGTCATCTGCGTGTTTCCCAGAGGGAAATTTGGGTGGGCAAATCATTCATCATGCAGGGCTATTCCACCTAGCACCTCCAGACCTAGCCTACTAAGCACCAGCACTGCACCACTGACATGTGGCATTCAAAAGTGACTTCTTGGGCTGTGGCCAGATGCCCTGGGAAGTGGTGCTGTATCAGTACTTGCCATCAGGCTGCTTCGGGGATGTCATAAATGGCAGGATTTGCAACCACAGCGGATCAGAGTCGTCCTGACAAGGTACTTGGAACATTTTTGACTCAACACATAGACCTTTAGGCGAGCCAGGCTCTCCAGACACAAGAAGAGTTTGGAGGGAGAATAAGGAGTATTCAGAAACCCTCAAGCAATGGGAGTGGCCAAGCTTAGAGAAGGAGCCGTGTTAGGGGTAGAAGAATCACCCCCAAAATCATAAACAGGATGATAGCAGCCACAATGCTAACACCGAGTTCTTACTGTTTAAAGTCACTTATGCAGACACTTACTTATAAAGGGATTTCCAAAAAGGTGGAAAATGGACTTCAAAGATAACAGCTGGGCCGCCACTTGGGATACCCACATCCCATAGTAGACTGGCTCTAGTCTCGGCTCCTAGAATTCCGATTCAGTTTCCTGCCAGTGTGCACCCTGGGGGGCACCAGATGATGGCTCAGGTAGGGTTCCTGCTGCATGTGTCAGGGGTCTGGGTTGAGTTCCAGACACCTGGCTTCAGCTGGTCCAACAGCCCTGCCAGTTGTTTTTGGGTAGTAAATTAGCAGATGAAAAATTTCTTTCTGACTGTTTCCCTCTCACTCTGCCTTTCAAACAGATGAATAAAACTTAAAAAAAAAAGTTTAATTTAAAAATAATAGTTCTTCTGTTCAAGAAAATTCTGAAACTGATCAGCATGATTTTTCCATAATGCACATTTCCCATGGTCTTTTGAAGACCCCTCGGATGCATGGATTCCACATTATTTTGCAGTAATGTTTATCTTTTTTTTTTTTTTCAAAAAAGATATATCTATTTATTTATTCGAAAGGCAGAGTTACAGAGAGGCGGAGGCAGAAGCAGAGAGACCGTCCACTCACTGGTTCACTCCTGAAATGGCCACAATGGCTGGGACTGGGGCAAGCCGAAGCCAAGGGCCAGGACCTTCTTCCAGGTCCCCTACCAGGGTGTGGGGGCCCAAGCACTTGGGCCATCTTCTGCTGCTTTCCTAGGCACATTTGCAGGGAGCTGGATCAGAAGTGGAGTAGCCGGGGCTCGAACCGGCGCCCGTGTGGAATGCTGGCACTGTAGGTGGTGGCTTCACCCACTACGCCATGGCGCTGGCCCCAGTCACATTTATCTTTCATTCCATTTTCCACGAACATTTTGAAGGATGCTCCTATCATTTCCCTGATTGCCCCAATGGTGCCAGGCAATCATGGCTCCCATTGTTTTCCCACATTAGTGAACTGCCCTCATCCCTTGCCTCTGCCCTCATTGTAACCACCTTCCCGGTCTTTCTGCTTCCATGTTTACTCCATGGGGCCCATTCCCACATGCACAAAAAAGAAAAATCGACCTGAGTCATTTTTACAAAATGAAATCAGATCACGTCCATCCTCTGCCAGAACCCTCCCGCTGCTTCCTGGCACTGAATAAGTGCCTGGGGGTGTGCAGGGCACACGTGCCTGGCCCAGCTGGCCCAGTGCACCTCCCCAGCCTGGGCTGCTCCTCCTCTGGCCCCCACTGACCCCCTGTGGCCTTCTCAGAGCAGCTCTCGCTTGTTGCAACCCCGGAGCCTGAAATCGCTGGCTCTCCCCAAGGTGGGACTCAGCTGCTCACCACACTGGGTCTCTGATCAGAGCCTGCTACCCGCAGACACGTCCTTGGCGGCTGAGAGCAAACAGCCTCCGTCTCCCGCCTCTTCGTGTCTCCCTGCTTTCCTTTCCTTTCCTTTCCGGGTGCTGCCTCCCACTCTGTCAGCTGCCTCTGCCCCTCCCACCCACCCTTCCTCCTTTCTTGACAGCGGGAGCTTATGAAGGGAGGGCTTTGTCCTGCCTCTCAGGGAACCGCTTGGCCAGCGGGAGCTCAAGAAGCAGCCACCACATGCACGTGGCTCCCCAGGGTTCAGAGCTCACGGGGCTGGATTCGCACCCTGAACTCTCAGACTGGAAGCAAAGCCCACACCTCTTCCTGGGCTAGGCCATGGCTATAGACAAACTCCATGCTTTGGCCTTGCTACCTAATTGTTGTCTAAGAGGAATCCGTGCCACGGCACAGCGGCTCTGTGGGGGTCATTTTGAACACATTTAATTCCAAGTTAGTTCAGAACTAGCAGAAGTCCCTGGAGCAGCCAGCATTGTAGTCCACCCAGCAAAATTTGCCTTCTCCCATTGCTTTGCGGCCGTAGTCAGTGCATCGGTTTCCCCCTTGCAGGGTTTGTCACTGTGTCCCTTTTGTCACTTTCTCCTGCACCATAACTTCCAGTGAGTCCAGCAAGTTGTATGTTAAATCCTCACACATTAACAACAACAACAAAAAAAGTAACTACACCATTTTAAAAACTGGCTTATCTTTTCGGCTAGGAGGAAGCAAGGGAAGCCGACAGAATAGATCCGCGAGTGATATGGACACTGTTTCGTGCTGGAATTTGCAAAGCCGATTTAAGTATGACCTTAATTGTCAGAAGATTGTTTTTTAAAGCAGAGACATTGAGGAAGCCAGCCTTTGAGAACGCCAAGTTTGGAGCCCTCGACATCTTTGTGGCTTCAAATGTATTATTACCCACAGAGCCTGTCTCGCTGGCTGTCGCGGTCTGTACAATGTAAGGACATCATCGTAATAAAGACAGTGTCCCTCGTCCCTGCCTTGCTGGCCCTGGGTGCTTTCTTGGCCTACATCATTTTTTTTTTTTTTTTTTTTTGCATGTTTTCGGTTAGAAAGATAGCAGAGCTCACAAGACTCCCACAGTGCGGGAAGCTGACTTGTGACAGCCAGTTCAGAAGCAGCGGAGATTTGGGCAGATGCTGTGTGTGACTTGCAGAATGGAAGGGCTGCCTCCAAACGAACCTTTTCCAGGTTATTGGGCAAACAAGGTTTATGTGAGGGACCCCCCAACACACACACACATTGTGAGAATATGTCTGGGAGCCACTGGTGATGTTGAAATTCAACACTGTTTGAAAGCAGGGACACAAGGTCGGCTTTCAACCCCACACGGCGCTGGGCTCCCAGAGGGTGGCCCCGTGGTTCCCAGCATGCACTGGGTCTTTCCCATTGACCACTTGCACAGCTCTCACATTTCTGTACTTTGTTGTTGTTGGTTTTTTTTTTTTTTTTTTTTTACATTTATTCATTTGAAAGGCAGAGTGACAAAAATAGAGGGAGAGAGAGAGAGATTGCCCACTGGTTCGCTCCCCCAGATCCCTGCAACAGCCAGGGCTGAGCCAAGCCTGGAGCCAGGAGCCCTCAGGGTCTCCCACGTGGGTGGCATCACCTGCCTTGCAGGGCGGGGACCCTTTTGCTGCAAGGGGCCATCTGGCGATTTATCACGTCATCCACTGGCCACACAAGGTGCGCAACTGAAAGGTTAGCCTGATATATATTTACCTAATTTCAAGTCTCCCCTGCGGCTGCCTGGCAGGGCCAGACCAGATGATTTCTGTGGTGCTCATCGGCTCATCCCCACCCCGTCCCAGGGTGTGCATTAGCAGGAAGCTGGATTGGAAACAGAATAGCCAGGACTTGTCCCAGGCCCTCTGCAATGGGACAGGGTCGTGCCAAGTGGAGGCTTAACCTGCTGTCCCCAAGAACTGGCCCCACATTTCTGTAATTTTTGCTAATTAATTTGGAGGAAAATTCAAGTAGAACTAAAGTAGAATTCCAGCAGAATTAAATTGTAACTTAACCTAGTACTATAGGGATGATTTCCAAGTGAAAGACAATCAGAAAAAAAAAAAGTAAGTTACACTTGTTTTAATTTCGTTTCTTCATCTTTCCAACATTCAGAGAATGGTCTTAGCCACAGGGGCAACAAATTCCAATTCCAAAGAAGCTAGTTCAGCAAACACACATGTGTGCACACACAACACATGTGTACCATATATAGATATGTGACTTTTTAACTCTTATCCAAAATGAGGTTTGTCTTAGACAACTCTAGCATCTTTATTTAAAAGGGAGATTCCAAGAGTAGGCCGTTCAAAGCTGTTTCAGACATCGGATTAATGTAAATGCAATGGTTCTTTAGGAAAGGAGAGTGTGGGGCTGGTGTGGTAGTGCGGTGGGTCAAGCCAGCATCCCATGTAAGGGCGCTGGTTCAAGTCCTGGGTGCTGTGCTTCCAATCCAGCTCCCTGCTCATGTGCCTGGGAAGGCAGTGGAAGGTGGCCCAAGTGCCTGCCACCCACTTGGGAGACCCGGATGAAATTCTAGGCTCCTGGCCCAGCCCCAGTTGCTGCAGCTATTTGGGGAGTGAGCCAGCACATGAAAAATCTCTCTTTCCGTCTCCCTCTCTCCCTCTCTCCCTCTGTCTCTCTCTCTCTCTCTCTGTCACTCTGTCTTTCAAAATAATTTCTTTAAAAAAGAAAAGGTGTGCCTGTGTATATGGCAATCTACACGGAATATTTTTGAGAACGTCACTAACACTGATACAGTAGCTTTAGTGACTGCTCTGAACAGTCCAGAGTATTTTTTTTTTTGACAAAGTGCCTATATAATCCAGTTTCAATTGACTTAATTAAATGTCTTTGCACAAGGATCATTTACATCTCATTGTTAGTTCTACTTGCTGAAGTGTAGGCACAGGGCAAATTCCTTTCCCGATTTCAGCCTGCAAGTTCTGAGTACAAAAATAGAAATTCAGGGAACTCTGAGAATAATGGATTTCTATTAGCAGGACACTGTGGCGAAATTTGAGGGGCTCTGGATAAAAAGTTTCCACTTAAAATTCCAACCCCTTTCACCTCATAGTGCCCGAGTTACACCATTAAAACTACAGCTTCCTCCAGGGGTCCATTTATACAGTGTCTTCTCCTTGGGGTGGGGGCTTACCTGTTCCCAGATGTTAGTCAGCTTTCTGCTGCTATAATGAAATATGTGAGGCAGCCTGTATTACAAAGGAAACATTTACTTTGACAGTTTTGGTGATTCACAGACTAAGATTGGATGGACCTCACTGGCTTGACCTTGGTGATGGCCTTGCTGGCAGAGTCCCAAGGTGGTGCAGGGTCTGCCTGGTTCCTCCCTCTTCTTATAAAGTCATCAGGATTGCATTGTGTGGACTCTCCTGACCAGGTCTTATCTAAGCACCATAATTGAATTACATTTCCATCATCTTCGCCTCACTAACCTGAGACTTTGGGTTCATGCATTCAGGGAGATTCCAACATTTAAACAAAACCATAGCACCAGGGCTCGGAGACAGGGATGCCTGTGTCTGTCCCGCTATTTTCTTTGTGGTCCAGACCAAAGACAAGGTGCTGGGAGGGAGAGCTGCGGTGATGACTGGCAGGCAGAGGGGGCCACGTGTGAGCAGTGGGCGGGCACAGGAGAAATCGTTGCAAGAGAAAGGGGGCTGGAGAAGAACCAGTGCAGCTCCCTAACAGCTCTACTTGAATCTCCAGTGTTGATCCTCTGCGGGCTCTGAGCTGGTGCAATGTGGATGTGTGTGTGGATCGTGTGGATGGTGGTAGGAGGTGGTGGGAGGGAAAGAATCGCTTAGCCCTCCATGGGTTTCTGTTTTGCATCTTTGTTCCAACCTCTGCTTTATTCTAAGTCTGTCTGAGGCAGGCAGACAGGGAGCCTAAGGGCCAGAAGCTGAGGATGGACTTCCACAGTCAACGACAGAGCAGCCAGGCTTGGGGGCTCCATGTTTTGTGTTTCTTGCTCCATAGACCGGGAGTGAAATAAGAAATGTTAGGCAGCCGTGTAACCTAGGTGCTCTGAGACCACATCCAAGGTGTGGGAACATGGTTGAGGTTGCTCATAAGTCCAATAAGGCAGGGTGTGGGCAGAGGAGGGGTCTTAGCTGCCCCGAGGAGTTGGCACCAGGTATGGGCAGCCTGAGTCTCCCGGTTCTTAGAGAGGGTAAGGAGAAGGGAGAAGGCTGTTTGTGCCTCTTCCCTTCCCCAACACAGTAGCCCTCGCACTCGGTCTCCCCACACCCTCCATGCCGAATTACATTACTGCTCATCCACACCGCAGTAGGTACCTGTTCTCTGTTTTCTGGTGGGAAAAAGAAAAACAACTTTCCCTTAAATTGTTTTATTTACCTTTCTGGTGAACATGAAATACTTTTCACTTCTATGGGATACCATGCACTATTTCCACACATACACTCGGTGTAAATCAATTAAACCAGGCAACCAGCCTTTCCATTTCTCTATCCTCACGTTGTGTTTGCAGCCCACCAGCTCCTGCTCCCCATTCTTTAGGCAGTGTATAATGCACTACTGCAAGCTATGGCCACCTCACTCTGCTATGGAGCACCAGGACTTCCATCTGTTTGGGAGAACATTGTCTTTCCTGGTGTCAGCAGTGATATATTTTCTCTCATGTTCCGGAAACAGTGGTAAGTGTAATAATGATATTGCCAGCCATTCCCCCCCCCCCCATCAAACATTCAGAGTGAGATTGAAGGAAGCTGCATTTCAAAGCCATGGTGACAAACAGCTCTCCAGTGCTTCCTGTGGGTAAAGAGGCTTGGAGACAGGCTGAGAGCCAGAGAGCTGCCCCGTCATGCCATACCCCGGGGGCTGGAGAACAGCAATGGCCAAGACTTTGGAAGCGTAAAGGCTAATGGCCTTGCCTCTTTGTTTTAATAGCCTGCCACTGGACACAGTAGGTGCTCAATATGTGTTTCAGAAACACTTGAACATGTGCATTTAGGATGCTAAAATCCAGCACTTTTAGCATCTTCTTCCCCAGATCTCCCCTCTAACACTGTAGTCCTATCCCCAGTACAGAGTCCGGCTGCCATGACTTCCATGTCAGTTCTATCTGTGCACCTGCAACTCCTCCAAAATATACCTTGACTCTTGTGATGGCAAATAAGATCTACCCCCTGCTGAATGCTGTGCATACATTCAAAGAAGGAGTAAGCTGGACTTCAGTTTATGAGCGGACCTAACTTTGTGGCAAGCACATACCTTTTGGTAGAGGGGTCTCCTCAGAGGCCACCAGCTTTTACTTCTCACACGACACTCCCCATCCTGATGTTTGGAAGAGATGGATCTTCAGTTCGTCAGTACCTGAGACACAGGCTGTGATACTTAAACGGGACCTTAGAAACCAACTCAATTATCAAGCTCAAATTATCAAACAAACTCAATGATCTCATTTAATAGATAAGGAACCACTCAAGGTTGAATGGCTTCATGATTAGCTCACTTCCGGTCTCACTTCTGGTCTCACTTCTGGGTAGAATTTCTAGAGCTAAAGAACCAATGTCCAGTATCTCGGGCTCATGGCACGTCTCTCACAGAGCAGTGTCTTCTGGGACACACGGAAGGGGCCAGGGGTTGGGGGCTCATCAGACCTATTAAAGCAACCATCAAGGTTATTGGGAATAGGCACAGATTACAAAGAAAGAAGGAAGCAGAACCCTTGATGTAAACCAACACAGGAGCATCCCCTGACACTGTGGAGTGGAAAATATTTGCAAAGTAGTGTGTAGACTGTGAGGCTGTGTCTGCGAATCAGAAAGAATCCTGTGTATGCTCCCTTGGTGTGGAAGGGTGGATTCCACCGTGGTAACGCTGTTTACCGCTGCAGCCAGCGCTTCAGGCAGGTGGGCTGGTCACAGGAACGTTCGTCCCTTCTCTTGCTTGTCTGAGTTTTTATCAGAGCAATCTAAGCATCAGCTAAGATTTAACTGAAATGTGTACAACTGTGGTCTTCGTCTCTCAGGTGCCTTCTTTCCAGCACCGTGAATCATGCTCTGAGGGACTTAGCCTGGGACTTTAATCCCAGTGGAAAGCAGAGATTAATCGCAGAGCTTTGGGGGTGCTGTTCTGACACACAGCAAGGGGGGAGTTTGTGGGTTTCTCTTCCCCAAAACTTCTCCCCGCCCTGTCATGTGGAGCGCCATTCCCACCTTCGAGATAATAATAATTGAACACGTGCATCCTACTAATGACAATAGCGATGTTCTTGGGAGCACCAGCGTTCCCTCCATTACTCTCCCAACGCCCTCACGCCTTCTCATTCTTACCTAGTCTTCGCAAGCACTCAGCGAGGCAAGTCCTCTTATTATACCCATTTTTAGAGATGGAAAACTGAGGTGTAAGGAAAACCAGAGAGGCTGCAGAGTCTATGCCTGGGCACAGCCGTGAGCATTTCCCGGGCTCCAAGATTCACCAGCGTCTGTGGGAGGAGGCATCGTGCTGGAAAACGCGATTTGCTGTGACCCAGAAAGCGCATGCCCCTGCAGCCGGCTTCCGCCTGATGGGCCGCCCCGCTGCGTCCTCCGCGAGCTCTGCTCAGCCTTTTTGCTTAAGGCTCTGACTTCCCCTGGGTTGCTCAATCAAGGGCATAATTCCAGCAGGCGGGGCGCCGCGAGCCGAGAGACGCTCTCCTCTGGGGAGTGAAAACCCAGCTGCCGACGCGTTCAAACCGAGCAAAAATTTCTCCACGACCACAGCAAAGGAAGCAAAAAGAACTCCGACAAGACATCAAGCTGGCCTGCCTGGGGGCCTGGGGAGAATCCCTTTTCTCTTCCTGACATTGGCTTTGAATGCGAAAGTCACGGAAAGCACAGGGCGGTAACTGGTCACGGGACGCTTCTGGTCTGTGTAGAGACAGCTGCTCTGTACGACCTCTGTTTTTAAAGATTATTTATTTACTTGAGAGGTAGAGTTACAGACAGACAGAGGGAGAGACAGAGAGAGGGAGAGGTCTTCCATCTGCTGATTCACTCCCCAAATGGCCGCAATGGCCGGAACTGGGCCAATCTGAAGCCAGGAGTCAGGAGCTTCTTCCTGGTCTCCCATGTGGGTGCAGGGGCTCAAGCACTTGGGTCATCCTCCACTGCTTTCCCAGGCCATAGCAGAGAGCTGGATAGGAACAGGAGCAGATGGGACTTGAACCAGCACCCATAAGGGATGCCGGTACCGCAGGCAGAGGCTTAGCCCACTACACCACAGCACCAGCCCCAGCTAATTCCTTAAATATGTATACATATACTTATGTATGTATGTCCATGCTATATGCACATATGTCTATTTTATATACGCCTTTATGGGAAAATCTGCTTTTCTGGGAGCCGTGTGATGTACCTCCATACGTACACATGGAATATGGTGCACGTGTTTAACTTTGCAAACAGTCCTATGTCACTGACGGGGCTGCATTCTCAGCGATGCAGCCTTGCGTGATTGCGTTGCTGTGAGAACACGATAGAGTGTAACTTACACAGACTAAGAGGGCCATGATGTCCCCACGTGATAGGAGATTCTCAGCTCCATTATGGCACCACCGTCAAATACATATGTGAGCCATCACTGACCAAAACATCATTCCATGGTGCTTGACTGATTACACACACACACACACACACACACAAACACACGTATGTGTGTGCGTACATACAAACATGAGGGTACTTCGAAAAGCTCATGGAAAATGGAATCAAAAGACTATTTTGGTGCAAAAAATTTTTAGAATCCATGTAGAATTTTTCACAGTATCCATTTTCCTTGAACTTTTGAAAACCTCTTATATACACAGCTTTCAAAAATATTTTTGCCCCAAAAAGAATTTGTTTTTAATACTTACCTGGCAGGGGAGATACCATGATCACGAAGGTGGTTTTCCCAGGGCGAGGCTTATCCGTTGCGCTCTGGATGTGCTGACCTGTGCGATTTCCCCAAATGCGAGAAACTTGACTGCATAATTTGTGGTAGTGGGGGACTGCGTTCATGCTCTCCCCTGATAAAAAATATTCCATTTTCCCTGAACTTTCTGAAGTACCTTTGCATATGTATGTATGTAATTTCTCTTTAACTGGGGAAATCGGCATTACTTGAGAACCATTTGATGAAACACTTTAAAGTTAGTCTCCTTTTCCCCGGTATTGTCAATTTTTTTGCCTAAAACATTAAATTAGCTTTTTCTGGAAATGTTGAATTCTGGCCCCATAAATCAGCAGTAGTTTCCAAGTGGCACTGTTTTCTGTGTGCCCTGTGACTACTTCCCTTGGGGACGGACGACCCCACCTGCTCCTCTCCCTTCCATGGGGGACAACACGTGTGTGGCTCAAAGAGGGAGCTGGGTGCCGCCCCCTCCTCAGAGCCCTCGGCTCAGGGCCTGCTGCTACTACTCTGCTTCTCTATTTTGTCCAAACAGCAAAGGGCTCTCGCTTCTCCAACGTCTGCCTGGGCTCAGGATGGGTGGTGACAGAGCAGATGGGAGCAGGGTGTCCTGGGGCTCCAGTCACACCCCGAAGACCTCATTAATGTGGGAGAGGAGTTCTGATGGATGTGTGCTGCCCATTCCTGCAAACAAAGCCATTTATTTTAGGCCAAATTATTTGCAGCAAAATCTGAACGATTTTTCTAAAATACGTCAAATGGAATGCTTTCCCTAAAGCCTTTTGGATTTCTCTGCTACATTTATGAAGTGACGTCTGAAGTGGTTGGCTTTGATCGTAGAAGGAATGGCACCTTTAGGCACCTTTAGTCTGCCGAGAGCCACTTGGGTATTTATAATGTCGTGTGCAGCCATTACGACATTCTCAGTGTAAACGTTGGCTGCTGTAGGCTCACTGAATTTCCAGTCCTTCCTGAGTTTGCCTTGCAGGGCCAGACCTGATGGTGTTCCGTGGGCCGCTCGTGCCCTGTCCCTCCCCTGCCCCACCCCGCCCCACCCGAGTCATCCTCTGCAGGGGTAAGTGCTTCTCAGTGACTGCTGACATATTTCAAAGTGCGAAACAGAGCTTTCTTCTTTACGAGTCTTAGCAGAAGTGCAGTGCTTGTGGCACTGCAGGTTAAGCCACCACCTGCAGCACCGGCCTCCCATGTGAGAGCCGGTCAGAGGCCCGGCTGCTCCGCTTCCCGTCTAGCTGCCTGATAGTGCACCTGAGAAGGGAGCAGAAAGTGGCCCAGGTGCCCACGTGGGAGACCAGAAAAGGCCTGGCTAGTGTGGCCATTTGGGGAGTGAACCAACAGATGAAAGATCTCCCCCCCCCCCCCCCGTGTCTCCGTCTCTGTCTATAACTCTGCCTTTCAAACAAATACAATCTTTTTTTTTTTTTTTTTAAAGATTTATTTATTGGGGCGGGCGATGTGGTATCTTGGGTAAAGCTCCACTTGCAGTGCTGGCATCCCATATGGGCGGATGGAAGACACACTCTCTCTCTCTCTCTCTTTGCCTCTACCTCTCTTTAACTCTGAGGCAGAGAGAGAGAGAAGTATTTCATCTGCTGGTTCACTCCCCAAATGGCCTCAATGGCCGGAGCTGTGCCGATCCGAAGCCAGGAGCCAGGAGCTTCTTCAGGTCTCCCATGTGGGTGCAGGGGCTCAAGCACTTGGACCATCTTTCACTGCTTTCCCAGGCCATAGCAGAGAGCTGGATCAGAAGTGGAGCAGCTGGGACTCGAACCAGTGCCCATATGGGATGCCAGCACTGCAGGTAGTGGGCTTTACTTGCTACGCCACAAATAAAATCTTAAAAAAAAAAAGTTCCTGCTTGTGCCCTAGGTTGTTCTAAGATAGGAAATTCTGGATATGTCTTTTTTTTTTTTTTTTTTGACAGGCAGAGTGGACAGTGAGAGAGAGACAGAGACAGACAGAAAGGTCTTCCTTTGCCGTTGGTTCAGCCTCCAATGGCCGCCCCGGCCGGCGCACTGCGCTGATCCGAAGGCAGGAGCCAGGTGCTTCTCCTGGTCTCCCATGCGGGTGCAGGGCCCAAGTACTTGGGCCATCCTCCACTGCACTCCCTGGCCACAGCAGAGAGCTGGCCTGGAAGAGGGGCAACCGGGACAGAATCCGGCACCCCGACCAGGACTAGAACCCAGGTGCCGGCGCCGCTAGGCGGAGGGTTAGCCTAGTGAGCCGCGGCGCCGGCCCTGGATATGTCTTGTCCTTGTCCAACCTCCGGGTCCTTGTCTCCCGGTGCAGAACTTATGGGTTCAAGGACTCCCACCGGGCAGAAACCGCTGGGTGGCAGAAACCACTGCCTCTCTTCCCACAGCCCACAGGAGACATCTGTGCCTCCGGCACTTTCCACAGGAGGGCCCCATGGCGGGAGCAGCACCGGGTGTGCCTAAGAAGCTTCGCGATTCATCTGTCCAGATGGCGGCTGCTGGGAGCCCGGGGAAAGATCCAGAGTCTCCTGCTGCCTGCGTTTGGCAAGCAGGCTTCTGAGCCTCAGGGATGCCGTGTTCTCACTGTGTGTGGAAGTGGGGCAGTCGCTGACCACAGCGAGCAGCTGCTCCCGGGCGGTGTGCGCGAGTGAAGACGCGGTGGCGTGTGATAACTTGCAGGTGTGCCGTTACCACACTTGACCAATTTTCCCCTTGGAAACATTTGAATTGGAAAATAGCATGTCGAAGAAGGACCCGGGACTGACCCCCTTGGTCCTGGTCGAATGGCACCGTGGATAATTCGGTCAAAACCCGCCTTTAGCCTTCTGGGGTGTGGAATAAATCTGTGAGTCTGATTATAGCTGGCTGAGTGTTTCCCCTCAAATAATTGGTTTTGAGTGTTAATAAGTCTCCATTTGGCGACAGCAATTGCTATGGCTTTGTTTCATGTGCAATAAAACCCTTGTGATAAATGATGCAATTAACAGTCTGCCGTTGAAATAAGTGGAATACAAATAATTTTAGATGAATCCAGTTGAAATTGAATCAGTTAAACACACAGACTTCTTCCAATTTGTGACCCTATAGGAAGAGTTCGAATGTGTTTCTTATTATTCTTTGACATCTTTTTCCCCCTGGCCTCTAGTGATGGTGGGAGAATTGACTGACTCTCAAAATTCTACAAATGAGGAGAGGCAGCCTCCACCCGCAGGCGCCAGGCAGGTGCAGAGGGAGAAGCCTCCTTCTAGCAAGTCTCTGACGAGGTGTACCTTGGGGGAGCTCGCCATGTTGGTGAAGTGAACCCTGCTGCCTTCACAGCGCTCTGAAATTCCTCATAGCGGCTTTAATGACGAAAAACAAAAGGCTCAAAAATACATGCAAGGATAAGCAAACAGCATTTGTTCCTCTGTGTGGCCGTGTTCTAGAAAAACCGCCATGGACTTTTACTGATTGACAAGCCACAAGGCAATTAGCTTTGTTTTCCCCATCTCTCTCTGGTCCGCATCCTAATTTCTCTTAATTATATTTACGAAAATTGTTGGCTCGTTCACGTACACAAGTAGCAATATAATGGCCCCAACTGTGGATGACGCCCTCCTGTCTGGTTCATTGTCTCGCACCCTTACTGTGGATTGGGGAATCCCAAGAGTAAGGGTCCCATGGTTGGGGCAGGGGGTGGGGCAGAGGCATAAAGTGAACACCTCAGGCCAGGGAGCCCGCCTTCCTCCACACTGAGTGTGCCCAGTGCTTGAGCAGAGCCCCAGCGCCAGGGGTTTCCAAGTGGGAGTTTTTACTGCACTTTTGGAAGATGTGTGCAAGAGGCTCTTGGCCAATTTGCTGCAGTTTTGAGTCCCAAGTGCTGTTCATTCAGGTCTTCCCCAGACTCTGCTGGGTTCAGAAGCCATCCTGAGCTGGAAAAAAGGGAACTTGGCTGCCACAGGAGGAGACAGGAGGAAATCATCTTTTTCTGATTAAAAAAAAAGGGGGAGGGGGTATCCCAAGTCCTATTTTCTCATGTATTTGTTTTGAAAGGTGTGCACCTGTGCACGCATGCACACACAGACAGATCTTCCACCTGCTAATTTATTCCCTGAATGCCTCCAAGAGCCAAGACTGGGCCAGGCTGAGGCCAGGAACAGAAACTCCATCCGGGTCTCCCACGTGGGTGGTGGGGAGCCCAAGTGCCTGAGCAGTCAGTCACCTGCTGCCTCCCAGCATGCACGTTCGCAGGAAGCTGGAGTCCGGAGTGGAGCTTGGACTCAAATCTAGGCACTCTCACTGAGCTTGTGGGTGTCCCAAGTGACAATTAACCACTGACCATCGGCTGCTCCCCATTTGTCTCATTGAAAAGGAGACTTTCTCCAGCCACACAAAGCCATTTTGAGAATAATAGACAGCCCTGAAGACAGACCGGCTCCCAGAGGCTTCCCAGAATTGTCCCCATCCCTAGGAGCGAGCACGGTGGCATTGTGGTTTTGAAGGAAAATTTCATCCTTGGATGTGTGCTCAAGGAGAAAAGTGTTGTGATGTCTACGATATACTTTTCCACATGCAAGTGCTGAAAATAGAAATAGACACAGAGATAAAGCAAATGTGGTAAATGTTGGAAATATTTACATTTGCGTTCTGGGCGCACGGGTAGTCCCTGAGCCAGTAATTCAAGGTCTATTGGTTTAGAAATGCTCCTGACTGCAAAAGAAAGAAAATTCAATTGTCAAGGGTTTAAACTTTGAGAACTTCTCAGTCTGTACTGAGCAAGGATCCGTTTCAGCGACTCAGTGCTCCATCAGGACCCCAGCTCGTTCCGTCCACCTGCCCCGTCCTCCTCAGCGAGTGGCTCTGACACGGTCACTGATGCTTGCAAGACAGCTGCTGCAGCTCTCCTCCTCTCTCCCAGAAGCCCTCAGCAGGCTTCTACTCACCTCTCAGGCGGCCCTAGGGCCAGTCCTGGCAGCAGGGGAGACTGAAAATGGAATCGCTTTAAGGGACTTTGCTTCCATTGTAGTTCAGCCCGGTGGGCTAGGAGTGCTTTGCCACCCAGAACAATACCAGCAGCCTGTTATCAAGAGAAATGGGAAGGTGGCAGCTGCTCGTCATTTGCTAACCAGATGCCATTTCTCTGTGTGGGAGGGAAATTGTTCTATTTCACGGGACAAATTTTGGTCATTAAATTTAAAGTCATTTGATGACTAAATGAAACTAAAAGCTAACACTCATCCTGCTCTAGATCACGCCGATGCGTAACAGAGAGATCAGTGGTGTGCACAAGGGGACTTCCGGCTGCTGTCTTCCAGTGCGTGATATCTCTAACCCAGGAAAGGGAAACTTTGTAACCACCCGTGAACACTGCCTTTGCAGTTTTCAATCTCAGGAATGCATTTCGGCGTGCAGCTTACTTTTAAAGATCATTCTAATTGGGGCAGCATTATGCAGCAGTTCAGAGTATCTACTATTATTCATCATATGATTAAGCCACTGTTTATTAAATAAACCATAGTTTATTAAATGTCTCCTATACCGAGGCATTGACAGAGGTGGGTTCCTTGTTCTCCCATTTATGCAAGCAGGATGTGCTAGGTTGTTATAAAAAGCCCTAAATTAATCTGAGTCATCAGACTTAATAAAGACAGAGAAATCAGAAAGATTTCAGCAACTATTTTAATTTCCACTCCCTTCCCATCCTGAGTGAGGCTACTATAATGGGATACTCCTGACATCTGGGCTATTAAGATGGAAATCCATTTATCAGTCATAACAGCATTAGTCATAACCAGAATTCCCTCCTGTCCCCTTTCCTATCCCTTGGTCCAAAACTTTCTTTAAGAAAGGATGCAGCATATTCATGGTTGGATGCATTTAAATGCAGGATCAGATTTTTTTTTGTCTAGTTAATACTATTGGTTGAACTCTGTAATTAACACACATTTATTCTTAGGTGTTGAAATTTAACTGAAAAGTGATCCCTGTTAAATATAAGAGTGGGAATAAGAGAGGGAGGAGATGTACAATTTGGGACATGCTCAATTGGACTTGCCCCAAATGGTGGAGTTAGAAATGTGCCAGGGGATTCCAATACAATCCCATCAAGATTGCATGTACCAATGCCATCTCACTAGTCCAAGTAATCAATTTCAGTTCACAACTGATCACTCTGATAGGTCTGAGTCAAAGGGATCACACAAACAAGACTAGTGTCTGCGAATACTAACTGATAGAATAAAAAAGGGAGAGAACGATCCAACATGGGAAGTGGGATACACAGCAGACTCATAGAATGGCAGATGTCCTAAATAGCCTCAGGGCCTCAGAATCAGCCCTTAAGGCATTCAGATCTGGCTGAAGAGCCCATGAGAGTATTTTAGGCATGGAAAGCCAAGACACTCTCGCAAAAAAACAAACAAACAAACAAACAAAAACCAACCAACCAAACAAACAAAACCTAAATGAAAGATCTCTGCGAGTGAGATCCCAGTGGAAAGAACGGGCCATCAAAGAAGAACGTACCTTTCTCTGAAAGGAGGAGAGAACTTCCACTTTGACTATGACCTTGTCTAAATAAGATTGAAGTCAGCCTACTCAAGAGGCTTCCATAGCCTTGGAAACTCATGACTAGAGCCTAGGGAGATTTCTGATGCCATAAACAAGAGTGTCAAATTGTTAAGTCAACAACAGGAGTCACTGTGTACTTACTCCTCATGAGGGATCTCTGTCCTTAATGTGTTGTCCAATGTGAATTAATGCTATAACTGGTACTCAAACAGTATTTTACACTTTATGTTCTGTGTGGGTGCAAACTGATTAAATCTTTACTTAATATATACTAAATCGATCTTCTGTATATAAAGATAATTGAAAATGAATCTTGATGTGAATGGAATGGGAGAGGGAGCAGGGATGGGAGGGGTGCGGGTGGGAGGGAAGTTATGGGTGGGGAAGCCATTGTAATCCATAAACAGTACTTTGGAAATTTATATTTACTAAAGAAAAGTTAAAAAAAATAAATGTAGGATCAGACCATTAAGGGGCACCTAGCAATCATTGGATGCATTTTATGTATCAGACCAGTAAGAGGCACCTAGTAATCATTGGAGGCCGTAGTTCTATGTCCTGGGAAGGCATAGAAGGGCATGGTCAAGGCCTAAGTGTGCAGAATTCACCATCATCAGTCCATTTGCAGAGTGACTTAGCATGTGATTTTTTTTTATTATTTATTTGACAGGTAGAGTTATAGACAGTGAGAGAAACAGACAGAGAGAAAGGTCTTCCTTCTGTTGGTTCACTCCCCAAATGGCTACTATGGCCAGCATGCTGCGCCGATCCGAAGCCAGGAGCCAGGTACTTCCTCCTGGTCTCCCATGTGGGTGCAGGGCCCAAGCACTTGGGCCATCCTCCACTGCCTTCCTGGGCCACAGCAGAGAGCTGGACTGGAAGAGGAGCGACCAGGACTAAAACCCGGTGTTCATATGGGATGCTGGTGCTGCAGGCGGAGGATTAACCAAGTGAGCCACAGAGCCGGCCCCAGCATGTAATCTTAATGCTTGAGTTCTGCTTTCTAACTCTGGTTGACTGCTAAGAGCTACTCTGAAGTCTAACACTGTTCTCTGGGGTTCTAGCACAGAGATGCCTAGGCTGCCAGCACTCTGGGGCTGCCCCATGCCTCTTGACCAGTTGTTGTCTCAGTTGGTGGAAGAGCCAAGTCTGGTTGAGAGAGCTTTCACCTGGGCCAGCATCAAGAAGCTGCAGAGTGGATGGGTTGAGGTGAACGTGGGAAGTGCACCATTGGGAAACCAGATGAAGCGGTGTGAATCGACAGTCAAGGAGGAGGGCCAGAACAGAGGAACATCCATGTCAGGACATGAGATTGAGATCCAGGCTCAGTAAATCCACAGACAGCACAGCCGGACCAACGCCTGCGTGGAACACGTAAGGTCTTCTGCATCTCCATTCATTTGCTTAACAAATTGTTCCTGGGCGTGGACCATGTGCCAGGAACTATTCTAGGTACTGAGAATTTGGTAACGAATAAAATATTTCCCCCTTTCATGAAACTTACCTTCTTGTGAGGGCAACGGATTATAAACAAACTATAGAAGTTAACAAATAAGTGATAAAGTATGTTAGTGGCAAATGAGCAATCTGGATTCTGGGTGCTGTACTTTAGGGCCTGGTAGCCACTAGCCTTGCATGGCTACTTGTATTTAAATCAGCTACAATTAAAAATTCAGTTCCATCGTCATAGCAGCCACATGTCCAATGCTCTAACCACACAGCGGCTCTCTTGTTGGTTAGTGAGCCAGAAAGTCCTGTTGGTGAGTGCTGGTCTGGAGGGTGCAGTGAAAGATAAATTTTAAGTGAAGTACTGGTGGAGTTGATGGGGTTGGTGGGGTGAGTCATGGAAAACACCTAGGGAAAGGTCTTCGAGACAGAATCAAGGGCAGGTACAAAGCCGGCGCCGTGGCTCAATAGGCTAATCCTCCACCTAGCGGCGCCGGCACACCGGGTTCTAGTCCCGGTCGGGGCGCCGGATTCTGTCCCGGTTGCCCCTCTTCCAGGCCAGCTCTCTGCTATGGCCAGGGAGTGCAGTGGAGGATGGCCCAGGTGCTTGGGCCCTGCACCCCATGGGAGACCAGGAAAAGCACCTGGATCCTGGCTCCTGCCATCGGATCAGCGCGGTGCGCCGGCTGCAGCGGCGGCCATTGGAGGGTGAACCAACGGCAAAGGAAGACCTTTCTCTCTCTGTCTCTCTCTCTCACTGTCCACTCTGCCTATCAAAAAAAAAAAAAAAAAAAAAAAAAAAAAAAAAAAAAAGGGCAGGTACAAAGGTTCAGAGACAGGAGTGACAGGAGTGCATTCAGTAGGGGTGGGGCAGTGAGAGATGAGCTCAGGTAAGTGGAGGGGGACTCCCCTGTAAGGACTTGAATTTTGCTGTGCATGACCTGAGAACCACTGAGCTTTTGTGCAGAGGAGTCACGTGATCTGACCTATGCTTCCAGCAGCCCTGCTGGCTGCTAAGGTGCAGGTGGATTGGGAATGAGCTGAGGCGGGAGTGGGAGATAAGCAGGTGGCTCCTGCAGGATTCCGTGTGGGAGCTGAGGGTGGGGACAAGTGGTCAGACTCAGGGTTGCTTTTTTTTTTTTTTTTACAGAATCAGGCAGCTGATGACCAACTGGCAGCATGGGTATAAGAGAGAAGAGGACACGGTTTTCTTGTCTGAGTCGTGGAAAGGGTGGAGAGGGGACCATCTGTGGCTGGGTGTCCGTGGACGTGGGGCAGTCTCTCTCTTCACACCCCTGAGGGAGGAGTGTGACAGTAAATAGTGATACAGTGAACACTGTGACACCACCACCCCGTGGAGGCCCGGATGCAGCCAGGCTGGCCACAGTCCCATCCTCACGGGCGAGCAGCGCCCCTGAACCTCACTTGCACAGCATTCGCGTCTCTGCTTTCTTCACGGTGCCGTCACTGCTGTGGACATCCTGGAGAGGCACAGCTGGGTCTCTGGACTTGCTATAAATGAACTGTCCTGTTGGTCAAAGTCCCTGACGTTTGCTTCTTTGGCTGAACGCTGTACAGGAAACACTGTAGCTGTGGCAGGTGGCTCTGGTTTGATACTTCCTGTTGCTATACAGTTTTTATAATGTTGTCTGTGATTGCTGGTTTGACCTGTGAGTTCTTTAAAATTAGAAAATTAGAAATTTAATTTAAAATTAGAAAATTAGGAATTAGAATTCCTAGCTTACACGCATAAGACGATTTTCTTCTTGTCCTACTGATGTTTAGCTTTTCTTGAGATGAGAGAAGATTCTCCATATGATTTCAATATTTTGAAACTAAAGTTCTCTCTCGATCCATTATAGGGGCAATTTCTATGAATGTTCCATGTGCTTAAAGCATAAAGTATATTCTGAAGTGATTGGGTGCAATTTTCTATGTGGCCTTTAGGTAGAATGAATAATGTACACACAAGCATATACACCAAAATATATTGATTTTAAAAAACATTATATTTATTTATTTGAAAGAGTTGCAGAGAGAGGGAGAGACAGAGAGAGAGAGATCTTCCATGTGCTGGTTCACTCCTCCAATGGCTCCAATGGCCAGGGCTGGGCTAGGCTGAAGCCAGGAGCCAGGAGCTCCATCTGGGTCTCCCACCTAGGTGCAGGGATCCAAGTACTCTGGCCATTTTCTGCTGCTTTCCCACAGGCCTTTGTAGGGAGCTGGATCAGAAGTGGAGCATCCAGGACTGGAAATGGTGCCCATATGGATGCTGGCATCACAGGCAGCAGCTCAACCCACTGCCTCCATACTGGCCCTGTTAATATGTTTATAGTTTTTGCTTGTTCTAGCCATTACCAAGAGGAATGTGGTAAGTGAATATCTACCACCATGACTGTCTATTTCTTTTTTTACATTCTGGACATTGTTTTTGTCATATATTTTGAGCCCTTGGTATTAAGTGCATGTAAAATTTGAATTTTTGAATCTTTCTGATGAATGGAACTTTTATCATAAATGGTCCTCTTTATGTCATGTAATACTTTTGGCCTCAAAGTCTATTCTTTCAGATATTAATTTAGTTCAGGCAGATTCCTTTTCGTTAGTGTTTGCAAAGAGTATCATGGCCCCTCTTCCTATGTATGATCTACCTAATTCTTTTGCTTGAAGGTGTTTCTTTAAAAGGAATACAATTGTATTTTTAAATCCACTTTGTCAGTCTTTATCCCTCAACTGGGAAAGTTCATCTGTTTATACGTGATGATAACTGGTGAGGCATTTAAGCTCCACACACCATCTCAGTTTGCATTTTCTGGTCACCTGGCCTCCTAAGTGTCTTTTTCTCCCTTTTTTTTATTTCCTTAAAATTCTCCCCCTCATTTTGTCTTTTGGCATTTTATTGTGGGTTTTTCTTCATGCATTGTTGCCGTTGATTTCTCAACAGTGTTGCAGTGGATTTGTTTCTGAGAGGAACAGCATGGTGGGGGCAAGAGGTGGGGAGTCACCACACAGACCCCGGTAGTCAGGTGAAAGCAGGCTTGAGGTGAGCAGCCGGCAGACTCGTTTACTTCAGTTGAAACTCTGTATTATATAGCCAAGACCAGCCAATCTGATCAAGGGGCTGTCTATGCCCCATCCAATCACAGCCTGCCAGGCAGTTTCCAAAGCCATCCAATCACAGCCTGCCAGGCAGTTTCCAAAGCCATCCAATCACAGCCTGTTGCCAGGCAGTTTCCAAAGCCATCCAATCACAGCCTGCCAGGCAGTTTCCAAAGCCATCCAATCACAGTCTGTTGCCAGGCAGTTTCCAAAGCCATCCAATCACAGCCTGCCAGGCAGTCTCCAAAGCCATCCAATCACAGCCTGTTGCCAGGCAGTTTCCAAAGCTATTCCTGAATAACGAATGCTTGCTTGCCAGTGGCCACCTTGGCATGGCCCTCTCATTCCACCACTATGCATGTCTACAAACAGTCGATTTTGCTTTAGTTATATCTAATCTGCTGTGGAAACTATGAACATAATTTTTAAAAAATATTCATTTATTTATTTATTTGAAAGAGTTACAGAGAGAATGAGAGAGAGAGAGAGAGAGAGAGAAAATCTTCCATCTGCTGGTTCCCTCCCCAGATGGCAACAAGGCCAGGGCTGAGCCAGGCAGAAGCCAGGGAGCTTCATCCAGGTCTTCTCCACAGGTACAGGGGTCCAAGTGCTTGGGCCATCTTTTGCTGCTTTCTCAGGGCATTAGCAGAGAGCTGGATTGGAAGTGGAGCAGCCAGGACATGAACCAGTTCCCATATGGCATGCCACCATGGCAGGAGGCAGCTTTACCCATACATATGCCACAATGTCAGCCCCCTGAATTTTCAATTTTAGTTTCTATGTTTAATTTTTCAGTTTTAGAATTTCTGTTTTTGGTGCCGGCGCTGTGGTGCAGCAGGTTAATCCTCTGCTGCGGTGCTGGCATCCCATATGGGTGCTGGTTCAAGTCCCGGCGCTCCTCTTCCGATCCAGCTCTCTCCTATGGCCTGGGAAAGCAGTAGAAGATGGCCCAAGTCCTTGGGCCCCTGAACTTGTGTGGAAAACCCCAGGGTAGGGGGCTCCTCGCTTTGGGTTGGCTCAGCGCTGGCCATTACAGCCGTTTGGGGGAATGAACCAGCAGAGAGAAGACCTTTCTGTTCGTCTCTCCCCCTCACTGTCTGTAACTCTCTCTCTCAAATAAATAAATAAAATCTTTTAAAAAATTTCTCTGTTTCTTTTTCCAAATTGGCCACACCACTTGTTGTAGTTATTTCCCTACTGACACTGTCGGACATGGCATTGTTTTGTTTCCCTGTAGCAGCGTCACTGTTTTACAGTCCACTTTATAGTCCAATAATGTAAATCTCTCGAAAGTCTCCATGAGTCTGTTTCCATTGTTTGTTATTTACTGCAGATTTTGCTCATTTCCCTCTATGAATGGTTGTCTTTGACTACGTGATGGGCTCTCTATTTAATATTTTTGCCGGACTACTTTGTTATATTTATTTAGTTATTTATTTGAAAGGCAGAGAGACAGAGACAGATAGAGAGATCTTCCATCCACTGGTTCACTCCCCAAATGTCTGCCACAGCTTAGGCTGGGCCAGGTGGAAACCATGAGCCAGGAGCTTCATCCGGGTCTCCCACATGGGTAGCAGGGGCCCAGGCCCTTGGAGGATCCTCCAGTGCTTTTCCCAGGCACATTAGCAGGGAGCTAGATCAGCAGTGGAACAGCAAGGACTTGAACCGGCGCCCAATGGGATGCTCGTGTCGCAGGCGGCAGCTTCCCGGGCTGTGGCACAGTGCCGTCCCTCCTATCTTCCATAGGAAGCAGCTAAGCAATGGTGAAGACTGCTGTTACTGGAAGAATGAACAGGCTCCTCCTCAGAGAGGGGTTCTCACATGCATCCCAGAAGTCCCCTGGTGATTTTGGAGGTGAGAAACTACCATACTACCTTATAATGTGGCTGAACCATTTTATAATCCTACTAGCAACGAGTCAGAGTTTGTGCTCCACATCCTCAACAGTACTTGGTATCGTTAATATTTTGGATTTTTGTCATTTAAGTCAATATGTAGGCCAGCACCGCGGCTCACTAGGCTAATGCTCCCCCTGGGGCACTGGCACACCAGGTTCTAGTCCCGGTTGGGGCGCCAGATTCTGTCCTGGTTGCTCCTCTTCCAGTCCAGCTCTCCACTGTGTCCCGGTAGTGCAGTAGAGAATGGCCCAAATTCTTGGGTCCTGCATCCCATGGGAGACCAGGGAAGCACCTGGTTCCTGGCTTCATATCAGCGCAATGCGCCGGCTGCAGCGGTGATTGGAGGGGGAACCAACGGCAAAAAGGAAGACCTTTTTCTCTGTCTCTCTCATTGTCCATTCTGCCTGTCAAAAAAAAAAAAAAAAAAATCAAAATGTAGTGATACCTCATTGTTGTTTTCTTTTTCTTTTCCTTTTTTTTTTGACAAGCAGAGTTAGATAGTGAGAGAGGGACAGAGAGAAAGGTCTTCCTTCCATTGGTTCACTCCCCTAATGGTCACTATGGCCAGCGCACTCTACCGATCCAAAACCAGGAGCCAGGTGCTTCCTCCTGGTCTCCCATGGGGTGCAGGGCCCAAGCACTTGGGCCATCCTCCACTGCCTTCCCGGGCCGCAGCAGAGAGCTGGACTGGAAGAGAAGCAACTGGGACAGAGTCCGACCAATTCCATGTTAATATGACATCAGTTGCTGGGGAAATCTGTCATCTACCTGGTGGCAGGTTGGTTACAATGGACTACTCTTGTCAAGTAGGACCAACATTCTGTGTTTCCCGGAACAGACGCCCATTCATCTGCCTATATTCATTGCTTCTGCCAACTATCCAGCTTGGACTTACAGGACGGCTGGCCTACCATTGTGGTCTTCCTCTCTCTCTCTCTGTAACACTGAATTTCAAGTAAATAAAAAGAGATACTGTTTAAAATAGAAAGGATTACTATAATGTAATGAGGAATTTTTCATTATGATAAATACATGTGTGTGTATAACACACAACTATATACTTGATTCCTAATTGCCTCATTGTATAACCTAAGATGTTTGATTCTATAGCTTTATTCAAATTATTGCTAATTTCACATTATAATATTTAATTGTGCCATAGTGGAAGAAGAGCCAATGCCATGCAAGGGCTTTTCTCTCTTCTGGGGAATGGTTCATGCATTTTGGTTTTATGCAGGGTAGTTGTACTGTGTTAAGTAGAAGTATGACTGTGTTATTGTCTTTATTGGAGATCAGCGTGTCTTAATCCAGAGGTGAATATGGGTGACAAATTGATAGGGGTAGACTTGTGCCAGTAAATGTTTAAGGGTCAACTTGCCTCAACCAAGGGATCCCCAGATACCAGGTAAAACATTGTTTCTGGAAGGCATAGCATTTGAATCGGTAGACTGAGTGAAGATTGCTCGCACCAGGTGGGTGATTTTGAAATGATGTGCAGTCCATGGGAGAAAGTGTTTATTACAAATGCCCACAATGAAGCGTTTATGACATCAGTGCTTTTGACAATGGCAGAATCTGAAAATATCATTCACCATGTGTCATAAAAGAAAATGACACTTTTAGTCAAACTAAATCAATCCTGAACGAGAAATATTAAGTGAAATAAAATTGAAAACGCTTTCTGTATTCCATCTTTTTTAAACAGGGGGTTATTTGGGACCTGTGCTGGGTGCAGCTGGTTAATGTCCTGGCCTGAAGCACCGGCATCCCATATGGGCGCTGGTTTGAGACCTGGCTCCTCCACTTCTGATCCAGCTCTCTGCTGTGGCCTGGGAAAGCAGTAGAAGATGGCCCGAGTCTTTGTGCCCCTGACCCACATATGAGAGCTGGAAGAAGCTCCTGGCTCCTGGCTTCGGATTGGTGCAGCTCCGGCCGTTGCGGCCAATTAGAGAGGGAACCAGTGGATAGAAGACCTCTCTCTCTGCATCTCCTCTGTCTGTGTAACTCTGACTTTCAAATAAATAAATAAGCCATTTAAAAAAGGGAATTATTGGCCAGCGCCGCTAATCACTAGGCTAATCCTCCTCCTGTGGTGCCAGTCCCCCGGATTCTCATCCCGGTTGGGGCACCCGATTCTGTCCCGGTTTCTCCTCTTCCAGTCCAGCTCTCTGCTGTGGCCCGGGAAGGCAGTGGAGGATGGCCTGCATAGGAGACTGGGAGGAAGCACCTGGCTCCTGGCTTCAGATCAGTGCAGTGCGCCAGCCTTGGCACCATTTGGGGGGTGAACCAACAGAAGGAAGACCTGTCTCTCTGTCTCTCTCTCTCTCACTGACTAATTCTGCCTGTCAGGAAAAAAAATTTAAAAATCCTGAAGGTTTTAGGAGTGGGTGGAAGAGGGGGAGCTTGGTGCATAGTCAGTTAAGCTGCTCCCTGGAATGCCGACATCCCCAGTGGGTACCTGTTCCAGAGCAGGATGCTCCCCGCTGATCCAGCTCCCTCCTGACATCCTGCGAGAAACAGAGAAAGATGGCCCACCTTCTAGGGATCCTGCATCCCAAGTGGGAGAGCTCGATGAAGCTCCTGGCTCCTGACTTTAGCCTGTCCTAGCCTGGGTCACTGAACCTTCTGGGAAATGAACTAGCTGATGAAATACCTTTCTCTCTCTCAAACTATTCTTGGATACCTACTGATGAATTAGGAAATAGATACAAATTAAAATTCAGTTATGTACTCTAGTTTCAAGTGTTTATTTTCTATTATGATTGAAATAAAGATAATGTCTCAATCGCAAAAGAGTGGGTTCTTGGAGACTGTTTCTTGGACAGCATGTTGAAAAAAATCTGAAGTATAAGGTCTCTGTAAGTTATACGTGAAATACGTCTACTCATGTCTTCATGCAGTGCACGTTTAAAGATTGAAAAACAGAAAAGCACAGCTCTCTACAGCAGCACTCAGATAGAGTTCATTCGTTTAAATAAACCCCAAGAGGTGCAGGTGTCTGGGGCAGGGGTTAAGACCCCACTTAGGATGCAGAAAAGCCCTGCAGGTACCTGGGTTCTAGTCCTGCCACCACAAGGCATTCGATTTCACATTCCTAGACCTCTGCACACTGAGAGCGACCAGGTGAGCACCCAAGGCCTTGGGTCCCTGACACCCAGCATGGGAGACCCAGAAGCAGTTCCAGATTCTGGAATGGTCACCTGGGCCTGCTGGCTTCTCGGGGAGGAAAGAGCACGTGCAAAGGCCCAGAGGTGGCCCAGGATCTGTGTCTACCAAGGCCGTCCAATGTGTGCAGAGGGAAAGGCGGGCAGGGGGCAGGTGAGCAAAGGTCCCCAGTGTGAGGGGAGGAGCCGAGTCCTGCCCTGAAGGGGACAGAGCCAGACACGGGTTTGAAGGACAGCAACACTGGGGTCCACACTTTGGGCTGCTGGGCATAAAGGAAATCCACACCCGGGAGCAGACGGGGCAACAGCATGCCAGCCCGTCCCTGCTGCTTCTTGTTCCTCAGCCCTGCCCTCACTTGAAGGACAATCTCACCTGAGTAGGGAGGAAATAGGACCCCCCACAGGCCGTGACCACTGTGGGTCACCGCCAATGCTCGTTCAGTCAGGAAACTCCGCAGCAAGGTCGGGAGAAGCAAGGCTACGAAGGACCCCGCTCAGCCCCATCTGTGACACCCAACAGGGCCTGCTTCTAGTGACTTGCCCTTGTGTTGTGGACTTGAGGCAGGTGCACACACACCAGCAGGACCTGTGTTCCCATTGCACCTCTGACAGCAGTAGGCAGGTCATGTAGGTGCGGGGTGCTCACACAGAGTGTCTGCGTGTCGGCCCTGAACAGGGCTCACTGTGCTACCCACCAGGATCTCCATGAACCATCTGTCAGTCCTGGGGGTGACCTTGAGATGTCTCTGAAGTCACTTTTCCCTGTCCCTTCCCAGAGGCCCTACTAGAATGGCCTGACCACCCACTCAAGCTGAAGCACTCACAGCCCCGATTCTGTCCGGGGAGGAGGCAGAACAGCAAAAGGGCTGTGATCCATCTTGGTGGAGCCTCCATGATACCTCCAGATTGGAAAGAAATGATCATTCCCTAGAACTAGCTCCCAACCCCAGGAAACATGGAGCTCAGAAAATTATCCTGGGTGTGGAGGGCTCCGTGTCCACAGCTCCCCCAGGTGGAGCCCGAGAGGCCCTCTGCTCTGCAGGCAGCCCCCAGTTCTACGTGCACCCTCCGCCTGTTTGCACAGGCAGGTTTGGAAGGCCAGGCTGGGGCCAGATGACCCAGTGTCCGGGACACTTACAGAGAAACTGCTGCTACATGGCCACCTCTGTCCAATGCTGAACCCAGGCCACAGCTGGAATTCCTGCACAGCTCCCACCGGTAGCTGTCTGAGTCCACACCTGGCCAATCCCACACACAGTGATGACAGAGTGCTTGGCCTTCGGGGTGGCTCTTGTTCTCCATGGGTAATGCAGGTGGACACTGGGTATGGACACTCTCAGCTCTGCTTCCATGCACATCACTAATGACTAGGACCTCCCTGCTGTGTCACAGATGCAGGGACCCTCCTTCCTGTGTAGCAGCAACTGTGCATGTTTGAGCCTCTCTCTCTCTCCCTTAACTCCCTCCCCCTCCACAGCCTCACCATGCTCCCCATCCCTCACCTCCACCCCCCTAAACCACCACGCCCCAGACCCTCCCACCTTCCGCACACCCCACCCCCAATCCCCTCCAACCTCTACCCCGCATCAACCTCCCCCCCACCCACAGCCAGCTTCTGGGAGCCATCGCTCTCTTCTCAGTTCCAGGAGGTCAGCCATTGTGGCAGCCCCAGAGCGACAGAGGGGACTGTACTTGTCCATGTGAGCTCCATCTGGTAGCCAACTCCATGCAACCAGGGCACGGTGCACACCAGGACCCAAACACCACACAGGACCAGTTCCATGCGTACAGTGAAGACTTTTATTGGGGAGAAGCACAGCAAAGTCTCAAGCAAATGCGAGCCCTGAGGCAGGTCAGCTTGTCACTGAGGCAGGCTACCTGGGGGCCACCTTTCGGCTGCGGGGGCCAGGGCCGCGGGCTGGGGCCGGCAGGCAGCAGGCACGCAGGAGGAATCCGAGGATGCTCCTGCCAATCCTCCTGCCCAGCCCCTGCCGGCCCTTGCTCGGGACAGAGGCCGATGCTGAGGGCCCAGCCTCCTCAGGCTCAGCTGCTGGGACCTCTGGCACCACCAGGTGCGGACTGCTCCCGGGACTGGGGCTGGAGGGGGCGACCACGGGGACGGGCTCGGGGGCTGGGCTGGCACCAGGGCTCCTCTCCTGCAGCTGTCCAGGGAGGGGAGAGGCAACCACGGGGCCAGCAGCAGCAGGATCCAGCTCAGGCTGGGGGAGCGACTCCGACTCCGACTCCGACTCCGACTCCAGCTGCGACGCAGACTCAGGCTCCGACTCGGACTCCAGCTCTGCCTCGCACTCCGACTCAGGCTCCCTTTGTCCCTGTGAGAGAGAGGAAGGCAGGTGAGAAGGACAGGTGCACCCTGGACCTCCCTCATGCCCCGAAACCCAGGGAGACCATGGACAGACCCGCGCTCTGCCACCGGGGCTCTACCTGCTCCAGGCTCCCGGAGTGCGGCTGCAGGGACATCCGGCTGGATCCCCCAGGGCCAGATGGCTCTGAGGCTGCAGCGTCCGGAAGCAGACCCAGGCCCGCCAGGTACTCCTGGGCCTCTGGGTCCTCGGGAACCGCCAGGGGCTGCACCACGCTCAGCTCCTCGCCCTCCGCTCCTTCTAGAAGAGGGTCAAACCACCATTGCTGGAGGGCGATTTCTGCTGTGGGTCTGTCGCACGGGTCCCTGCTGAGGAGGGAGCTCAGGAGCTTCTCCAGGCCCCGGCTGGCCCCACACGGGAGCTGGTAGCTCCCCCTCTGGATGCACTCCCGCAGCTCCACCAAGTCCTTCCCGCTGAAGGGCATGATCCCCGCCAGCATGGTGAAGAGGATGACCCCCAAACTCCACATGTCGGAGGCAAAGGCGTCGTAGGGCTCCTGTTGGAACACCTCCGGGGCGCTGTACTCCGGGGTCCCGCGGAAGCCCTGCACCAGCACGTCCACGGGCAGGTAGCTGCTGAGCCCGAAGTCCGCCAGCTTCACGTTGAGCTGCGAGTCCAGCAGCAGGTTCCCCAGCTTGAGGTCCCTGTGCGCCACCCGCAGCGCATGGCAGTGGCCCACGGCCGCCAGGACTTGGTCAAACATGAACACGGCCTCGGGCTCCGGCAGGCAGCCCTGTTCCATCATGTACTGGTAGAGGTTGCCCCCGTCCACCAGCTCCATCACCAGGCAGTGGTAATGGCCGACGCGCCCCACCTCCAGCAGCTCCACGATGTTCGGGTGCCTCAGGAGCTGCATGATGCTGGCCTCTTGCATCACTCGCCTGGTGCCAGAGGGCTCGCTGGAGTCTTCAAGGAATATCTTCACAGCCACCTGCCGCTGGCTGGACGCCTGCTGGGCCAGCACCACCAGGCCAAAGCTGCCCTGGCCCAGGACCAACAGCAACTGGAGACCAAGCTGACGGCTGGTGATGGCATCCAGACCCTTACGGCCTTCCAGGCTGGTGTCCCTGACTACACTCTCTGCGCTACTCTGTCTAATATGCCTGTCCATACACACTAACTAAGGAGCTACCCTAACTACAAGAACTAAGAAAAGAAAGGGACAACAAGGGGACTACCTGCTGAGCTGACTAGGGCACCACACTACCTATACTAACTACACTTAGCAAACACAGTGGCAAGACTAAGCCCTGTCTCACCAAAACAGAAAACAAAAACCAGAGAAACTCCAAAACAACAACCACTAAATAGCTACACTAACACTCTGAGATCTAGCCGCACTGTCTAGCTACAGAGGCGGGGAAGCCAAAAACGAACAAAACTGCAAAAAAAGACACAATGGGCCAAAAAAGAAATAGGAGGAAAACAACAAACTAAATCCAAATGGGGGAAAGAAAAAACCAAATAGAACAAGAAACAAACAAACAAACCAAACAGCACACCAACACCAACCAGCTCAAGCGCACGCAAAGATGGGTCCAAGTCACACAGGTCACCGAAATAGCTCCCTGGTAAAGCGGACAAAAACCTGGGCCGCGCAGCCGCTTATATAGGCGTGTGGAATCCTGTCCTCACAGGGCTCCTTATGAAGTCAGAGCGAGAAATGGGCCAATGGCAGTCCTTCAGGGACTTGCACGACTTTCTATTTCATGACAGTGGTCCTTATGAAGTCAGAGACGGGCGGGGACCAGTCACAGCCACAGCTAATCCTCGGAGGTTTTCTCAACAAACTTCCTCTTACACAAAATCAAAGACCCCAAGAGCTTTTGGCTTAGATTGGTGATACAGAGTAATGTTTAACTTTGAACATTAAAAGCGTAGTATGTACCTATGACCTTTTCAATTCTGGTTTAAGGAGTTAGCAACTGTGGGGTCTTTAAGACCTCCGATTGTCTACCATCTAGATACACGTCCCATTGCCTTGAACCTCAGAGCTATAGGTCTCAGAATGAGGTGACAGCCACTCTGGCATCATGAAATCCTTGACCAAGTGTTCTGTTGCCCATGACACCATCAGGCACATTCTTCCCTTCGACAGAGCTGAGAGGAAGGGATCCATCATCATCCTTTCCCCCTAAGACCATCACTAGATTCCTTGTTAGACAGCCTGGAGGACCAGCATGTAGCTGGGTTGCTATGGTCCAGGTCTGGAAGGCCAACCAAGTGTCAGCTGCAGCCTCCAAATTGTCCTTAGAATCGCAGGGAGAAATGGAGGCGTGCCCAGAGGTCTCAGGGTTCCTGGGCCACTCGAACAAAAAGCCTTGAACTGAGTCATTGAAAATGAGCAGAGATGTGGTCCTCAGTGTTTGCTCTGGGTGCTGGAAGATGAAGGTCAGGGCTCCAGCAGACTTGATGTTGAGAAAGAGCTCCCTCTCTGCTGCTGACGTGCCTTCTTCAGAGAGAGACGGTAAGATGGAAAGGCTGGTGGTTTGCTGTGGTTGATTGCAGCTAAGTACACGTGTGGAGAGTGGCGTTGTAGTCCTTAAAAAGTACCACACCTTAAACCAAAACTCCCCAGTAAATTTGAAGGAAAGATCATGGCTTCCTGGGGTGTCCTCAGATGGTGAAAGCACAGACCTCCCCCTGTCAAGCCCTTTAGACAGACAGGTAGCCTGCAGCTGACACTGGGGTCCAGCAGGTTCAACACTGCTACACCATATGGTCGTATGTTTGGGGCATCCTATTTGGTGCTGATTGGAGGCCTGGGTGCTCCACTTACAATCCAGCTCCTTACTATTGTGCCTAGGGAAGCAAGGGAAGGTGGTCCAAGTGTTTGGTCTCTGCCACCCATGTGTGAGACCTGGATGGAGCTCTACGCTCCTCCCATGGCTTGATCCAGAGGTAGTAATTGTTGCTATTTGGGGAGTGAACCAGAAATTTGAGGATACCTCTCTTTCTCATTTTCATTCTCATTCTCTTTATCTCTCTCTCTCTCTCCATCTCTATGTCTCTCATTCTGTCTGTCTCCCCACTTCTCTCTGTAACTCTCTGAAATAAACAGCTAATTCTCCTTTTTTTTTTTTTTAGAGAGAGAAAAATAAACTTACTCACCCTGTGAAAGAGAGTTGAGCTCTAGTCCTAGCTTCCCACCTCTTTCTACTTCAGCATTGACTTTGAAGTTTGAACTTGAAGTCTCGAGGGACATGGACTGTTCTCACCACTAAGCCTGCTCTGCGTGAAAGGCATCTTTGAGGCTGAACTACAGGACCCTGGGCAGGACGGCAAAATACTCTTTAATTTCTTTCATCTAAGATTCCTAGTTTTCATTGTAGAGATCTTTTGCTTCTTCAGTCACATGTATTGCCAACTATGCTCTTTTCCCTAGTGTAGCTATGGAGCATGGGATTGCTTTCTACTGGGCATTGTATGTTGACGTTGCACCCTGACACTTTGTGGAGTGTATTTGCTCTCTCGGGTTTTTGGTGGAGTCTTTGCTGGTTTTCTACATGTAAGATAGTATCATTGGCCAAAAGTGACAATTGGGCCTCCCTCTTTAATTTAGATGCCCTTGAATTTTTCTCTTGCCTAATATCTCTAGCTAGGATTCCAGCACAATGTGGAATTCAACTGAATGATGATAAAAAAAGCATCTTTGTACATTTAGTATCTTTTAGCATTGATCTTGGTTTTACACTGTCTAGAAATATGCTTTCCTGTTGAGCTGTATTTGTTCATTTTCAACCTAAATTTTCTAATATAGATATCAAATTCTTAAATTTTGATGAATAATTACACATGTTAAACATGCAGAATAAACATGATTTATAGGTATATGATCTCTGAGATCAGCCAGTAATACTTCTCTTTAAGAAATTCAGGAAGCAGGGCCTGAGCACTGGCATAGTAGGTAAAGCCATCGCTCCTAGCATCCTATATGGATGCTGCATCGTGACATAGTTGCTCCACTTCTGACCCAGCTCCCTGATTACAGCCTAGGCAGAGCAGTAGATGATGGCCCAACTGTTTTCACCCTGCCACCCACCTGTGAACCTGAATAAAACTCCTGGTTCCCAGATCGGCGTGGCCCCGCCCTGGCTCTTGTGGACATCAAATGAGTGAACCAGTGGATGGAAGGTTTCTCTGTCTGTCTGTCTCTCTCTGTAACTCTGACTTTCAAGTAAAGAATTTCCCCCCTGACCCCTCTTGTTTTTCCTGACAGGCAGAGTTAGTCAGTGAGGGAGAGAGACAGAGAGAAAAGTCTTCCTTCTGTTGGTTCACCCCCCAAATGTCCGCCAAGGCTGGCGTGCTGCACTGATCTGAAGCCAGGAGCCAGGTGCTTCCTCCTAGTCTCCCACGCAGCCCATCCTCCACTGCCTTCCTGGGCCACAGCAGAGAGCTGGACTGGAAGAGGATCAACCGGGACAGAATCCAGAGCCCCAACCGGGATGAGAATCTGGGGTACCGGCGCCACAGGAGGAGGACTAGCCTAGTGAGCTGCGGTGCCAGGCAATGATTCCCTTTTTATAATTGTTTATTTATTTCAAAGTCAAGTTACACAGAGGAGAAGCAGAGAGAGAGAGGTCTTGCATCCACTGGTTCCCTCTCCAATTGGCCGCAATAGCCTGAGCAGCGCTAATCTGAAGCCAGGAGCCAGGAGCTTCTTCCAGGTCTCCTATGTAGGTGCAGGGGCACAAAGACTCGGGCCATCTTCTACTGCTTTCCCAGGCCACAGCAGAGAGCTGGATCAGAAGTGTAGCATCTGGGTTGTAAACCAGCGCCCGTGTGGGATGCCGGTGCTTCAGGCCAGGACATTAACCAGCTGCACCCAGCACGGGCCCCAAATAACTCCCTGTTTAAAAAAAGACAGGAATACAGAAAGCATTTTCAATTTTATTTCACTTAATATTTCTCATTCAGGATTGATTTAGTTTGACTAAAAGTGTCATTTTCTTTTATGACACATGGTGAATGATATTTTCAGATTCTGTCATTGTCAAAAGCAGTGATGTCATAAACGCTTCATTGTGGGCATTTGTAATAAACACTTTCTCCCATGGACTGCAGATCATTTCAAAATCACCCACCTGGTGCGAGCAATCTTCACTCAGTCTACCGATTCAAATACTATGCCTTCCAGAAACAATGTTTTACCTGGTATCTGGGGATCCCTTGGTTGAGGCAAGTTGACCCTTAAACATTTACTGGCACAAGTCTACCCCTATCAATTTGTCACCCGTATTCACCTCTGGATTAAAACATGCTGATCTCCAATAAAGACAGTAGCACAGTCATACTTCTACTTAACACAGTACAACTACCCTGCATAAAACCAAAATGCATGAACCATTCCCCAGAAGAGAGAAAAGCCCTTGCATGGCATTGGCTCTTCTTCCACTATGGCACAATTAAATATTATAATATGAAATTAGCAATAATTTGAATATAGCCGTAGAATCAAACATCTTATTTATACAATGAGGCAATAAAGAATCAAGTATATAGTTGTGTGTTATACACACACATGTATTTATCATAATGAAAAATTCTTCATTACATTATAGTAATCCTTTCTATTTTAAACAGTATCTCTTTTTATTTGCTTGAAATTCAGTGTTACAGAGAGAGAGAGAGGAAGACCACAATGGTAGGCCAGCCGTCCTGTAAGTCCAAGCTGGATAGTTGGCAGAAGCAATGAATGTAGGCAGAGTATGCATGGGCGTCTGTTCCGGGAAACACAGAATGTTGGTCCTACTTGACAAGAGTAGTCCATTGTAACCAACCTGCCACCAGGTAGATGAGGGATTTCCCCAGCAACTGATGTCATATTGACCTGGAATTGGTCGGACTCTGTCCCAGTTGCTCCTCATCCAGTCCAGCTCACTGCTGTGGCCCGGGAAGGCAGTGGAGGATGGCCCAAGTGCTTGGGCCCTGCACTCCATGGAAGACCAGGAGGAAGCACTGGCTCCTGGTTTTGGATCTCTCTCTCACTGTCCACTCTGCCTGTCAAAAAGAAAAAAAAAAAAAAAGAAAAAAAAAGGGCGGTCAGGGGGGAAATTCTTTACTTGAAACTCAGAGTTACAGAGAGAGACAGACAGAGAAACCTTCCATCCACTGGTCCCACTCATTTGATGGCCACAAGAGCCAGGGCGGGGCCACACCGATCTGGGAACCAGGAGTTTTATCCAGGTTCACAGGTGGGTGGCAGGGTGAAAACAGTTGGGCCCTCATCTACTGCTCTGCCTAGGCTGTAATCAGGGAGCTGGGTCAGAAGTGGAGCAACTACGACGCGATGCAGCATCCATATAGGATGCTAGGGGCGATGGCTTTACCTACTATGCCAGTGCACAGGCCCTGCTTCCTGAATTTCTTAAAGAGAAGTATTACTGGCTGATCTCAGAGATCATATACCAACAAATCATGTTTATTCTGCATGTTTAATAGGTGTAAAATTATTCATCAAATTTAAGAATTTGATTTCTATATTAGAAAATTTAGGTTGAAAATGAACAAATACAGCTCAACAGGAAAGCATATTTCTAGACAGTGTAAAACCAAGATCAATGCTGAAAGATACTAAATGTATGCAGATGCTTTTTTTTTTTTTCATTATTGAAGTTGAATTCCACATTGTGCTGGAATCCTAGCTAGAGATATTAGGCAAGAGAAAAAATCAAGGGCATCTAAATTAAAGAGGGAGGCCCAATTGTCACTTTTGGCCAATGATACTATCTTACATGTAGAAAACCAGCAAAGACTCCACCAAAGTCTCTGGACTTGATATAAATAAACTGTCCTGTTGGTCAAAGTCCCTGACGATTGCTTCCTTGGTTGAACGCTGTACAGGAAACACTGTAGCTGTGGCAGGTGGCTCTGGTTTGATACTTGCTGTTGCTATACAGTTTTATAATGTTGTCTGTGATTGCTGGTTTGACCTGTGAAATCTTTAAAATTAGAATTCCTAGCTTACACGCATAAGACGATTTTCTACTTGTCCTACTGATGTTTAGCTTTTCTTGAGATGAGAGAAGATTCTCCATATGATTTCAATATTTTGAAACTAAAGTTCTCTCTCGATCCATTATAGGGGCAATTTCTACGAATGTTCCATGTGCTTAAAGCATAAAGTATATTCTGAAGTGATTGGGTGCAATTTTCTATGTGGCCTTTAGGTGGAATGAATAATGTACACACAAGCATATACACCAAAATATATTGATTTTAAAAAACATTATATTTATTTATTTGAAAGAGTTGCAGAGAGAGGGAGAGACAGAGAGAGATCTTCCATCTGCTGGTTCACTCCTCCAATGGCTCCAATGGCCAGGGCTGGGCTAGGCTGAAGCCAGGAGCCAGGAGCTCCATCTGGGTCTCCCACGTAGGTGCAGGGATCCAAGTACTCTGGCCATTTTCTGCTGCTTTCCCACAGGCATTCGTAGGGAGCTGCTTCAGAAGTGGAGCATCCAGGACTGGAAAGGCCACCCATAGGGATGCTGGCATCACAGGCAGCAGCTCAACCCACTGCCTCCATGCTGGCCCTGTTAATAGGTTTATAGTTTTTGCTTGTTCTATCAATTACCAAGAGGAATGTGGTAAGTTAAAATCTACCACCATGACTGTCTATTTCTTTTTTTACATTCTAGACATTGTTTTGTGTCATATATTTTGAGCCCTTGGTATTAAGTGCATGTAAAATTTGAATTTTTGAATCTTTCTGATGAATGGACCTTTTATCATAAATGGTCCTCTTTATGTCATGTAATACTTTTGGCCTCAAAGTCTATTCTTTCAGATATTAATTTAGTTCAGGCAGATTCCTTTTCGTTAGTGTTTGCAAGGAATATCATGGCCCCTCTTCCTATGTATGATCTACCTAATTCTTTTGCTTGAAGGTGTTTCTTTAAAAGGAATACAATTGTATTTTTAAATCCACTTTGTCAGTCTTTATCCCTCAACTGGGAAGGTTCATCTGTTTATACGTGATGATAACTGGTGAGGCATTTAAGCTCCACACACCATCTAGTTTGCATTTTCTGGTCACCTGACCTCCTAAGTGTCTTTTTCTCCCTTCTTTTGATCTCCTTAACATTCTCCCCCTCTTTTTCTCTTTTGGCATTTTATTGTGGGTTTTTTCTTCATGCATTGTTGCCATTGATTTCTCAACAGTGTTGCAGTGGATTTGTTTCTGAGAGGAACAGCGTGGTGGGTGCAAGAGGTGCGGAGTCAGCACACAGACCCCTGTAGTCAGGTGAAAGCAGGCTTGAGGTGAGCAGCCTGCAGACTCGTTTACTTCAGTTGAAACTCTGTATTATATAGCCAAGACCAGCCAATCTGATCAAGGGGCTGTCAATGCCCTATCCAATCACAGCCTGCCAGGCAGTTTCCAAAGCCATCCAATCACAGCCTGCCAGCCAGTCTCCAAAGCCATCCAATCACAGCCTGTTGCCAGGCAGTTTCCAAAGCCATTCCTGAATAACTAATGCTCGCTTGCCAGTGGCCACCTTGGCATGGCCCTCTCATTCCACCACTGTGCATGTCTACTAACAGTCGATTTTGCTTTAGTTATGTCTAATCTGCTGTGGAAACTATGAACATAATTTCTAAAAAATATTCATTTATTTATTTATTTGAAAGAGTTACAGAGAGAATGAGATAGTGAGAGAGAGAGAGAGAGAGAGAGAGAGAGAGAGATCTTGCATCTGCTGGTTCCCTCCCCAGTTGGCTACAAGGCCAGGGCTGAGCCAGGCAGAAGCCAGGGAGCTTCATCCAGGTTTCTCCACAGGTACAGGGGTCCAAGTGCTTGGGCCATCTTTTGCTGCGTTCTCAGGCCATTATCAGAGAGCTGGATTGGAAGTGGGGCAGCCAGGACATGAACCAGTTCCCATATGGCATGCCACCATGGCAGGAGGCAGCTTTACCCATATGCCACAATGTCGGCACCCTGAATTTTCAATTTTGGCTTCTATGTTAAATTTTTCAGTCTTAGAATTTCTGTTTTTGGTGCCGGCGCTGTGGTGCAGCAGGTTAATCCTCTGCTGCGGTGCTGGTATCCCATATGGGTGCTGGTTCAAGTCCCGGCGCTCCTCTTCAGATCCAGCTCTCTCCTATGGCCTGGGAAAGCAGTAGAAGATGGCCCAAGTCCTTGGGCCCCTGAACTTGTGTGGAAAACCCCAGGGCAGGGGGCTCCTGGCTTTGGGTTGGCTCAGTGCTGGCCATTCCAGCCGTTTGGGGGAATGAACCAGCAGAGAGAAAACCTTTCTGTTCGTCTCTCCCTCTCACTGTCTGTAACTCTCTCTCTCAAATAAATAAATAAAATCTTTTAAAAAATTTCTCTGTTTCTTTTTCCAAATTGGCCACACCACTTGTTGTAGTTATTTCCCTACTGACACTGTCGGACGTGGCATTGTTTTGTTTCCCTGTAGCAGCGTCACTGTTTTACAGTCCACTTTATAGTCCAATATTGTAAATCTCTCGAAAGTCTCCGTGAGTCTGTTTCCATTGTCTGTTATTTACTGCAGATTTTGCCCATTTCCCTCTATGAATGGTTGTCTTTGACTACGTGATGGGCTGTCTATTTAAATATTTTTGCCGGACTAATTTGTTATATTTATTTAGTTATTTATTTGAAAGGCAGAGAGACAGAGACAGATAGAGAGATCTTCCATCCACTGGTTCACTCCCCAAACGTCTGCCACAGCTTAGGCTGGGCCAGGTGGAAACCATGAGCCAGGAGCTTCATCCGGGTCTCCCACATGGGTAGCAGGGGCCCAGGCCCTTGGAGGATCCTCCAGTGCTTCTCCCAGGCACATTAGCAGGGAGCTAGATCAGCAGTGGAACAGCAAGGACTTGAACCGGCGCCCAATGGGATGCTCGTGTCGCAGGCGGCAGCTTCTCGGGCTGTGGCACAGTGCCGTCCCTCCTATCTTCCATAGGAAGCAGCTAAGCAATGGTGAAGACTGCTGTTACTGGAAGATGAACAGGCTCCTCCTCAGAGAGGGGTTCTCACATGCATCCCAGAAGTCCCCTGGTGATTTTGGAGGTGAGAAACTACCATACTACCTTATAATGTGGCTGAACCATTTTATAATCCTACTAGCAACGAGTCAGAGTTTGTGCTCCAATCCTCAACAGTACTTGGTATCATTATTATTTTGGATATTTGTCATTTAAGTAAATATGTAGGCCAGCACCGCGGCTCCCTAGGCTAATCCTCCGCCTGGGGCACTGGCACACCGGGTTCTAGTCCCGGTTGGGGCGCCAGATTCTGTCCCGGTTGCTCCTTTTCCAGTCCAGCTCTGCACTGTGTCCTGGGAGTGCAGTGGAGGATGGCGTAAGTGCTTGGGCCCTGCATCCCATGGGAGACCAGGAGAAGTACCTGGTTCCTGGCTTCGTATCAGTGCGATGCGCTGGCCGTAGCGGCCATTGGAGGGTGAACCAATGGCAAAAAGGAAGACCTTCCTCTCTGTCTCTATAATTGTTCACTCTGCCTGTCAAAAAAAAAAAAAAAATCAAAATGTAGTGATACCTCATTGTTGCTTTCTTTTTCTTTTTCTTTTCCTTTTTTTTTTTTTTTTTTTGATAAGCAGAGTTAGATAGTGAGAGAAGGACAGAGAGAAAGGTCTTCCTTCCATTGGTTCACTCCCCTAATGGCTACTATGGCCAGCGCGCTGCACTGATCCAAAACCAAGATCCAGGTGCTTCCTCCTGGTCTCCCATGGATACTGCATCGCGTCATAGTTGCTCCACTTCTGACCCAGCTCCCTGATTACTCCCTAGGCAGAGCAGTAGATGATGGCCCAACTGTTTTCATCCTGCCACCCACCTGTGAACCTGGATAAAACTCCTGGTTCCCAGATCGGCGTGGCCCAGACCTGGCTCTTGTGGCCATCAAATGAGTGAACCAGTGGATGGACGGTTTCTCTGTCTGTCTGTCTCTCTCTGTAACTCTGACTTTCAAGTAAAGAATTTCCCCCCTGACCGCCCTTTTTTTTTCTTTTTTTTTTTCTTTTTGACAGGCAGAGTGGACAGTGAGAGAGAGATCCAAAACCAGGAGCCAATGCTTCCTCCTGGTCTTCCATGGAGTGCAGGGCCCAAGCACTTGGGCCATCCTCCACTGCCTTCCCGGGCCACAGCAGTGAGCTGGACTGGATGAGGAGCAACTGGGACAGAGTCCGACCAATTCCATGTCAATATGACATCAGTTGCTGGGGAAATCCCTCATCTACCTGGTGGCAGGTTGGTTACAATGGACTACTCTTGTCAAGTAGGACCAACATTCTGTGTTTCCCGGAACAGACGCCCATGCATACTCTGCCTACATTCAGTGCTTCTGCCAACTATCCAGCTTGGACTTACAGGACGGCTGGTCTACCATTGTGGTCTTCCTCTCTCTCTCTGTAACACTGAATTTCAAGTAAATAAAAAGAGATACTTTTTAAAATAGAAAGGATTACTATAATGTAATGAAGAATTTTTCATTATGATAAATACATGTGTGCGTATAACATACAACTATATAGTTGATTCTTTATTGCCTCATTGTATAACATAAGATGTTTGATTCTACGGCTATATTCAAATTATTGCTCATTTCATATTATAATATTTAATTGTGCCATAGTGGAAGAAGAGCCAATGCCATGCAAGGGCTTTTCTCTCTTCTGGGGAATGGCTCATGCATTTTGGTTTTATGCAGGGTAGTTGTATTGTGTTAAGTAGAAGTTTGACTGTGTTACTGTGTTTATTGGAGATCAGCGTGTTTTAATCCAGAGGTGAATACGGGTGACAAATTGATAGGGGTAGACTTGTGCCAGTAAATGTTTAAGGGTCAACTTGCCTCAACCAAGGGATCCCCAGATACCAGGTAAAACATTGTTTCTGGAAGGCATAGCATTTGAATCGGTAGACTGAGTGAAGATTGCTCGCACCAGGTGGGTGATTTTGAAATGATCTGCAGTCCATAGGAGAAAGTGTTTATTACAAATGCCCACAATGAAGCGTTTATGACATCACTGCTTTTGACAATGACAGAATCTGAAAATATCATTCACCATGTGTCATAAAAGAAAATGACAATTTTAGTCAAACTAAATCAATCCTGAACGAGAAATATTAAGTGAAATGAAATTGAAAATACTTTCTGTATTCCTGTCTTTTTTAAACAGGGAGTTATTTGGGGCCCGTGCTGGGTGCAGCTGGTTAATGTCCTGGCCTGAAGCACCGGCATCCCATATGGGCGCTGGTTTGAGACCTGGCTCCTCCACTTCTGATCCAGCTCTCTGCTGTGGCCTGGGAAAGCAGTAGAAGATGGCCCGAGTCTTTGACCCCTGACCCGCATAGGAGACCTGGAAGAAGCTCCTGGCTCCTGGCTTCGGATTGGTGCAGCTCTGGCCATTGCAGCCAATTGGCGAGCCGACCAGTTGATGGAAGACCTCTCTCTCTCTCTGCATCTCCTCTGTCTGTGTAACTCTGACTTTCAAATAAAGAAATAAACCATTTAAAAAAGGGAATTATTGGCCAGCGCCGCTAATCACTAGGCTAATCCTCCTCCTGTGGCGCCGGTACCCCAGAATCTCATCCCGGTTGGAGTGCCCGATTCTGTCCCGGTTTCTCCTCTTCCAGTCCAGCTCTCTGCTGTGGCCTGGGAGGGCAGTGGAGGATGGCCTGCATGAGAGACTGGGAGGAAGCACCTGGCTCCTGGCTTCAGATCGGTGCAGCACGCCAACCTTGGCGGTAATTTGGGGGGTGAACCAACAAAAGGAAGACCTGTCTCTCTGTCTCTCTCTCTCTCACTGACTAACTCTGACTGTCAGGAGAAAAAAAGGGGGGCCGGCGCCATGGCTCACCAGGCTAATCCCCGACTTGCAGTGCCGGCACACCGGGTTCTAGCCCTGGTCCAGGCACCGGATTCTGTCCCGGTTGCCCCTCTTCCAGGCTAGCTCTCTGCTGTGGCCAGGGAGTGCAGTGAAGGATGGCCCAAGTGCTTGGGCCCTGCACCAAATGGGAGACCAGGATAAGTACCTGGCTCCTGCCATCGGATCAGCGCGGTGCGCCGGCCGCAGTGGGCCGGCCGCGGCGGCCATTGGAGGGTGAACCAACGGCAAAGGAAGACCATTCTCTCTGTCTCTCTCTCACTCTCCACTGTGCCTGTCAAAATAAAAAAAAAAAAAAGGGGGCGGTCAGGGGGGAAATTCTTTACTTGAAACTCAGAGTTACAGAGAGAGACAGACAGACAGACAGAGAAACCTTCCATCCACTGGTTCACTCATTTGATGGCCACAAGAGCCAGGTCTGGGCCACGCCGATCTGGGAACCAGGAGTTATATCCAGGTTCAAAGGTGGGTGGCAGGGTGAAAACAGTTGGGCCATCATCTACTGCTCTGCCTAGGCAGTTATCAGGGAGCTGGGTCAGAAGTGGAGCAACTATGACACGATGCAGCATCCATATAGGATGCTAGGAGCGATGGCTTTACCTACTATGCCAGTGCTCAGGCCCTGCTTCCTGAATTTCTTAAAGAGAAGTATTACTGGCTGATCTCAGAGATCATATACCTATAAATCATGTTTATTCTGCATGTTTAACATGTGTGATTATTCATCAAAATCTAAGAATTTGATTTCTATATTAGAAAATTCAGGTTGAAAATGAACAAATACAGCTCAACAGGAAAGCATATTACTAGACTGTGCAAAACCAAGATCAATGCTAAAAGATACTAAATGTACAAAGATGCTTTTTTTATCATCATTCAAGTTGAATTCCACATTGTACTGGAATCCTAGCTAGAGATATTAGGCAAGAGAAAAAATCAAGGGCATCTAAATTAAAGAGGGAGGCCCAATTGTCACTTTTGGCCAATGATACTATCTTACATGTAGAAAACCAGCAAAGACTCCACCAAAAACCTGAGAGAGCAAATACACTCCACAAAGTGTCAGGGTGCAACGTCAACATACAATGCCCAGTAGAAAGCAATCCCATGTTCCATAGCTACACTAGGGAAAAGAGCATAGTTGGCAATACATGTGACTGAAGAAGCAAAAGATCTCTACAATGAAAACTAGGAATCTTAGATGAAAGAAATTAAAGAGTATTTTGCCGTCCTGCCCAGGGTCCTGTAGTTCAGCCTCAAAGATGCCTTTCACGCAGAGCAGGCTTAGTGGTGAGAACAGTCCATGTCCCTCCAGACTTCAAGTTCAAACTTCAAAGTCAATGCTGAAGTAGAAAGAGGTGGGAACCTAGGACTAGAGTTCAACTCTCTTTCACAGGGTAAGTTTCTTTTTCTCTAAAAAAAAAAAAAAAAAAAAAAAGGAGAATTAGCTGTTTATTTCAGAGAGTTACAGAGAGAAGTGGGGAGACAGACAGAATGAGAGAGAGTGAGTGAGAGAGAGAGAGTAAAAGAAAGAGAAAGAGAAAGAGAATGAGAAAGATATCTTCAAACCGCTGTTTCACTCCCCAAATTGCAACAATTGACACCTCTGGATCAGGCCATGGGAGGAGCCTAGAACTCCATCCAGGTCTCACACATGGGTGGTAGAGACCCAAATACTTGGACCACCTTCCCCTGCTTCCCCAGGCACAATAGAAGGAGCTGGATTGTAAGTGGAGCACCCAGGCCTCCAATCAGCACCAAATAGGATGCCCCAAACATACAACCATATGAGTAGCAGGGTTTAATCTGCTGGACCCCAGTGTCAGCCGCAGGCTACCTGTCTAAAGGGCTTGCCGGGGGGAGGTCTGTGCTTTCACCATCTGAGGACACCCCAGGAAGCCATGATATTTCCTAAAATTTACTGGGGAGTTTTGGATTTAGGTGTGGTACTTTTTAAGGACTACCACGCCACTCTCCACACGTGTACTTAGCTGCAATCAACCACAGCAAACCACCAGCCTTTCCATCTTACCGTCTCTCTCTGAAGAAGGCACGTCAGCAGCAGAGAGGGAGCTCTTTCTCAACATCAAGTCTGCTGGAGCCCTGACCTTCATCTTCCAGCACCCAGAGCAAACACTGAGGACCACATCTCTGCTCATTTTCAATGACTCAGTTCAAGGCTTTTTGTTCGAGTGGCCCAGGAACCCTGAGACCTCTGGACATGCCTCCATTTCTCCCTGCGATTCTAAGGACAATTTGGAGGCTGCAGCTGACACTTGGTTGGCCTTCCAGACCTGGACCATAGCAACCCAGCTACATGCTGGTCCTCCAGGCTGTCTAACAAGGAATCTAGCGATGGTCTTAGGGGGAAAGGATGATGATGGATCCCTTCCTCTCAGCTCTGTCGAAGGGAAGAATGTGCCTGATGGTGTCATGGGCAACAGAACACTTGGTCAAGGATTTCATGATGCCAGAGTGGCTGTCACCTCATTCTGAGACCTATAGCTCTGAGGTTCAAGGCAATGGGACGTGTATCTAGATGGTAGACAATCGGAGGTCTTAAAGACCCCACAGTTGCTAACTCCTTAAACCAGAGATGAAAAGGCCATAGGTACATCCTACGTTTAATGTTCAAAGTTAAACATTATTCTGTATCACCAATCTAAGCCAAAAGCTCTTGGGGTCTTTGATTTTGTGTAAGAGGAAGTTTGTTGAGAAAACCTCCGAGGATTAGCTGTGGCTGTGACTGGTCCCCGCCCGTCTCTGACTTCATAAGGACCAACTGTCATGAAATAGAAAGTCGTGCAAGTCCCTGAAGGACTGCCATTGGCCCATTTCTCGCTCTGACTTCTTTAAAAAAAATACAATTGTATTTTTAAATCCACATTGTCAGTCTTTATCCCTCAACTGGGAAGGTTCATCTGTTTATACGTGATGATAACTGGTGAGGCATTTAAGCTCCACATGCCATCTCAGTTTGCATTTTCTGGTCACCTGGCCTCCTAAGTGTCTTTTTCTCCCTTCTTTTGATCTCCTTAACATTCTCCCCCTCTTTTTCTCTTTTGGCATTTTATTGTGGGTTTTTTCTTCATGCATTGTTGCCGCTAATTCTCAACAGTGTTGCAGTGGATTTGTTTCTGAGAGGAACAGCGTGGTGGGGGCAAGAGGTGCGGAGTCAGCACACAGACCCCTGTAGTCAGGTGAAAGCAGGCTTGAGGTGAGCAGCCGGCAGACTCGTTTACTTCAGTTGAAACTATGTCTTATATAGCCAAGACCAGCCAATATGATCAAAGGGCTGTCTATGCCCCATACAATCACAGCCTGCCAGGCAGTTTCCAAAGCCATCCAATCACAGCCTGTTGCCAGGCAGTTTCCAAAGCTATTCCTGAATAACTAATGCTTGCTTGCCAGTGGCCACCTTGGCATGGCCCTCTCATTCCACCACTGTGCATGTCTACAAACAGTCGATTTTGCTTTAGTTATGTCTAATCTGCTGTGGAAACTATGAACATAATTTCTAAAAAATATTCATTTATTTATTTATTTGAAAGAGTTACAGAGAGAATGAGAGAGAGAGAGAGAGAGAGAGAGAGAGAGAGAGAGAGAGATCTTGCATCTGCTGGTTCCCTCCCCAGTTGGCTACAAGGCCAGGGCTGAGCCAGGCAGAAGCCAGGGAGCTTCATCCAGGTTTCTCCACAGGTACAGGGGTCCAAGTGCTTGGGCCATCTTTTGCTGCGTTCTCAGGCCATTATCAGAGAGCTGGATTGGAAGTGGAGCAGCCAGGACATGAACCAGTTCCCATATGGCATGCCACCATGGCAGGAGGCAGCTTTACCCATATGCCACAATGTCGGCACCCTGAAATTTCAATTTTGGCTTCTATGTTAAATTTTTCAGTTTTAGAATTTCTGTTTTTGGTGCCGGCGCTGTGGTGCAGTAGGTTAATCCTCTGCCTGCGGTGCTGGCATCCCATATGGGTGCTGGTTCAAGTCCCGGCGCTCCTCTTCTGATCCGGCTCTCTCCTATGGCCTGGGAAAGCAGTAGAAGATGGCCCAAGTCCTTGGGCCCCTGAACTTGTGTGGAAAACCCCAGGGCAGGGGGCTCCTGGCTTTGGGTTGGCTCAGTGCTGGCCATTCCAGCCGTTTGGGGGAATGAACCAGCAGAGAGAAAACCTTTCTGTTCGTCTCTCCCTCTCACTGTCTGTAACTCTCTCTCTCAAATAAATAAATAAAATCTTTAAAAAAATTTCTCTGTTTCTTTTTCCAAATTGGCCACACCACTTGTTGTAGTTATTTCCCTACTGACACTGTCGGACGTGGCATTTTTTTGTTTCCCTGTAGCAGCGTCACTGTTTTACAGTCCACTTTATAGTCCAATAATGTAAATCTCTCGAAAGTCTCCGTGAGTCTGTTTCCATTGTCTGTTATTTACTGCAGATTTTGCTCATTTCCCTCTATGAATGGTTGTCTTTGACTACGTGTTGGGCTGTCTATTTAAATATTTTTGCCAGAATACTTTGTTATATTTATTTAGTTATTTATTTGAAAGGCAGAGAGACAGAGACAGATAGAGAGATCTTCCATCCACTGGTTCACTCCCCAAACGTCTGCCACAGCTTAGGCTGGGCCAGGTGGAAACCATGAGCCAGGAGCTTCATCCGGGTCTCCCACATGGGTAGCAGGGGCCCAGGCCCTTGGAGGATCCTCCAGTGCTTCTCCCAGGCACATTAGCAGGGAGCTAGATCAGCAGTGGAACAGCAAGGACTTGAACCGGCGCCCAATGGGATGCTCGTGTCGCAGGCGGCAGCTTCTCGGGCTGTGGCACAGTGCCGTCCCTCCTATCTTCCATAGGAAGCAGCTAAGCAATGGTGAAGACTGCTGTTACTGGAAGATGAACAGGCTCCTCCTCAGAGAGGGGTTCTCACATGCATCCCAGAAGTCCCCTGGTGATTTTGGAGGTGAGAAACTACCATACTACCTTATAATGTGGCTGAACCATTTTATAATCCTACTAGCAACGAGTCAGAGTTTGTGCTCCAATCCTCAACAGTACTTGGTATCATTATTATTTTGGATATTTGTCATTTAAGTAAATATGTAGGCCAGCACCGCGGCTCCCTAGGCTAATCCTCCGCCTGGGGCCCTGGCACACCGGGTTCTAGTCCCGGTTGGGGCGCCAGATTCTGTCCCGGTTGCTCCTTTTCCAGTCCAGCTCTGCACTGTGTCCTGGGAGTGCAGTGGAGGATGGCGTAAGTGCTTGGGCCCTGCACCCCATGGGAGACCAGGAGAAGCACCTGGTTCCTAGCTTCGATCAGCGCGATGCGCTGGCCGTAGCGGCCATTGGAGGGTGAACCAATGGCAAAAAGGAAGACCTTTCTCTCTGTCTCTATAATTGTTCACTCTGCCTGTCAAAAAAAAAAAAATATCAAAATGTAGTGATACCTCATTGTTGCTTTCTTTTTCTTTTTCTTTTCCTTTTTTTTTTTTTTTTTTGATAAGCAGAGTTAGATAGTGAGAGAGGGACAGAGAGCAGAGAGAAAGGTCTTCCTTCCATTGGTTCACTCCCCTAATGGCTACTATGGCCAGCGCGCTGCGCTGATCCAAAACCAAGATCCAGGTGCTTCCTCCTGGTCTCCCATGGATGCTGCATCGCGTCGTAGTTGCTCCACTTCTGACCCAGCTCCCTGATAACAGCCTAGGCAGAGCAGTAGATGATGGCCCAACTGTTTTCACCCTGCCACCCACCTGTGAACCTGGATAAAACTCCTGGTTCCCAGATCGGCGTGGCCCCGCCCTGGCTCTTGTGGCCATCAAATGAGTGGGACCAGTGGATGGAAGGTTTCTCTGTCTGTCTGTCTCTCTCTGTAACTCTGAGTTTCAAGTAAAGAATTTCCCCCCTGACCGCCCTTTTTTTTTCTTTTTTTTTTTTTTCTTTTTGACAGGCAGAGTGGACAGTGAGAGAGAGATCCAAAACCAGGAGCCAGTGCTTCCTCCTGGTCTTCCATGGAGTGCAGGGCCCAAGCACTTGGGCCATCCTCCACTGCCTTCCCGGGCCACAGCAGTGAGCTGGACTGGATGAGGAGCAACTGGGACAGAGTCCGACCAATTCCAGGTCAATATGACATCAGTTGCTGGGGAAATCCCTCATCTACCTGGTGGCAGGTTGGTTACAATGGACTACTCTTGTCAAGTAGGACCAACATTCTGTGCTTCCCGGAACAGACGCCCATGCATACTCTGCCTACATTCAGTGCTTCTGCCAACTATCCAGCTTGGACTTACAGGATTGCTGGCCTACCATTGTGGTCTTCCTCTCTCTCTCTGTAACACTGAATTTCAAGCAAATAAAAAGAGATACTGTTTAAAATAGAAAGGATTACTATAATGTAATGAAGAATTTTTCATTATGATAAATACATGTGTGTGCATAACACACAACTATATACTTGATTCTTTATTGCCTCATTGTATAACCTAAGATGTTTGATTCTACGGCTATATTCAAATTATTGCTCATTTCATATTATAATATTTAATTGTGCCATAGTGGAAGAAGAGCCAATGCCATGCAAGGGCTTTTCTCTCTTCTGGGGAATGGCTCATGCATTTTGGTTTTATGCAGGGTAGTTGTACTGTGTTAAGTAGAAGTATGACTGTGTTACTGTCTTTAATGGAGATCAGCGTGTTTTAATCCAGAGGTGAATATGGGTGACAAATTGATAGCGGTAGACTTGTGCCAGTAAATGTTTAAGGGTCAACTTGCCTCAACCAAGGGATCCCCAGATACCAGGTAAAACATTGTTTCTGGAAGGGATAGCATTTGAATCGGTAGACTGAGTGAAGATTGCTCGCACCAGGTGGGTGATTTTGAAATGATGTGCAGTCCATGGGAGAAAGTGTTTATTACAAATGCCCACAATGAAGCGTTTATGACATCACTGCTTTTGACAATGACAGAATCTGAAAATATCATTCACCATGTGTCATAAAAGAAAATGACACTTTTAGTCAAACTAAATCAATCCTGAATGAGAAATATTAAGTGAAATAAAATTGAAAATGCTTTCTGTATTCCTGTCTTTTTTTAAACAGGGGGTTATTTGGGGCCCGTGCTGGGTGCAGCTGGTTAATGTCCTGGCCTGAAGCACCGGCATCCCACATGGGCGCTGGTTTACAACCCAGATGCTACACTTCTGATCCAGCTCTCTGCTGTGGCCTGGGAAAGCAGTAGAAGATGGCCCAAGTCTTTGTGCCCCTGCACCTACATATGAGAGCTGGAAGAAGCTCCTGGCTCCTGGCTTCGGATTGGTGCAGTTCCGGCCGTTGCGGCCAATTGGAGAGGGAACCAGTGGATGCAAGACCTCTCTCTCTCTGCTTCTCCTCTGTGTAACTTGACTTTGAAATAAATAAACAATTATAAAAAGGGAATCATTGCCTGGCACCGCAGCTCACTAGGCTAGTCCTCCTCCTGTGGCGCCGGTACCCCGGATTCTCATCCCGGTTGGGGCTCTGGATTCTGTCCCGGTTGATCCTCTTCCAGTCCAGCTCTCTGCTGTGGCCCGGGAAGGCAGTGGAGGATGGCATGCATGGGAGACTGGGAGGAAGCACCTGGCTCCTGGCTTCAGATCGGTGCAGCACGCCAGCCTTGGCGGCCATTTGGGGGGTGAACCAACAGAAGGAAGACTTTTCTCTCTGTCTCTCTCCCTCACTGACTAACTCTGCCTGTCAGGAAAAACAAGAGGGCTCAGGGGGGAAATTCTTTACTTGAAACTCAGAGTTACAGAGAGAGACAGACAGACAGAGAAACCTTCCATCCACTGGTTCACTCATTTGATGGCCACAAGAGCCAGGGCGGGGCCACGCCGATCTGGGAACCAGGAGTTTTATTCAGGTTCACAGGTGGGTGGCAGGGTGAAAACAGTTGGGCCATCATCTACTGCTCTGCCTAGGCAGTCATCAGGGAGCTGGGTCAGAAGTGGAGCAACTATGATGCGATGCAGCATCCATATAGGATGCTAGGAGCGATGGCTTTACCTACTATGCCAGTGCACAGGCCCTGCTTCCTGAATTTCTTAAAGAGAAGTATTACTGGCTGATCTCAGAGATCATATACCTATAAATCATGTTTATTCTGCATGTTTAACATGTGTAATTATTCATCAAAATTTAAGAATTTGATATCTATATTAGAAAATTTAGGTTGAAAATGAACAAATACAGCTCAACAGGAAAGCATATTTCTAGCAGTGTAAAACCAAGAATAGTGCTAAAAGATACTAAATGTATGCAGATGCTTTTTTTTATCATCATTCAGTTGAATTCCACATTGTACTGGAATCCTAGCTAGAGATATTAGACAAGAGAAAAAATCAAGGGCATCTAAATTAAAGAGGGAGGCCCAATTGTCACTTTTGGCCAATGATACTATCTTACATGTAGAAAACCAGCAAAGACTCCACCAAAAACCCGAGAGAGCAAATACACTCCACAAAGTGTCAGGGTGCAACGTCAACATACAATGCCCAGTAGAAAGCAATCCCATGCTCCATAGCTACACTAGGGAAAAGAGCATAGTTGGCAATACATGTGACTGAAGAAGCAAAAGATCTCTACAATGAAAACTAGGAATCTTAGATGAAAGAAATTAAAGAGTATTTTGCCGTCCTGCCCAGGGTCCTGTAGTTCAGCCTCAAAGATGCCTTTCACGCAGAGCAGGCTTAGTGGTGAGAACTGTCCATGTCCCTCGAGACTTCAAGTTCAAACTTCAAAGTCAATGCTGAAGTAGAAAGAGGTGGGAAGCTAGGACTAGAGCTCAACTCTCTTTCACAGGATGAGTGAGTTGCTTTTTCTCCAAAAAAAAAAAAAAAAAAAAAAGGAGAATTAGATATTTATTTGAAAGGGTTACAGAGAGAAGGGGGGAGAATGATAGAATGAGAGAGAGAGAGAGAGAGGGAGCAAGAGAGAGAGAGAAAGAAAGAGAAAAAAAAAAGAGAATGAGAAAGATATCTTCAAACCGCTGTTTCACTCCCCAAATTGCAACAATGGACACCTCTGGATCAGGCCATGGGAGGAGCCTAGAACTCCATCAAGGTCTCACGCATGGGTGGTAGAGACCCAAATACTTGGACCACCTTCCCCTGCTTCCCCAGGCACAATAGAAGGAGCTGGATTGTAAGTGGAGCACCCAGGCCTCCCATCAGCGCCAAATAGGATGCCCCAAACATACGACCATATGAGTAGCAGGGTTTAATCTGCTGGACCCCAGTGTCAGCCGCAGGCTACCTGTCTGTCTAAAGGGCTTGCCGGGGGGAGGTCTGTGCTTTCACCATCTGAGGACACCCCAGGAAGCCATGATCTTTCCTAAAATTTACTGGGGAGTTTTGGATTTAGGTGTGGTACTTTTTAAGGACTACCACGCCACTCTCCACACGTGTACTTAGCTGCAATCAACCACAGCAAACCACCAGCCTTTCCATCTTACCGTCTCTCTCTGAAGAAGGCACGTCAGCAGCAGAGAGGGAGCTCTTTCTCAACATCAAGTCTGCTGGAGCCCTGACCTTCATCTTCCAGCACCCAGAGCAAACACTGAGGACCACATCTCTGCTCATTTTCAATGACTCAGTTCAAGGCTTTTTGTTCGAGTGGCCCAGGAACCCTGAGACCTCTGGACATGCCTCCATTTCTCCCTGCGATTCTAAGGACAATTTGGAGGCTGTAGCTGACACTTGGTTGGCCTTCCAGACCTGGACCATAGCAACCCAGCTACATGCTGGTCCTCCAGGCTGTCTAACAAGGAATCTAGTGATGGTCTTAGGGGGAAAGGATGATGATGGATCCTTTCCTCTCAGCTCTGTGGATGGGAAGAATGTGCCTGATGGTGTCATGGGCAACAGAACACTTGGTCAAGGATTTCATGATGCCAGAGTGGCTGTCACCTCATTCTGAGACCTATAGCTCTGAGGTTCAAGGCAATGGGACGTGTATCTAGATGGTAGACAATCGGAGGTCTTAAAGACCCCACAGTTGCTATCACTCCTTAAACCAGAGATGAAAAGGCCATAGGTACATCCTACGCTTTTAATGTTCAAAATTAAACATTACTCTGTATCACCAATCTAAGCCAAAAGCTCTTGGGGTCTTTGATTTTGTGTAAGAGGAAGTTTGTTGAGAAAACCTCCGAGGATTAGCTGTGGCTGTGACTGGTCCCCGCCCGTCTCTGACTTCATAAGGACCAACTGTCATGAAATAGAAAGTCGTGCAAGTCCCTGAAGGACTGCCATTGGCCCATTTCTCGCTCTGACTTCATAAGGAGCCCTGTGAGGACAGGATTCCACACGCCTATATAAGCGGCTGCGCGGCCCAGGTTTTTGTCCGCTTTACCAGGGAGCTATTTCGGTGACCTGTGTGACTTGGACCCATCTTTGCGTGCGCTTGAGCTGGTTGGTGTTGGTGTGCTGTTTGGTTTGTTTGTTTGTTTCTTGTTCTACTTGGTTTTTTCTTTCCCCCATTTGGATTTAGTTTGTTTTTTTCCTCCTATTTCTTTTTTGGCCCATTGTGTCTTTTTTTGCAGTTTTGTTCATTTTTGGCTTCCCCGCATCTGTAGCTAGACAGCGCGGCTAGATCTCAGAGTGTTAGTGTAGCTATTTAGTGGTTGTTGTTTTGGATTTTCTCTGTTTTTTGTTTTCTGTTTTGGTGAGATAGGGCTTAGTCTTGCCACTGTGTTTGCTAAGTGTAGTTAGTATAGGTAGTGTGGCGCCCTAGTCAGCTCAGCAGGTAGTCCCCTTGTTGTCCCTTTATTTTGTTAGTTCTTGTAGTTAGGGTAGCTCCTTAGTTAGTGTGTATGGACAGGCATATTAGACAGAGTAGCGCAGAGAGTGTAGTCAGGGACACCAGCCTGGAAGGCCGTAAGGGTCTGGATGCCATCACCAGCCGTCAGCTTGGTCTCCAGTTGCTGTCGGTCCTGGGCCAGGGCAGCTTCGGCCTGGTGGTGCTGGCCCAGCAGGCGTCCAGCCAGCGGCAGGTGGCTGTGAAGATATTCCTTGAAGACTCCAGCGAGCCCTCTGGCACCAGGCGAGTGATGCAAGAGGCCAGCATCATGCAGCTCCTGAGGCACCCGAACATCGTGGAGCTGCTGGAGGTGGGGCGCGTCGGCCATTACCACTGCCTGGTGATGGAGCTGGTGGACGGGGGCAACCTCTACCAGTACATGATGGAACAGGGCTGCCTGCCGGAGCCCGAGGCCGTGTTCATGTTTGACCAAGTCCTGGCGGCCGTGGGCCACTGCCATGCGCTGCGGGTGGCGCACAGGGACCTCAAGCTGGGGAACCTGCTGCTGGACTCGCAGCTCAACGTGAAGCTGGCGGACTTCGGGCTCAGCAGCTACCTGCCCGTGGACGTGCTGGTGCAGGGCTTCCGCGGGACCCCGGAGTACAGCGCCCCGGAGGTGTTCCAACAGGAGCCCTACGACGCCTTTGCCTCCGACATGTGGAGTTTGGGGGTCATCCTCTTCACCATGCTGGCGGGGATCATGCCCTTCAGCGGGAAGGACTTGGTGGAGCTGCGGGAGTGCATCCAGAGGGGGAGCTACCAGCTCCCGTGTGGGGCCAGCCGGGGCCTGGAGAAGCTCCTGAGCTCCCTCCTCAGCAGGGACCCGTGCGACAGACCCACAGCAGAAATCGCCCTCCAGCAATGGTGGTTTGACCCTCTTCTAGAAGGAGCGGAGGGCGAGGAGCTGAGCGTGGTGCAGCCCCTGGCGGTTCCCGAGGACCCAGAGGCCCAGGAGTACCTGGCGGGCCTGGGTCTGCTTCCGGACGCTGCAGCCTCAGAGCCATCTGGCCCTGGGGGATCCAGCCGGATGTCCCTGCAGCCGCACTCCGGGAGCCTGGAGCAGGTAGAGCCCCGGTGGCAGAGCGCGGGTCTGTCCATGGTCTCCCTGGGTTTCGGGGCATGAGGGAGGTCCAGGGTGCACCTGTCCTTCTCACCTGCCTTCCTCTCTCTCACAGGGACAAAGGGAGCCTGAGTCGGAGTGCGAGGCAGAGCTGGAGTCCGAGTCGGAGCCTGAGTCTGCGTCGCAGCTGGAGTCGGAGTCGGAGTCGGAGTCGGAGTCGGAGTCGCTCCCCCAGCCTGAGCTGGATCCTGCTGCTGCTGGCCCCGTGGTTGCCTCTCCCCTCCCTGGACAGCTGCAGGAGAGGAGCCCTGGTGCCAGCCCAGCCCCCGAGCCCGTCCCCGTGGCCGCCCCCTCCAGCCCCAGTCCCGGGAGCAGTCCGCACCTGGTGGTGCCAGACCTCCCAGCAGCTGAGCCTGAGGAGGCTGGGCCCTCAGCATCGGCCTCTGTCCCGAGCAAGGGCCGGCAGGGGCTGGGCAGGAGGATTGGCAGGAGCATCCTCGGATTCCTCCTGCGTGCCTGCTGCCTGCCGGCCCCAGCCCGCGGCCCTGGCCCCCGCAGCCGAAAGGTGGCCCCCAGCTAGCCTGCCTCAGTGACAAGCTGACCTGCCTCAGGGCTCGCATTTGCTTGAGACTTTGCTGTGCTTCTCCCCAATAAAAGTCTTCACTGTACGCATGGAACTGGTCCTGTGTGGTGTTTGGGTCCTGGTGTGCACCGTGCCCTGGTTGCATGGAGTTGGCTACCAGATGGAGCTCACATGGACAAGTACAGTCCCCTCTGTCGCTCTGGGGCTGCCACAATGGCTGACCTCCTGGACCTGAGAAGAGAGCGATGGCTCCCAGAAGCTGGCTGGGGGTGGGGGGAGGTTGATGCGGGGTAGAGGTTGGTGGGGGATTGGTGGTGGGTTGTGGGGAAGGTGGGAGGGTCTGGTGTGTGGTAGTTTAGGGGGGTGGAGGTGAGGGAGGGGAGCATGGTGAGGCTGTGGAGGGGGAGGGAGTTAAGGGAGAGTGAGAGGCTCAAACATGCACAGTTGCAGCTACACAGGAAGGAGGGTCCCTGCATCTGTGACACAGCAGGGAGGTCCTGTCACTAGTGAGGTTCATGGAAGCAGAGCTGAGAGTGTCCATACCCAGTGTCCACCTGCATTACCCATGGAGAACAAGACCCGCCCCGAAGGCCAAGCACTCTGACATCACAGTGTGTGGGATTGGCCAGGTGTGGACTCAGACAGCTACCGGTGGGAGCTGTGCAGGAATTCCAGCTGTGGCCTGGGTTCAGCATTGGACAGAGGCGGCCATGTAGCAGCAGTTTCTCTGCAAGTGTCCCGGACACTGGGTCATCTGGCCCCAGCCTGGCCTTCCAAAGCTGCCTGTGCAAAGAGGCAGGGGTGCACGTTGAACTGGGGGCTGCCTGCAGAGGAATGGGCCCCTCCTTCTTCACCTGGGCAGCTGTGGACACGGAGCCCTCCACACCCAGGATAATTTTCTGAGCTCCATGTTTCCTGGGGTTGGGAGCTAGTTCTAGGGAATGATCATTTCTTTCAAATAGGAGGCAACATGGAGGCTCCACCAAGATGGATCACAGCCCTTTTGCTGTTCTGCCTCCTCCTGGGACAGAGTCGGGGCTGTGAGTGCTTCAGCTTGAGTGGGTGGTCAGGCCATTCTAGGAGGGCCTCTGGGAAGGGACAGGGAAAAGTGACTTCAGAGACATCTCAAGGTCACCCCCAGGACTGACAGATGGTTCATGGAGATCCTGACGGGATAGCACAGTGAGTCCTGTTCAGGGCTGACATGCAGACACTCTGTGTGTGCTCCCCGCACCTATGTGACCTGCCTACTGTTGTCAGAGGTGCAATGGGAACACAGGTACTGCTGGTGTGTGTGCACCTGCCACAAGTCCACAACACAAGGGCAAGTCACTAGAAGCAGGCCCTGTTGGGTGTCACAGATGGGGCTGAGCGGGGTCCTTCGTAGCCTTGCTTCTCCCGACCTTGCTGCGGAGTTTCCTGACTGACCGAGCATTGGCGGCAACCCACGGTGGTCACGGCCTGTGGGGGGTCCTATTTCCTCCCCACTCAGGTGAGATTGTCCTTCACGTGAGGGCAGGGCTGGGGAACAAGAAGCAGCAGGGACGGGCTGGCATGCTGTTGCCCCGTCTGCTCCCGGGTGTGGATTTTCTTTATGCCCAGCAGCCCAAAGTGTGGACCCCAGTGTTGCTGTCCTTCAAACCCGTGTCTGGCTCTGTCCCCTTCAGGGCAGGACTCAGCTCCTCCTCTCACACTGGGGACCTTTGCTCACCTGCCCCCTGCCCGCCTTTCCCTCTGCACACATTGGACGGCCTTGGTAGACACAGATCCTCGGCCACCTCTTGGCCTTTGCACGTGCTCTTTCCTCCCCAAGAAGCCAGCAGGCTCAGGTGACCATTCCAGAATCTGGAACTGCTTCTGGGTCTCCCATGCTGGGTGTCAGGGGCCCAAGGCCTTGGGTGCTCACCTGGTCGCTCTCAGTGTGCCATGACTAGGAATGTGAAATCGAATGCCTTGTGGTGACAGGACTAGAACCCAGGTACCTGCAGGGCTTTTCTGCATCCTAAGTGGGGTCTTAACCCATGCCCCAGACACCTGCACCTCTTGGGGTTTATTTAAATGAATGAACTCTATGTGAATGCTGCTGTAGAGACCTGTGCTTTTCTGTTTTTCAATCTTTAAACGTGCACTGCATGGAGACATGAGTAGATGTATTTCACGTATCACTTACAGAGACCTGATACTTCAGATTTTTTTCAACATGCTGTCCAAGAAACACTCTCCACCAACCCACTCTTTTGCGATTGTCACATTATGTTTATTTCAATCATAATAGAAAATAAACACTTGAAACCAGAGTACATAATTGAAATTTAATTTGTATCTATTTCCTAACTCATCAGTAGGTATCCAAGAATAGTTTGAGAGAGAGAAAGGTATTTCATCAGCTAGTTCATTTCCCAGAAGGTTCAGTGACCCAGGCTAGGACAGGCTAAAGTCAGGAGTGCGGAGCTTCATCGAGGTCTCCCACTTGGGATGCAGGGCCCCCAGAAGGTGGGCCATCTTTCTCTGCTTCTCTCGGGCCATCAGGAGGGAGCTGGATCAGCGGGGAGCATCCTGCTCTGGAACAGGTACCCACTGGGGATGTCGGCATTCCAGGGAGCAGCTTAACTGACTATGCACCATGCTCCCCCTCCTCCACCCACTCCTAAAACCTTCAGGATTTTTAAATTTTTTTTTCCTGACAGGCAGAGTTAGTCAGTGAGAGAGAGAGAGACAGAGAGACAGGTCTTCCTTTTGTTGGTTCACCCCTAAAATGGCCGCCAAGGCTGGCGCACTGCACTGATCTGAAGCCAGGAGCCAGGTGCTTCCTCCCAGTCTCCCATGCAGCTTATCCTCCACTGCCTTCCCGGGCCACAGCAGAGAGCTGGACTGGAAGAGGAACAACCGGGACAGAATCCAGAGCCCCAACTGGGATGAGAATCCGGGGTACCGGCACCACAGGAGGAGAATTAGCCTAGTGATTAGCGCCACTGGCCAATAATTCCCTTTTTTAAATGGTTTATTTATTTATTTGAAAGTCAGAGTTACACAGACAGAGGAGATGCAGAGAGAGAGAGAGGTCTTCCATCTACTGGTTCCCTCTCCAATTGGCCACAATAGCCTGAGCAGCGCTAATCCGAAGCCAGGAGCCAGGAACTTCTTCCAGGTCTCATATGTGGGTGCAGGGGCACAAAGACTTGGGCCATCTTCTACTGCTTTCCCAGGCCACAGCAGAGAGCTGGATCAGAAGTGGAGGAGCCAGGTCTCAAACCAGCGCCCATATGGGATGCCGGTGCTTCAGGCCAGGACATTAACCAGCTGCACCCAGCACGGGCCCCAAATAACTCCCTGTTTAAAAAAGACAGGACTACAGAAAGCATTTTCAATTTTATTTCACTTAATATTTCTCATTCAGGATTGATTTAGTTTGACTAAAAGTGTCATTTTCTTTTATGACACATGGTGAATGATATTTTCAGATTCTGTCATTGTCAAAAGCAGTGATGTCATAAACGCTTCATTGTGGGCATTTGTAATAAACACTTTCTCCCATGGACTGCACATCATTTCAAAATCACCCACCTGGTGTGAGCAATCTTCACTCAGTCTACCGATTCAAATGCTATGCCTTCCAGAAACAATGTTTTACCTGGTATCTGGGGATCCCTTGGTTGAGGCAAGTTGACCCTTAAACATTTACTGGCACAAGTCTACCCCTATCAATTTGTCACCCGTATTCACCTCTGGATTAAAACACGCTGATCTCCAATAAAGACAGTAGCACAGTCATACTTCTACTTAACACAGTACAACTACCCTGCATAAAACCAAAATGCATGAACCATTCCCCAGAAGAGAGAAAAGCCCTTGCATGGCATTGGCTCTTCTTCCACTATGGCACAATTAAATATTATAATATGAAATTAGCAATAATTTAAACATAGCTGTAAAATCAAACATCTTAGGTTATACAATGAGGCAATTAGGAATCAAGTATATAGTTGTGTGTTATACACACACATGTATTTATCATAATGAAAAATTCTTCATTACATTATAGTAATCCTTTCTATTTTAAACAGTATCTCTTTTTATTTACTTGAAATTCAGTGTTACAGAGAGAGAGAGGAACCACAATGGTAGGCCAGCCGTCCTGTAAGTCCAAGCTGGATAGTTGGCAGAAGCACTGAATGTAGGCAGAGTATGCATGGGCGTCTGTTCCGGGAAACACAGAATGTTGGTCCTACTTGACAAGAGTAGTCCATGTAACCAACCTGCCACCAGGTAGATGACGGATTTCCCCAGCAACTGATGTCATATTGACCTGGAATTGGTTGGACTCTGTCCCAGTTGCTCCTCATCCAGTCCAGCTCACTGCTGTGGCCCGGGAAGGCAGTGGAGGATGGCCCAAGTGCTTGGGCCCTGCACCCCATGGGAGACCAGGAGGAAGCACCTGGCTCTTGGTATTGGATTAGCACAGCATGCTGGCCATAGTGGCCATTAGTGGAGTGAACCAATGGAAGGAAGACCTTTCTCTCTGTCCCTCTCTCACTATCTAACTCTGCTTGCCAAAAAAAAAAAAAAAAAAAAAAAAAAAAAGGAAAAGAAAAAGAAAACAACAGTGAGGTATCACTACATTTGGATTTTTTTCTTTTTTTCGACAGGCACAATGCACAATGAGAGAGACAGAGAGAAAGGTCTTCCTTTTTCCTGTTGGTTCACCCTCCAATCGCTGCTGTGGCCAGCGCATCGTGCTGATATAAAGCCAGTTACCAGGTGCTTCTCCTGGTCTCCCATGGGATGCAGGACCCAAGCATTTGGGCCATTCTCTACTCTACTCCCGGGCTACAGTGGAGAGCTGGACTGGAAAAGGAGCAACCGGGACAAGAACCCGGTGTGCCAGTGCCCCAGGCGGAGGATTAGCATAGGGAGCCGCGGTGCTGGCCTACATATTGACTTAAATGACAAATATCCAAAATATTAACGATACCAAGTACTGTTGAGGATGTGGAGCACAAACTCTGACTCGTTGCTAGTAGGATTATAAAATGGTTCAGCCACATTATAAGGTAGTATGGTAGTTTCTCACCTCCAAAATCACCAGGGGACTTCTGGGATGCATGTGAGAACCCCTCTCTGAGGAGGAGCCTGTTCATTCTTCCAGTAACAGCAGTCTTCACCATTGCTTAGCTGCTTCCTATGGAAGATAGGAGGGACGGCACTGTGCCGCAGCCCGTGCAGCCGCCGCCTGCGACATGAGCATCCCATTGGGCGCCGGTTCAAGTCCTTGCTGTTCCACTGCTGATCTAGCTCCCTGCTAATGTGCCTGGGAGAAGCACTGGAGGATCCTCCAAGGGCCTGGGCCCCTGCTACCCATGTGGGAGACCCGGATGAAGCTCCTGGCTCATGGTTTCCACCTGGCCCAGCCTAAGCTGTGGCAGACGTTTGGGAGTGAACCAGTGGATGGAAGATCTCTCTATCTGTCTCTGTCTCTCTGCCTTTCAAATAAATAACTAAATAAATATAACAAAGTATTCTGGCAAAAATATTTAAATAGACAGCCCATCACGTAGTCAAAGACAACCATTCATAGAGGGAAATGAGCAAAATCTGCAGTAAATAACAGACAATGGAAACAGACTCACGGAGACTTTCGAGAGATTTACATTATTGGACTATACAGTGGACTGTAAAACAGTGACGCTGCTACAGGGAAACAAAAAAATGCCACGTCCGACAGTGTCAGTAGGGAAATAACTACAACAAGTGGTGTGGCCAATTTGGAAAAAGAAACAGAGAAATTTTTTTAAAGATTTTATTTATTTATTTGAGAGAGAGAGTTACAGACAGTGAGAGGGAGAGACGAACAGAAAGGTCTTCTCTCTGCTGGTTCACTCCCAAAACGGCTGCAATGGCCAGCACTGAGCCAACCCAAAGCCAGGAGCCCCCTACCCTGGGATTTTCCACACAAGTTCAGGGGCCCAAGCACTTGGGCCATCTTCTACTGCTTTCCCAGGCCATAGGAGAGAGCCGGATCTGAAGAGGAGCGCCGGGACTTGAACCAGCACCCATATGGGATGCCAGCACCACAGGCAGAGGATTAACCTACTGCACCACAGCGCCGGCACCAAAAACAGAAATTCTAAGACTGAAAAATTTAACATAGAAGCCAAAATTGAAAATTCAGGGTGCTGACATTGTGGCATATGGGCAAAGCTGCCTCCTGCCATGGTGGCATGCCACATGGGAACTGGTTCATGTCCTGGCTGCTCCACTTCCAATCCAGCTCTCTGATAATGGCCTGAGAACGCAGCAAAAGATGGCCCAAGCACTTGGACCCCTGTACCTGTGGAGAAACCTGGATGAAGCTCCCTGGCTTCTGCCTGGCTCAGCCCTGGCCTTGTAGCCAACTGGGGAGGGAACCAGCAGATGCAAGATCTCTCTCTCTCTCTCTCTCTCTCTCTCATTCTCTCTGTAACTCTTTCAAATAAATAAATAAATGAATATTTTTAAAAAATTATGTTCATAGTTTCCACAGCAGATTAGATATAACTAAAGCAAAATCAACTTTTTGTAGACATGCACAGTGGTGGAATGAGAGGGCCATGCCAAGGTGGCCACTGGCAAGCGAGCATTCGTTATTCAGGAATGGCTTTGGACTGCCTGGCAACAGGCTGTGATTGGATGGCTTTGGAGACTGGCTGGCAGGCTGTGATTGGATGGCTTTGGAAACTGCCTGGCAACAGGCTGTGGTTGGATGGCTTTGGAGTTTTGCTGGTAGGCTGTGATTGGATGGGGCATAGACAGCCCCTTGATCAGATTGGCTAGTCTTGGCTATATAAGACAGAGTTTCAACTGAAGTAAACGAGTCTGCCGGCTGCTCACCTCAAGCCTGCTTTCACCTGACTACAGGGGTCTGTGTGGTGACACCGCACCTCTTGCACCCACCACGCTGTTCCTCTCAGAAACAAATCCACTGCAACACTGTTGAGAAATCAACCGCACAATGCATGAAGAAAAAACCCACAATAAAATGCCAAAAGAGAAAAAGAGGGGGAGAATGTTAAGGAGATCAAAAGAAGGGAGAAAAAGACCCTTGGAGGCCAGGAGACCAGAAAATGCAAACTGAGATGGTGTGTGGAGCTTAAATACCTCACCAGTTATCATCACGTATAAACAGATGAACCTTCCCAGTTGAGGGATAAAGACTGACAAAGTGGATTTAAAAATACAATTGTATTCCTTTTAAAGAAACACCTTCAAGCAAAAGAATTAGGTAGATCATACATAGGAAGAGGGGCCATGATATTCCTTGCAAACACTAACGAAAAGGAATCTGCCTGAACTAAATTAATATCTGAAAGAATAGACTTTGAGGCTAAAAGTATTACATGAGATAAAGAGGACCATTTATGATAAAAGGTCCATTCATCAGAAAGATTCAAAAATTCAAATTTTACATGCACTTAATACCAAGGGCTCAAAATATCTGACAAAAACAATGTCTAGAATGTAAAAAAAGAAATAGACAGTCATGGTGGTAGATTTTAACTTACCACATTCCTCTTGGTAATTGATAGAACAAGCAAAAACTATAAACCTATTAACAGGGCCAGCACGGAGGCAGTGGGTTGAGCTGCTGCCTGTGATGCCAGCATCCATATGGGCGCCCTTTCCAGTCCTGGATGCTCCACTTCTGATCCAGCTCCCTGGGAATGCCCGTGGGAAAGCAGCAGAAAATGGCCAGAGTACTTGGATCCCTGCACCTACGTGGGAGACCCAGATGGAGCTCCTGGCTCCTGGCTTCAGCCTAGCCCAGCCCTGGCCATTGGAGCCATTGGAGCCATTGAAGGAGTGAACCAGCAGATGGAAGATCTCTCTCTGTCTCTCCCTCTCTCTGCAACTCTTTCAAATAAATAAATATACTCTTTTTTAAAATCAATATATTTTGGTGTATATGCTTGTGTGTACATTATTCATTCCACCTAAAGGCCACATAGAAAATTGCACCCAATAACTTCAGAATATACTTTATGCTTTTTCAGCACTTGAAACATTTCTACAAATTGCCCCTATAATGGATCAAGAGAGAACTTTAGTTTCAAAATATTGAAATCATATGGAGAATCTTCTCTCATCTCAAGAAAAGCTAAACATCAGTAGGACAAGTAGAAAATCCTCTTATGTGTGTAAGCTAGGAATTCTAATTTTAAAGAACTCACAGGTGAAACCAGCAATCACAGACATTATAAAAACTATATAACAACAGGAAATATCAAACCAGAGCTACCTGCCACAGCAACATTGTTTCCTGTACAGCGTTCAGCCAAAGAAGTAAACGTCAGGGACTTTGACCAACAAGACAGTTTATTTATATCAAGTCCAGAGACCAAGCTGCGCCTCTCCAGGATGTCCACAGCACTGACGGCACCGTGAAGAAAGCAGAGACGCGAATGCTGTGCAAGTGAGGTTCAGGGGCACTGCTCGCCCGTGAGGACGGGACTGTGGCCAGCCTGGCTGCATCCGGGCCTCCACGGGGTGGTGGTGTCACAGTGTTCACTGTATCACTATTTACTGGCACACCCCACCCTCAGACGTCTCATGCACTGTCCCCTGTCTATGCTCTATTTAGCAATTCAAAACACTCTTACACACACACACACAAACACACACACAAACACATATTGATCCCAAATTTAGAGTTCCTATAATTGTGCACAGTATCACCCTTCTCTTAACCACCCCACATACATGAATTGTATTGTAATTCATCTCACCCATATTGATAAGGCGCAGCTTCCATAAATCAAAACTCTTGGACTCATGCGGTAGCGCAAAGTTGCTCCTAAAGTCATCCAAACCACAAGTGTTATTGAACAGCAGCATATGTGTCCTGTGTAATGTATGTTCCCCCCGTGACTCGGGAAAAGGAAAACATTGTTTCACATGCACCTGCCTTTACAATTCAGCCCAGTGCTAAATAAAAACACAGACCACAGAACACCATGTGGTTTTCCTCAAACAGGCAAGGGGTTCTCTGGGCCCTTGTTTTGTTTTTCTTTGACTCAATGCAGTCTTATTGTCCCCAACTGACCACTGGGGAATACTCACCCATTTCCCATTTCAGGGGTGAACCAGCAGATCTCTTTCTCTCTCTCTCCCTGACTCTCCCCTTCTCTATTGCTCTACTATTGAAAAAGATATTTAAAAATCCTGAAGGTTTTAGGAGTGGGTGGAGGAGGGGGAGCTTGGTGCATAGTCAGTTAAGCTGCTGCCTGGAATGCCGACATCCCCAGTGGGTACCTGTTCCAGAGCAGGATGCTCCCCGCTGATCCAGCTCCCTCCTGACGGCCCAGAAAGCAGACAAAGATGGCCCACCTTCTGGGGACTCTGCATCCCAAGTGGGAGACCTCAATGAAGCTCCTCATTCCTGACTTTAGCCTGTCCTAGCCTTGGTCACGGCGGCCTTCTTGGAAATGAACTAGCTCCCACCGGGAGCTGTCCCATCGACAGAGCTGTGAGGAAGGGATCCATCATCATCCTTTCCCCCTAAGACCATCACTAGATTCCTTGTTAGACAGCCTGGAGGACCAGCATGTAGCTGGGTTGCTATGGTCCAGGTCTGGAAGGCCAACCAAGTGTCAGCTGAGAGAAATGCTGCCTCCAAATTGTCCTTAGAATCGCAGGGAGAAATGGAGGCATGTCCAGAGGTCTCAGGGTTCCTGGGCCACTCGAACAAAAAGCCTTGAACTGAGTCATTGAAAATGAGCAGAGATGTGGTCCTCAGTGTTTGCTCTGGGTGCTGGAAGATGAAGGTCAGGGCTCCAGCAGACTTGATGTTGAGAAAGAGCTCCCTCTCTGCTGCTGACGTGCCTTCTTCAGAGAGAGACGGTAAGATGGAAAGGCTGGTGGTTTGCTGTGGTTGATTGCAGCTAAGTACACATGTGGAGAGTGGCGTGGTAGTCCTTAAAAAGTACCACACCTTAAACCAAAACTCCCCAGTAAATTTGAAGGAAAGATCATGGCTTCCTGGGGTGTCCTCAGATGGTGAAAACACAGACCTCCCCCCGTCAAGCCCTTTAGACAGACAGGTAGCCTGCAGCTGACACTGGGGTCCAGCAGCTTAAACCCTGTTACACCATATGGTCGTATGTTTGGGGCATCCTATTTGGTGCTGATGGGAGGCCTGGGTGCTCCACTTACAATCCAGCTCCTTACTATTGTGCCTAGGGAAGCAAGGGAAGGTGGTCCAAGTGTTTGGTCTCTGCCACCCATGTGTGAGACCTGGATGGAGCTCTACGCTCCTCCCATGGCCTGATCCAGAGGTAGTAATTGTTGCTATTTGGGGAATGAACCAGAAATTTGAGGATACCTCTCTTTCTCATTTTCATTCTCATTCTCTTTATCTCTCTCTCTCTCTCCATCTCTCTGTCTCTCATTCTGTCTGTCTCCCCCCTTCTCTCTGTAACTCTCTGAAATAAACAGCTAATTCTCCTTTTTTTTTTTTTTTTAGAGAGAGAAAAATAAACTTACTCACCCTGTGAAAGAGAGTTGAGCTCTAGTCCTAGCTTCCCACCTCTTTCTACTTCAGCATTGACTTTGAAGTTTGAACTTGAAGTCTAGAGGGACATGGACTGTTCTCACCACTAAGCCTGCTCTGCGTGAAAGGCATCTTTGAGGCTGAACTACAGGACCCTGGGCAGGACAGCAAAATACTCTTTAATTTCTTTCATCTAAGATTCCTAGTTTTCATTGTAGAGATCTTTTGCTTCTTCAGTCACATGTATTGCCAACTATGCTCTTTTCCTAGTGTAGCTATGGAGCATGGGATTGCTTTCTACTGGGCATTGTATGTTGACGTTGCACCCTGACACTTTGTGGAGTGTATTTGCTCTCTCGGGTTTTTGGTGGAGTCTTTGCTGGTTTTCTACATGTAAGATAGTATCATTGGGCAAAAGTGACAATTGGGCCTCCCTCTTTAATTTAGATGCCCTTGATTTTTTCTCTTGCCTAATATCTCTAGCTAGGATTCCAGCACAATGTGGAATTCAACTGAATGATGACAAAAAAAGCATCTGCATACATTTAGTATCTTTCAGCATTGATCTTGGTTTTACACTGTCTAGAAACATGCTTTCCTGTTGAGCTGTATTTGTTCATTTTCAACCTAAATTTTCTAATATAGAAATCAAATTCTTAAATTTTATGAATAATTACACATATTAAACATGCAGAATAAACATGATTTATAGGTATATGATCTCTGAGGTCAGCCAGTAATACTTCTCTTTAAGAAATTCAGGAAGCAGGGCCTGTGCACTGGCATATAGGTAAAGCCATCGCCCGTAGCATCCTATATGGATGCTGCATCGTGACATAGTTGCTCCACTTCTGACCCATCTCCCTGATGACTGCCTAGGCAGAGCAGTAGATGATGGCCCAACTGTTTTCACCCTGCCACCCACCTGTGAACCTGGATAAAACTCCTGGTTCCCAGATCGGCGTGGCCCTGCCCTGGCTCTTGTGGCCATCAAATGAGTGAACCAGTGGATGGAAGGTTTCTCTGTCTGTCTGTCTCTCGCTGTAATTCTGAGTTTCAAGTAAAGAATTTCCCCCCTGACCCCTCTTGTTTTTCCTGACAGGCAGAGTTAGTCAGTGAGGGAGAGAGACAGAGAGAAAAGTCTTCCTTCTGTTGGTTCACCCCCCAAATGTCCGCCAAGGCTGGTGCGCTGCACTGATCTGAAGCCAGGAGCCAGATGCTTCCTCCTAGTCTCCCATGCAGCCCATCCTCCACTGCCTTCCTGGGCCACAGCAGAGAGCTGGACTGGAAGAGGATGAACCGGGACAGAATCCAAAGCCCCAACCGGGATGAGAATCCGGGGTACCGGCGCCACAGGAGGAGGACTAGCCTAGTGAGCTGCGGTGCCAGGCAATGATTCCCTTTTTATAATTGTTTATTTATTTCAAAGTCAAGTTACACAGAGGAGAAGCAGAGAGAGAGAGGTCTTGCATCCACTGGTTCCCTCTCCAATTGGCCACAATAGCCTGAGCAGCGCTAATCCGAAGCCAGGAGCCAGGAACTTCTTCCAGGTCTCATATGTGGGTGCAGGGGCACAAAGACTTGGGCCATCTTCTACTGCTTTCCCAGGCCACAGCAGAGAGCTGGATCAGAAGTGTAGCATCTGGGTTGTAAACCAGCGCCCATGTGGGATGCCGGTGCTTCAGGCCAGGACATTAACCAGCTGCACCCAGCACGGGCCCCAAATAACCCCCTGTTTAAAAAAAGACAGGAATACAGAAAGCATTTTCAATTTTATTTCACTTAATATTTCTCGTTCAGTATTGATTTAGTTTGACTAAAAGTGTCATTTTCTTTTATGACACATGGTGAATGATATTTTCAGATTCTGTCATTGTCAAAAGCAGTGATGTCATAAACGCTTCATTGTGGGCATTTGTAATAAACACTTTCTCCCATGGACTGCACATCATTTCAAAATCACCCACCTGGTGCGAGCAATCTTCACTCAGTCTACCGATTCAAATGCTATGCCTTCCAGAAACAATGTTTTACCTGGTATCTGGGGATCCCTTGGTTGAGGCAAGTTGACCCTTAAACATTTACTGGCACAAGTCTACCCCTATCAATTTGTCACCCATATTCACCTCTGGATTAAAGCACGCTGATCTCCAATAAAGACAGTAGCACAGTCATACTTCTACTTAACACAATAGAACTACCCTGCATAAAACCAAAATGCATGAGCCATTCCCCAGAAGAGAGAAAAGCCCTTGCATGGCATTGGCTCTTCTTCCACTATGGCACAATTAAATATTATAATATGAAATTAGCAATAATTTGAATATAGCCGTAGAATCAAACATCTTATGTTATACAATGAGGCAATAAAGAATCAAGTATATAGTTGTGTGTTATACACACACATGTATTTATCATAATGAAAAATTCTTCATTACATTATAGTAATCCTTTCTATTTTAAACAGTATCTCTTTTTATTTACTTGAAATTCAGTGTGACAGAGAGAGAGAGAGGAAGACCACAATGGTAGGCCAGCCGTCCTGTAAGTCCAAGCTGGATAGTTGGCAGAAGCAATGAATGTAGGCAGAGTATGCATGGGCGTCTGTTCCGGGAAACACAGAATGTTGGTCCTACTTGACAAGAGTAGTCCATTGTAACCAACCTGCCACCAGGTAGATGAGGGATTTCCCCAGCAACTGATGTCATATTGACATGGAATTGGTCGGACTCTGTCCCAGTTGCTCCTCTTCCAGTCCAGCTCACTGCTGTGGCCCTGGAAGGCAGTGGAGGATGGCCCAAGTGCTTGGGCCCTGCACCCCATGGGAGACCAGGAGGAAGCACCTGGCTCTTGGTATTGGATTAGCACAGCATGCTGGCCATAGTGGCCATTAGTGGAGTGAACCAATGGAAGGAAGACCTTTCTCTCTGTCCCTCTCTCACTATCTAACTCTGCTTGTCAAAAAAAAAAAAAAAAAAAAAAAAAGGAAAAGAAAAAGAAAACAACAGTGAGGTATCACTACATTTGGATTTTTTTCTTTTTTTCGACAGGCACAATGCACAATGAGAGAGACAGAGAGAAAGGTCTTCCTTTTTCCTGTTGGTTCACCCTCCAATCGCTGCTGTGGCCAGCGCATCGTGCTGATATAAAGCCAGGAACCAGGTGCTTCTCCTGGTCTCCCATGGGATGCAGGACCCAAGCACTTGGGCCATCCTCCACTGCACTCCCGGGCTACAGTGGAGAGCTGGACTGGAAAAGGAGCAACCGGGACAAGAACCCGGTGTGCCAGTGCCCCAGGCGGAGGATTAGCATAGGGAGCCGCGGTGCTGGCCTACATATTGACTTAAATGACAAAAATCCAAAATAATAACGATACCAAGTACTGTTGAGGATGTGGAGCACAAACTCTGACTTGTTGCTAGTAGGATTATAAAATGGTTCAGCCACATTATAAGGTAGTATGGTAGTTTCTCACCTCCAAAATCACCAGGGGACTTCTGGGATGCATGTGAGAACCCCTCTCTGAAGGAGGAGCCTGTTCATTCTTCCAGTAACAGCAGTCTTCACCATTGCTTAGCTGCTTCCTATGGAAGATAGGAGGGACGGCACTGTGCCGCAGCCCGTGCAGCCGCCGCCTGCGACACGAGCATCCCATTGGGCGCTGGTTCAAGTCCTTGCTGTTCCACTGCTGATCTAGCTCCCTGCTAATGTGCCTGGGAGAAGCACTGGAGGATCCTCCAAGGGCCTGGGCCCCTGCTACCCATGTGGGAGACCCGGATGAAGCTCCTGGCTCATGGTTTCCACCTGGCCCAGCCTAAGCTGTGGCAGACATCTGGGGAGTAAACCAGTGGATGGAAGATCTCTCTATCTGTCTCTGTCTCTCTGCCTTTCAAATAAATAACTAAATAAATATAACAAAGTAGTCTGGCAAAAATATTTAAATAGACAGCCCATCACGTAGTCAAAGACAACCATTCATAGAGGGAAATGAGCAAAATCTGCAGTAAATAACAGACAATGGAAACAGACTCACGGAGACTTTCGAGAGATTTACATTATTGGACTATAGAGTGGACTGTAAAACAGTGACGCTGCTACAGGGAAACAAAAAAATGCCACGTCCGACAGTGTCAGTAGGGAAATAACTACAACAAGTGGTGTGGCCAATTTGGAAAAAGAAACAGAGAAATTTTTTAAAAGATTTTATTTATTTATTTGAGAGAGAGAGTTCAGACAGTGAGAGGGAGAGACGAACAGAAAGGTCTTCTCTCTGCTGGTTCACTCCCAAAACTGCAGCAATGGCCAGCACTGAGCCAACCCAAAGCCAGGAGCCCCCTACCCTGGGATTTTCCACACAAGTTCAGGGGCCCAAGGACTTGGGCCATCTTCTACTGCTTTCCCAGGCCATAGGAGAGAGCTGGATTGGAAGAGGAGCGCCGGGACTTGAACCAGCACCCATATGGGATGCCAGCACCACAGGCAGAGGATTAACCTACTGCACCACAGCGCCGGCACCAAAAACAGAAATTCTAAGACTGAAAAATTTAACATAGAAGCCAAAATTGAAAATTCAGGGTGCTGACATTGTGGCATATGGGCAAAGCTGCCTCCTGCCATGGTGGCATGCCACATGGGAACTGGTTCATGTCCTGGCTGCTCCACTTCCAATCCAGCTCTCTGCTAATGGCCTGAGAAAGCAGCAAAAGATGGCCCAAGCACTTGGACCCCTGTACCTGTGGAGAAGACCTGGATGAAGCTCCCTGGCTTCTGCCTGGCTCAGCCCTGGCCTTGTAGCCAACTGGGGAGGGAACCAGCAGATGCAAGATCTCTCTCTCTCTCTCTCTCTCTCTCTCATTCTCTCTGTAACTCTTTCAAATAAATAAATAAATGAATATTTTTAAAAAATTATGTTCATAGTTTCCACAGCAGATTAGATATAACTAAAGCAAAATCGACTGTTTGTAGACATGCACAGTGGTGGAATGAGAGGGCCATGCCAAGGTGGCCACTGGCAAGCGAGCATTAGTTATTCAGGAATGGCTTTGGAAACTGCCTGGCAACAGGCTGTGATTGGATGGCTTTGGAGACTGGCTGGCAGGCTGTGATTGGATGGCTTTGGAAACTGCCTGGCAACAGGCTGTGATTGGATGGCTTTGGAAACTGCCTGGCAACAGGCTGTGATTGGATGGCTTTGGAGACTGGCTGGCAGGCTGTGATTGGATGGGGCACAGACAGCCCCTTGATCAGATTGGCTAGTCTTGGCTATATAAGACAGAGTTTCAACTGAAGTAAACGAGTCTGCAGGCTGCTCACCTCAAGCCTGCTTTCACCTGACTACAGGGGTCTGTGTGGTGACACCGCACCTCTTGCCCCCACCACGCTGTTCCTCTCAGAAACAAATCCACTGCAACACTGTTGAGAATTAGCGGCAACAATGCATGAAGAAAAAACCCACAATAAAATGCCAAAAGACAAAATGAGGGGGAGAATGTTAAGGAGATCAAAAGAAGGGAGAAAGAGACACTTAGGAGGCCAGGTGACCAGAAAATGCAAACTGAGATGGTATGTGGAGCTTAAATGCCTCACCAGTTATCATCACGTATAAACAGATGAACCTTCCCAGTTGAGGGATAAAGACTGACAACGTGGATTTAAAAATACAGTTGTATTCCTTTTAAAGAAACACCTTCAAGCAAAAGAATTAGGTAGATCATACATAGGAAGAGGGGCCATGATATTCCTTGCAAACACTAACGAAAAGGAATCTGCCTGAACTAAATTAATATCTGAAAGAATAGACTTTGAGGCTAAAAGTATTACATGACATAAAGAAGACCATTTATGATAAAAGGTCCATTCATCAGAAAGATTCAAAAATTCAAATTTTACATGCACTTAATACCAAGGGCTCAAAATATCTGACAAAAACAATGTCTAGAATGTAAAAAAAGAAATAGACAGTCATGGTGGTAGATTTTTCACTTACCACATTCCTCTTGGTAATGGCTAGAACAAGCAAAAACTATAAACCTATTAACAGGGCCAGCACGGAGGCAGTGGGTTGAGCTGCTGCCTGTGATGCCAGCATCCATATGGGCGCCCTTTCCAGTCCTGGATGCTCCACTTCTGATCCAGCTCCCTGGGAATGCCCGTGGGAAGCAGCAGAAAATGGCCAGAGCACTTGGATCCCTGCACCTACGTGGGAGACCCAGATGGAGCTCCTGGCTCCTGGCTTCAGCCTAGCCCAGCCCTGGCCATTGGAGCCATTGGAGGAGTGAACCAGCAGATGGAAGATCTCTCTCTGTCTCTCCCTCTCTCTGCAACTCTTTCAAATAAATAAATATACTCTTTTTTAAAGGCAATATATTTTGGTGTATATGCTTGTGTGTACATTATTCATTCCACCTAAAGGCCACATAGAAAATTGCACCCAATAACTTCAGAATATACTTTATGCTTTTTCAGCACTTGAAACATTTCTACAAATTGCCCCTATAATGGATCAAGAGAGAACTTTAGTTTCAAAATATTGAAATCATATGGAGAATCTTCTCTCATCTCAAGAAAAGCTAAACATCAGTAGGACAAGTAGAAAATCCTCTTATGTGTGTAAGCTAGGAATTCTAATTTTAAAGAACTCACAGGTGAAACCAGCAATCACAGACATTATAAAAACTATATAACAACAGGAAATATCAAACCAGAGCTACCTGCCACAGCAACATTGTTTCCTGTACAGCGTTCAGCCAAAGAAGTAAACGTCAGGGACTTTGACCAACAAGACAGTTTATTTATATCAAGTCCAGAGACCAAGCTGCGCCTCTCCAGGATGTCCACAGCACTGACGGCACCGTGAAGAAAGCAGAGACGCGAATGCTGTGCAAGTGAGGTTCAGGGGCACTGCTCGCCCGTGAGGACGGGACTGTGGCCAGCCTGGCTGCATCCGGGCCTCCACGGGGTGGTGGTGTCACAGTGTTCACTGTATCACTATTTACTGGCACACCCCACCCTCAGACGTCTCATGCACTGTCCCCTGTCTATGCTCTATTTAGCAATTCAAAACACTCTTACACACACACACAAACACACACACAAACACATATTGATCCCAAATTTAGAGTTCCTATAATTGTGCACAGTATCACCCTTCTCTTAACCACCCCACATACATGAATTGTATTGTAATTCATCTCACCCATATTGATAAGGCGCAGCTTCCATAAATCAAAACTCTTGGACTCATGCGGTAGCGCAAAGTTGCTCCTAAAGTCATCCAAACCACAAGTGTTATTGAACAGCAGCATATGTGTCCTGTGTAATGTATGTTCCCCCCGTGACTCGGGAAAAGGAAAACATTGTTTCACATGCACCTGCCTTTACAATTCAGCCCAGTGCTAAATAAAAACACAGACCACAGAACACCATGTGGTTTTCCTCAAACAGGCAAGGGGTTCTCTGGGCCCTTGTTTTGTTTTTCTTTGACTCAATGCAGTCTTATTGTCCCCAACTGACCACTGGGGAATACTCACCCATTTCCCATTTCAGGGGTGAACCAGCAGATCTCTTTCTCTCTCTCTCCCTGACTCTCCCCTTCTCTATTGCTCTACTATTGAAAAAGATATTTAAAAATCCTGAAGGTTTTAGGAGTGGGTGGAGGAGGGGGAGCTTGGTGCATAGTCAGTTAAGCTGCTGCCTGGAATGCCGACATCCCCAGTGGGTACCTGTTCCAGAGCAGGATGCTCCCCGCTGATCCAGCTCCCTCCTGACGGCCCAGAAAGCAGACAAAGATGGCCCACCTTCTGGGGACTCTGCATCCCAAGTGGGAGACCTCAATGAAGCTCCTCATTCCTGACTTTAGCCTGTCCTAGCCTTGGTCACGGCGGCCTTCTTGGAAATGAACTAGCTCCCACCGGGAGCTGTCCCATCGACAGAGCTGTGAGGAAGGGATCCATCATCATCCTTTCCCCCTAAGACCATCACTAGATTCCTTGTTAGACAGCCTGGAGGACCAGCATGTAGCTGGGTTGCTATGGTCCAGGTCTGGAAGGCCAACCAAGTGTCAGCTGAGAGAAATGCTGCCTCCAAATTGTCCTTAGAATCGCAGGGAGAAATGGAGGCATGTCCAGAGGTCTCAGGGTTCCTGGGCCACTCGAACAAAAAGCCTTGAACTGAGTCATTGAAAATGAGCAGAGATGTGGTCCTCAGTGTTTGCTCTGGGTGCTGGAAGATGAAGGTCAGGGCTCCAGCAGACTTGATGTTGAGAAAGAGCTCCCTCTCTGCTGCTGACGTGCCTTCTTCAGAGAGAGACGGTAAGATGGAAAGGCTGGTGGTTTGCTGTGGTTGATTGCAGCTAAGTACACATGTGGAGAGTGGCGTGGTAGTCCTTAAAAAGTACCACACCTTAAACCAAAACTCCCCAGTAAATTTGAAGGAAAGATCATGGCTTCCTGGGGTGTCCTCAGATGGTGAAAACACAGACCTCCCCCCGTCAAGCCCTTTAGACAGACAGGTAGCCTGCAGCTGACACTGGGGTCCAGCAGCTTAAACCCTGTTACACCATATGGTCGTATGTTTGGGGCATCCTATTTGGTGCTGATGGGAGGCCTGGGTGCTCCACTTACAATCCAGCTCCTTACTATTGTGCCTAGGGAAGCAAGGGAAGGTGGTCCAAGTGTTTGGTCTCTGCCACCCATGTGTGAGACCTGGATGGAGCTCTACGCTCCTCCCATGGCCTGATCCAGAGGTAGTAATTGTTGCTATTTGGGGAATGAACCAGAAATTTGAGGATACCTCTCTTTCTCATTTTCATTCTCATTCTCTTTATCTCTCTCTCTCTCTCCATCTCTCTGTCTCTCATTCTGTCTGTCTCCCCCCTTCTCTCTGTAACTCTCTGAAATAAACAGCTAATTCTCCTTTTTTTTTTTTTTTAGAGAGAGAAAAATAAACTTACTCACCCTGTGAAAGAGAGTTGAGCTCTAGTCCTAGCTTCCCACCTCTTTCTACTTCAGCATTGACTTTGAAGTTTGAACTTGAAGTCTAGAGGGACATGGACTGTTCTCACCACTAAGCCTGCTCTGCGTGAAAGGCATCTTTGAGGCTGAACTACAGGACCCTGGGCAGGACAGCAAAATACTCTTTAATTTCTTTCATCTAAGATTCCTAGTTTTCATTGTAGAGATCTTTTGCTTCTTCAGTCACATGTATTGCCAACTATGCTCTTTTCCTAGTGTAGCTATGGAGCATGGGATTGCTTTCTACTGGGCATTGTATGTTGACGTTGCACCCTGACACTTTGTGGAGTGTATTTGCTCTCTCGGGTTTTTGGTGGAGTCTTTGCTGGTTTTCTACATGTAAGATAGTATCATTGGGCAAAAGTGACAATTGGGCCTCCCTCTTTAATTTAGATGCCCTTGATTTTTTCTCTTGCCTAATATCTCTAGCTAGGATTCCAGCACAATGTGGAATTCAACTGAATGATGACAAAAAAAGCATCTGCATACATTTAGTATCTTTCAGCATTGATCTTGGTTTTACACTGTCTAGAAACATGCTTTCCTGTTGAGCTGTATTTGTTCATTTTCAACCTAAATTTTCTAATATAGAAATCAAATTCTTAAATTTTATGAATAATTACACATATTAAACATGCAGAATAAACATGATTTATAGGTATATGATCTCTGAGGTCAGCCAGTAATACTTCTCTTTAAGAAATTCAGGAAGCAGGGCCTGTGCACTGGCATATAGGTAAAGCCATCGCCCGTAGCATCCTATATGGATGCTGCATCGTGACATAGTTGCTCCACTTCTGACCCATCTCCCTGATGACTGCCTAGGCAGAGCAGTAGATGATGGCCCAACTGTTTTCACCCTGCCACCCACCTGTGAACCTGGATAAAACTCCTGGTTCCCAGATCGGCGTGGCCCTGCCCTGGCTCTTGTGGCCATCAAATGAGTGAACCAGTGGATGGAAGGTTTCTCTGTCTGTCTGTCTCTCTCTGTAATTCTGAGTTTCAAGTAAAGAATTTCCCCCCTGACCCCTCTTGTTTTTCCTGACAGGCAGAGTTAGTCAGTGAGGGAGAGAGACAGAGAGAAAAGTCTTCCTTCTGTTGGTTCACCCCCCAAATGTCCGCCAAGGCTGGTGCGCTGCACTGATCTGAAGCCAGGAGCCAGATGCTTCCTCCTAGTCTCCCATGCAGCCCATCCTCCACTGCCTTCCTGGGCCACAGCAGAGAGCTGGACTGGAAGAGGATGAACCGGGACAGAATCCAAAGCCCCAACCGGGATGAGAATCCGGGGTACCGGCGCCACAGGAGGAGGACTAGCCTAGTGAGCTGCGGTGCCAGGCAATGATTCCCTTTTTATAATTGTTTATTTATTTCAAAGTCAAGTTACACAGAGGAGAAGCAGAGAGAGAGAGGTCTTGCATCCACTGGTTCCCTCTCCAATTGGCCACAATAGCCTGAGCAGCGCTAATCCGAAGCCAGGAGCCAGGAGCTTCTTCCAGGTCTCATATGTGGGTGCAGGGGCACAAAGACTTGGGCCATCTTCTACTGCTTTCCCAGGCCACAGCAGAGAGCTGGATCAGAAGTGTAGCATCTGGGTTGTAAACCAGCGCCCATGTGGGATGCCGGTGCTTCAGGCCAGGACATTAACCAGCTGCACCCAGCACGGGCCCCAAATAACCCCCTGTTTAAAAAAAGACAGGAATACAGAAAGCATTTTCAATTTTATTTCACTTAATATTTCTCATTCAGGATTGATTTAGTTTGACTAAAAGTGTCATTTTCTTTTATGACACATGGTGAATGATATTTTCAGATTCTGTCATTGTCAAAAGCAGTGATGTCATAAACGCTTCATTGTGGGCATTTGTAATAAACACTTTCTCCCATGGACTGCACATCATTTCAAAATCACCCACCTGGTGCGAGCAATCTTCACTCAGTCTACCGATTCAAATGCTATGCCTTCCAGAAACAATGTTTTACCTGGTATCTGGGGATCCCTTGGTTGAGGCAAGTTGACCCTTAAACATTTACTGGCACAAGTCTACCCCTATCAATTTGTCACCCATATTCACCTCTGGATTAAAGCACGCTGATCTCCAATAAAGACAGTAGCACAGTCATACTTCTACTTAACACAGTACAACTACCCTGCATAAAACCAAAATGCATGAGCCATTCCCCAGAAGAGAGAAAAGCCCTTGCATGGCATTGGCTCTTCTTCCACTATGGCACAATTAAATATTATAATATGAAATGAGCAATAATTTGAATATAGCCGTAGAATCAAACATCTTATGTTATACAATGAGGCAATAAAGAATCAACTATATAGCTGTATGTTATACGCACACATGTATTTATCATAATGAAAAATTCTTCATTACATTATAGTAATCCTTTCTATTTTAAACAGTATCTCTTTTTATTTACTTGAAATTCAGTGTGACAGAGAGAGAGAGAGGAAGACCACAATGGTAGGCCAGCCGTCCTGTAAGTCCAAGCTGGATAGTTGGCAGAAGCAATGAATGTAGGCAGAGTATGCATGGGCGTCTGTTCCGGGAAACACAGAATGTTGGTCCTACTTGACAAGAGTAGTCCATTGTAACCAACCTGCCACCAGGTAGATGAGGGATTTCCCCAGCAACTGATGTCATATTGACATGGAATTGGTCGGACTCTGTCCCAGTTGCTCCTCTTCCAGTCCAGCTCACTGCTGTGGCCCGGGAAGGCAGTGGAGGATGGCCCAAGTGCTTGGGCCCTGCACCCCATGGGAGACCAGGAGGAAGCACCTGGCTCTTGGTATTGGATTAGCACAGCATGCTGGCCATAGTGGCCATTAGTGGAGTGAACCAATGGAAGGAAGACCTTTCTCTCTGTCCCTCTCTCACTATCTAACTCTGCTTGTCAAAAAAAAAAAAAAAAAAAAAAAAGGAAAAGAAAAAGAAAACAACAGTGAGGTATCACTACATTTGGATTTTTTTCTTTTTTTCGACAGGCACAATGCACAATGAGAGAGACAGAGAGAAAGGTCTTCCTTTTTCCTGTTGGTTCACCCTCCAATCGCTGCTGTGGCCAGCGCATCGTGCTGATATAAAGCCAGGAACCAGGTGCTTCTCCTGGTCTCCCATGGGATGCAGGACCCAAGCACTTGGGCCATCCTCCACTGCACTCCCGGGCTACAGTGGAGAGCTGGACTGGAAAAGGAGCAACCGGGACAAGAACCCGGTGTGCCAGTGCCCCAGGCGGAGGATTAGCATAGGGAGCCGCGGTGCTGGCCTACATATTGACTTAAATGACAAAAATCCAAAATAATAACGATACCAAGTACTGTTGAGGATGTGGAGCACAAACTCTGACTTGTTGCTAGTAGGATTATAAAATGGTTCAGCCACATTATAAGGTAGTATGGTAGTTTCTCACCTCCAAAATCACCAGGGGACTTCTGGGATGCATGTGAGAACCCCTCTCTGAAGGAGGAGCCTGTTCATTCTTCCAGTAACAGCAGTCTTCACCATTGCTTAGCTGCTTCCTATGGAAGATAGGAGGGACGGCACTGTGCCGCAGCCCGTGCAGCCGCCGCCTGCGACACGAGCATCCCATTGGGCGCTGGTTCAAGTCCTTGCTGTTCCACTGCTGATCTAGCTCCCTGCTAATGTGCCTGGGAAAAGCACTGGAGGATCCTCCAAGGGCCTGGGCCCCTGCTACCCATGTGGGAGACCCGGATGAAGCTCCTGGCTCATGGTTTCCACCTGGCCCAGCCTAAGCTGTGGCAGACATCTGGGGAGTAAACCAGTGGATGGAAGATCTCTCTATCTGTCTCTGTCTCTCTGCCTTTCAAATAAATAACTAAATAAATATAACAAAGTATTCTGGCAAAAATATTTAAATAGACAGCCCATCACGTAGTCAAAGACAACCATTCATAGAGGGAAATGAGCAAAATCTGCAGTAAATAACAGACAATGGAAACAGACTCACGGAGACTTTCGAGAGATTTACATTATTGGACTATAGAGTGGACTGTAAAACAGTGACGCTGCTACAGGGAAACAAAAAAATGCCACGTCCGACAGTGTCAGTAGGGAAATAACTACAACAAGTGGTGTGGCCAATTTGGAAAAAGAAACAGAGAAATTTTTTTAAAGATTTTATTTATTTATTTGAGAGAGAGAGTTCAGACAGTGAGAGGGAGAGACGAACAGAAAGGTCTTCTCTCTGCTGGTTCACTCCCAAAACTGCAGCAATGGCCAGCACTGAGCCAACCCAAAGCCAGGAGCCCCCTACCCTGGGATTTTCCACACAAGTTCAGGGGCCCAAGGACTTGGGCCATCTTCTACTGCTTTCCCAGGCCATAGGAGAGAGCTGGATTGGAAGAGGAGCGCCGGGACTTGAACCAGCACCCATATGGGATGCCAGCACCACAGGCAGAGGATTAACCTACTGCACCACAGCGCCGGCACCAAAAACAGAAATTCTAAGACTGAAAAATTTAACATAGAAGCCAAAATTGAAAATGCAGTGGGCTGACATTGTGGCATATGGGCAAAGCTGCCTCCTGCCATGGTGGCATGCCACATGGGAACTGGTTCATGTCCTGGCTGCTCCACTTCCAATCCAGCTCTCTGCTAATGGCCTGAGAAAGCAGCAAAAGATGGCCCAAGCACTTGGACCCCTGTACCTGTGGAGAAGACCTGGATGAAGCTCCCTGGCTTCTGCCTGGCTCAGCCCTGGCCTTGTAGCCAACTGGGGAGGGAACCAGCAGATGCAAGATCTCTCTCTCTCTCTCTCTCTCTCTCTCTCTCTCTCTCATTCTCTCTGTAACTCTTTCAAATAAATAAATAAATGAATATTTTTAAAAAATTATGTTCATAGTTTCCACAGCAGATTAGATATAACTAAAGCAAAATCGACTGTTTGTAGACATGCACAGTGGTGGAATGAGAGGGCCATGCCAAGGTGGCCACTGGCAAGCGAGCATTAGTTATTCAGGAATGGCTTTGGAAACTGCCTGGCAACAGGCTGTGATTGGATGGCTTTGGAGACTGGCTGGCAGGCTGTGATTGGATGGCTTTGGAAACTGCCTGGCAACAGGCTGTGATTGGATGGCTTTGGAAACTGCCTGGCAACAGGCTGTGATTGGATGGCTTTGGAGACTGGCTGGCAGGCTGTGATTGGATGGGGCACAGACAGCCCCTTGATCAGATTGGCTAGTCTTGGCTATATAAGACAGAGTTTCAACTGAAGTAAACGAGTCTGCAGGCTGCTCACCTCAAGCCTGCTTTCACCTGACTACAGGGGTCTGTGTGGTGACACCGCACCTCTTGCCCCCACCACGCTGTTCCTCTCAGAAACAAATCCACTGCAACACTGTTGAGAATTAGCGGCAACAATGCATGAAGAAAAAACCCACAATAAAATGCCAAAAGACAAAATGAGGGGGAGAATGTTAAGGAGATCAAAAGAAGGGAGAAAGAGACACTTAGGAGGCCAGGTGACCAGAAAATGCAAACTGAGATGGTATGTGGAGCTTAAATGCCTCACCAGTTATCATCACGTATAAACAGATGAACCTTCCCAGTTGAGGGATAAAGACTGACAACGTGGATTTAAAAATACAGTTGTATTCCTTTTAAAGAAACACCTTCAAGCAAAAGAATTAGGTAGATCATACATAGGAAGAGGGGCCATGATATTCCTTGCAAACACTAACGAAAAGGAATCTGCCTGAACTAAATTAATATCTGAAAGAATAGACTTTGAGGCTAAAAGTATTACATGAGATAAAGAGGACCATTTATGATAAAAGGTCCATTCATCAGAAAGATTCAAAAATTCAAATTTTACATGCACTTAATACCAAGGGCTCAAAATATCTGACAAAAACAATGTCTAGAATGTAAAAAAAGAAATAGACAGTCATGGTGGTAGATTTTAACTTACCACATTCCTCTTGGTAATTGATAGAACAAGCAAAAACTATAAACCTATTAACAGGGCCAGCACGGAGGCAGTGGGTTGAGCTGCTGCCTGTGATGCCAGCATCCATATGGGCGCCCTTTCCAGTCCTGGATGCTCCACTTCTGATCCAGCTCCCTGGGAATGCCCGTGGGAAAGCAGCAGAAAATGGCCAGAGCACTTGGATCCCTGCACCTACGTGGGAGACCCAGATGGAGCTCCTGGCTCCTGGCTTCAGCCTAGCCCAGCCCTGGCCATTGGAGCCATTGGAGGAGTGAACCAGCAGATGGAAGATCTCTCTCTGTCTCTCCCTCTCTCTGCAACTCTTTCAAATAAATAAATATACTCTTTTTTAAAGGCAATATATTTTGGTGTATATGCTTGTGTGTACATTATTCATTCCACCTAAAGGCCACATAGAAAATTGCACCCAATAACTTCAGAATATACTTTATGCTTTTTCAGCACTTGAAACATTTCTACAAATTGCCCCTATAATGGATCGAGAGAGAACTTTAGTTTCAAAATATTGAACTCATATGGAGAATCTTCTCTCATCTCAAGAAAAGCTAAACATCAGTAGGACAAGTAGAAAATCCTCTTATGTGTGTAAGCTAGGAATTCTAATTTTAAAGAACTCACAGGTCAAACCAGCAATAAGAGTCAACATTATAAAAAGTGTATAACAACAGGAAATATCAAACCAGAGCCACCTGCCACAGCAACATTGTTTCCTGTACAGCGTTCAGCCAAAGAAGTAAACGTCAGGGACTTTGACCAACAAGACAGTTTATTTATATCAAGTCCAGAGACCAAGCTGCGCCTCTCCAGGATGTCCACAGCACTGACGGCACCGTGAAGAAAGCAGAGACGCGAATGCTGTGCAAGTGAGGTTCAGGGGCACTGCTCGCCCGTGAGGACGGGACTGTGGCCAGCCTGGCTGCATCCGGGCCTCCACAGGGTGGTGGTGTCACAGTGTTCACTGTATCACTATTTACTGGCACACCCCACCCTCAGACGTCTCATGCACTGTCCCCTGTCTGTGCTCTATTTAGCAATTCAAAACACTCTTACACACACACACACACACACACACACAAACACATTTTGTGTCCCAAATTTTGAGCTCCTATAATTGTGCACAGTATCACCCTTCTCTTAACCACCCCACATACATGAATTGTATTGTAATTCATCTCACCCATATTGATAAGGCACAGCTTGCATAAATCAAAACTCTTGGGCTCATGCAGTAGCTAGAGTTGCTCCTAAAGACATCCAAACCACAAGTGTTATTGAACAGCAGCATATGTGTCCTGTGTAATGTATGTTCCCCCAGTGACTCGGGAAAGCAAAACGTTGATTCGCATGCACTTGCCTTTACAATTCAGCCCAGAGCTAAATAAAAGCACAGACCACAGAAAAACATGTGGTTTTCCTCAAACAGGCAGGGGGTTCTCTGGGCCCTTGTTTTGTTTTTCTTTGACTCAATGCAGTCTTATTGTCCCCAACTGACCACTGGGGAATACTCACCCATTTCCCATTTCAGGGGTGAACCAGCAGATCTCCTTTTCTCCCTCTCCCTGATTCTCCCCTTCTCCATTGCTCTACTATTGAAAAAGATATTTAAAAATCCTGAAGGTTTTAGGAGTGGGTGGGGGAGGGGGAGCATGGTGCATAGTCAGTTAAGCTGCTGCCTGGAATGCCGACATCCCCAGTGGGTACCTGTTCCAGAGCAGGATGCTCCCCGCTGATCCTGCTCCCTCCTGATGGCCCGAGAGAAACAGAGAAAGACGGCCCACCTTCTGAGGACCCTGCAGCCCAAGTGGGAGACCTCAATGAAGCTCCTCGCTCCTGACTTTATCCTGTCCTAGCCTTGGTCATGGCGGCCTTCTTGGAAATGAACTAGCTCCCACCGGTAGCTGTCTGAGTCCACACCTGGCCAATCCCACACACTGTGATGTCAGAGTGCTTGGCCTTCGGGGTGGGTCTTGTTCTCCATGGGTAATGCAGGTGGACACTGGGTATGGACACTCTCAGCTCTGCTTCCATGCACATCACTAGTGACAGGACCTCCCTGCTGTGTCACAGATGCAGGGACCCTCCTTCCTGTGTAGCAGCAACTGTGCATGTTTGAGCCTCTCACTCTCTCCCTTAACTCCCTCCCCCTCCACAGCCTCACCATGCTCCCCTCCCTCACCTCCACCCCCCTAAACCACCACACCCCAGACCCTCCAACCTTCCCCACACCCGACACCCAATTCCCCACCAACTTCTACCCCACATCAACCTCCCCCCACCCCCAGCCTGCTTCTGGGAGCCATCGCTCTCTTCTCAGGTCCAGGAGGTCTGCCATTGTGGCAGCCCCAGAGCGACAGAGGGGACTGTACTTGTCCACGTGAGCTCCATCTGGTAGCCAACTCCATGCAACCAGGGCACAGTGCACACCAGGACCCAAACACCACACAGGACCAGTTCCATGCATACAGTGAAGACTTTTACTGGGGAGAAGCACAGCAAAGTCTCAAGCAAATGCGAGCCCTGAGGCAGCTCAGCTTGCACACTGAGGCAGGCTACCTGGGGGCCACCTTTCGGCTGCGGGGGCCAGGGCCGCGGGCTGGGGCCGGCAGGCAGCAGGCACGCAGGAGGAATCCGAGGATACTCCTGCCAATCCTCCTGCCCAGCCCCTGCCGGCCCTTGCTCGGGACAGAGGCCAATGCTGAGGGCCCAGCCTCCTCAGGCTCAGCTGCTGGGACCTCTGGCACCACCAGGTGCGGACTGCTCCCGGGACTGGGGGTGGAGGGGGCGGCCACGGGGACGGGCTCGGGGGCTGGGCTGGCACCAGGGCTCCTCTCCTGCAGCCCTCCAGGGAGGGGAGAAGCAACCACGGGGGCAGCAGCAGCAGGACCCAGTTGTGGTTGATTGCAACTAAGTACATGTGTGGAGAGTGGCGTTGTAGTCCTTAAAAAGTACCACACCTTAATCCAAAACTCACCAGTAAATTTTAAGGAAAGATCATGGCTTCCTGGGTGTCCTCAGATGGTGAAAGCCCAGACCTCACCCCGTCAAGTCCTTAGAAAGACTTGTAGCCTGCAGCTGACACTGGGGTCCTGCAGGTTAAACCTGCTGTACTAGCATCCCATGTGGGTGCTCTTTGGAGGCCTGGCTCCACTTCCAAACCAGCTCCCTACTTTTGTGCCTGGGAAAGCCTCTGCCACTCCTTTGGCAGGGTTGGATGGAGTTCTGGCTCCTGGCTTTGGCCTGACCCAGAGGTGGCAATTGTGGCTCTTTGGGGGAGTAAATCAGCAGTTAGATGCCATCGCTCTCTTTCTCCTTCTGTGTCCCCACCCTCTCTCTCTATCTCCCGCCTTCTCTCTCTCATAACTGTCACTTTAAATAGGTAATAATTGTGTTTTTTTTTTTTAGAAAAGGTAAACTCACTCACATTGTGAAAGAGGGTGGAGCCCTAGTCCTGTGTTCCCCACCTTTTATACTGTCGCCGCGACCTTGAAGATTGAACGTGAAGTTTGGAGGGACACGGACAGTTACCACCAGGCCTGCTCTGCACGAAAGGGATCTTTGAGGCTGATCCACAGGACCCTGCACAGGACGCCAAAGCCATAAAGAAATGAGATCTCTGGGGAGGCTAATTGTCTGGTAGGCTCAGATTGTGTTGGGTATGTGTGTTGGAATAGTGTATTGTAGCCCAAAAAGCTACCAGCATTGCACGCTACTCCCCAGTTTAAAAATACTCCTCAATTACTTTCATCTATAATGTTAGACTTTGTTGTGATCTTTGTCTCCTTGATTACATTTCTCTGGGGTATTTTCTTTTTCTTTCTTGTAGCTCTTGGGTATGGGCTTGCTCTCTAGGTTTCTTTTCCAGATAATTCACTTTCGGTGTATGACTGTGTACACTGTGTATACTGTGTATACATGTGTACAGTACATACTGTGTATACCAGCATACAGTATACTGTGTATACTGGTTGTGTATATCGACTTTGTAGCCTGCAGGTTTACTGAATGTCTTGGTTCTATCATCTTTTTGGTCGCACCTTGGGGTTTTCTAAGATCACATCCTTTGCCACTGTGAACATTTGACTTCCTCCTTTCCAGTTTAGAGGCCCTTTATTTTTCTAGCCCAGTTTCTCTAGGTAGGCCTCCCAGCATCATGTTGAGTAAAATTTCAGTAAAGAAAATTAATTTGTTGATATTTTAGTGCCTTTTACCATTGATCTGGAATTGCCAATGCCTATCAATATATTTTCATTTCAATGCATATTGTTCATTTTTAACCTGAATTTCCCATTCTAGAAGTCAAGTTACAGTTGATAGAATTTAAAAGGAGAGAATTATCCAACATGGGAAGCAGGCCACAGAAGACGCATAGAAAAGGGACCAATGGCAGCCCAGCAGGGACGGGCATAAATTTGTATTTCATGACAGTTGGTCCTTATGAGGTCAGAGCAGGTGAACACTTGGCCCCTTTTTGCTCTTTTCCCAGGCAATGAGCAAAGAGTGAATCTCAAGGGGTGGCTTTCCATGTCGTGCACAAGGCTGGCCGCATCCGGGTCACTGCCACATATCTGGGATAGGAATTATCACAGCGATGATCTACACTGGCCCCTGGTACTGTACAAGCATCACAAGAGAAGTGCATAAGTGCTGTTGTGCAGGCGTACACCTTCTGGATAGGTTAATGCCGGCGAGACCTCGGAGACACCAGACGCGTTTATTGGCTTTTCAGCTTCCACTTTATTTTTCAGCAGACTCGCATTACATGTCGCGAACGCCCGCCCTGTTACCGGCATTCATTCACAACTCCTTCATTCACCACTCCCGCTTACTACTGGCATTCATTCACAGCTCCCGCCTGTTACCGGCGTTCATTCACAACTCCCGCCTGTTACTGGCGTTCATTCATTCACTCCGCCTTTTACCAGTGTTCATTCATTCACTCCGCCTTTTACCAGCGTTCATTCATTCTCCGTCTTTTACCAGCGTTCATTCATTCACTCCCGCCCATCGTCCACCTATTTATATATGATTCACGGAAAACATGTTACCAACTAAGTGTGGGAAACATGCAATAACAGGATGCTTAAAGTCAAAACAGGATCTTGCAATTAGCAACGGGCAGGGTGGAAAAAAACCAGCACTAAACTTCTTGTGCTTGTACATGTCGGGAGGGGCACAGCTGGCCAGGCTGTCCCGTTCCCCAACACTGTTGCAGGAGAATGACTAGTTCCTTTGAAAATGTGAGGGGAGTGGCCAGCGTCTGGACACAGGGCGTTAAGATACTGCCTGTGACACGAGCATCCAGATCGGATGGTGTGGGTCAGGTCCCAGCTGCTGTGTTTCTGACCCGACTTCCTGATGGAGCTGATGGCTCCTGACTTCAGCCTGGCCTAGCCCCTGCTGTTGCAGGCATTTCAGATGTGAACCAGCACATCTCTCTCTCTCTCTCTCCCTGATCTCCCCTTCTCTATTGCTCTACTATTGAAAAAGATATTTAAAGATCCTGAAGGTTTTAGGAGTGGGTGGAGGAGGGGGAGCTTGGTGCATAGTCAGTTAAGCTGCTGCCTGGAATGCCGACATCCCCAGTGGGTACCTGTTCCAGAGCAGGATGCTCCCCGCTGATCCAGCTCCCTCCAGACGGCCCGAGAGAAGCAGAGAAAGATGGCCCACCTTCTGGAGGCCCTGCATCCCAAGTGGAGACCTCGATGAATCTCCTCGCTCCTGACTTTGGCCTGTCCTAGCCTTGGTCACTGCGGCCTTCTGGGAAAGGAACTAGCTGATGAAATACCTTTCTCTCTCTCAAACTATTCTTGCACACCTACTGATGAATTAGGAAATAGATATAAATTAAAATTCAGGCCGGCGCCGCGGCTCACTAGGCTAATCCTCCGCCTTGCGGCACCGGCACACCGGGTTCTAGTCCTGGTCGGGGCACCGGATTCTGTCCCGGTTGCCCCTCTTCCAGGCCAGCTCTCTGCTGTGGCCCGAGAAGGCAGTAGAGGATGACCCAAGTGTTGGGCCCTGCACCCCATGGGAGACCAGGAGAAGCACCTGGCTCCTGCTTTCGGATCAGCGCAGTGTACCAGCCACGGCGGCCATTGGAGGGTGAACCAAAGGCAAAGGAAGACCTTTCTCTCTGTCTCTCTCTTTCACTGTCCACTCTGCCTGTCAATAAAAAAAAATTAAAAATTCAATTATGTACTCTGGATTCAAGTGTTTATTTCCTTTATGATTGAAATAAAGATAATGTCACAATCGCAAAAGAGTGGGTTCTTGAAGAGTGTTTCTTGGTCAGCATGTTGAAAAAAATCTGAAGTATAAGGTCTCTGTAAGTGATACCTGAAATACATCTACTCATATCTCCATGCAGTGCACGTTTAAAGATTGAAAAACAGAAAAGCACAGGTCTCTACAGCAGCATTCACATAGAGTTCATTCGTTTAAATAAACCCCAAGAGGTGCAGGTGTCTGGGGCAGGGGTTAAGACCCCACTTAGGATGCAGAAAAGCCTCGCAGGTACCTGGGTTCTAGTCCTGTCACCACAAGGCATTCGATTTCACATTCCTAGTCAAGGCACACTGAGAGCGACCAGGTGAGCACCCAAGGCCTTGGGCCCCTGACACCCAGCATGGGAGACCCAGAAGCAGTTCCAGATCCTGAAGGTCACCTGGGCCTGCTGGCTTCTCGGGGAGGAAAGAGCACGTGTAAAGGCCCAGAGGTGGCCCAGGATCTGTGTCTACCAAGGCCGTCCAATGTGTGCAGAGGGAAAGGCGGGCAGGGGGCAGGTGAGCGAAGGTCCCCAGTGTGAGGGGAGGAGCCGAGTCCTGCCCTGAAGGGGACAGAGCCAGACACGGGTTTGAAGGACAGCAACACTGGGGTCCACACTTTGGGCTGCTGGGCAGAAAGAAAATCCACACCCGGGAGCAGACGGGGCAACAGCATGCCAGCCCGTCCCTGCTGCTTCTTGTTCCCCAGCCCTGCCCTCAGGTGAAGGACAATCTCACCTGAGGGGGGAGGAAATAGGACCCCCCACAGGCCGTGACCACTATGGGTCGCCGCCAATGCTCGGTCAGTCAGGAAACTCCGCAGCAAGGTCGGGAGAAGCAAGGCTACGGAGGACCCAACTCAGCCCCATCTGTGACACCCAACAGGGCCTGCTTCTAGTGACTTGCCCTTGTGTTGTGGACTTGAGGCAGGTGCACACACACCAGCAGTACCTGTGTTCCCATTGCACCTCTGACAACAGTAGGCAGGTCACATAGGTGCGGGGAGCACACACAGAGTGTCTGCATGTCAGCCCTGAACAGGGCTCACTGTGCTACCCACCAGGATCTCCATGAACCATCTGTCAGTCCTGGGGGTGCCCTTGAGATGTCTCTGAAGTCACTTTTCCCTGTCCCTTCCCAGAGGCCCTCCTAGAATGGCCTGACCACCCACTCAAGCTGAAGCACTCACAGCCCGATTCTGTCCCAGGAGGAGGCAGAACAGCAAAAGGGCTGTGATCCATCTTGGTGGAGCCTCCATGTTGCCTCCTATTTGAAAGAAATGATCATTCCCTAGAACTAGCTCCCAACCCCAGGAAACATGGAGCTCAGAAAATTATCCTGGGTGTGGAGGGCTCCGTGTCCACAGCTCCCCCAGGAGGAGCCCGAGGGACACTCTGCTCTACAGGCAGCCCCCAGTTCTACGTGCACCCCCCACCTGTTTGCACAGGCAGCTTTGGAAGGCCAGGCTGGGGCCAGATGACCCAGTGTCCGGGACACTTGCAGAGAAACCACAGCTACATGGCCCCCTCTGATCTCTGATGAACCAGACCACAGTTGGAATTCTTGCTCAGCTCCCACCGGTAGCTGTCTGAGTCCACACCTGGCCAATCCCACACACTGTGATGTCAGAGTGCTTGGCCTTCGGGGCGGGTCTTGTTCTCCATGGGTAATGCAGGTGGACACTGGGTATGGACACTCTCAGCTCTGCCTCCATGCACATCACTAGTGACAGGACCTCCCTGCTGTGTCACAGATGCAGGGACCCTCCTTCCTGTGTAGTAGCAACTGTGCATGTTTGAGCCTCTCACTCTCTCCCTTAACTCCCTCCCCCTCCACAGCCTCACCATGCTCCCCTCCCTCACTTCCACCCCCCTGAACTACCACACCCCAGACCCTCCCACCTTCCCCACACCCCACACCCAATCCCCTCCAACCTCTACCCCGCATCAACCTCCCCCCACCCCCAGCCAGCTTCTGGGAGCCATCGCTCTCTTCAAAGGTCCAGGAGGTCAGCCACTGTGGCAGCCTTAGAGCGACAGAGGGGACTGTACTTGTCCATGTGAGCTCCATCTGGTAGCCAACTCCATGCAACCAGGGCACAGTGCACACCAGGACCCAAACACCACACAGGACCAGTTCCATGCGTACAGTGAAGACTTTTATTGGGGAGAAGCACAGCAAAGTCTCAAGCAAATGCGAGCCCTGAGGCAGGTCAGCTTGTCACTGAGGCAGGCTACCTGGGGGCCACCTTTCGGCTGCGGGGGCCAGGGCCGCGGGCTGGGGCCGGCAGGCAGCAGGCACGCAGGAGGAATCCGAGGATGCTCCTGCCAATCCTCCTGCCCAGCCCCTGCCGGCCCTTGCTCGGGACAGAGGCCGATGCTGAGGGCCCAGCCTCCTCAGGCTCAGCTGCTGGGACCTCTGGCACCACCAGGTGCGGACTGCTCCCGGGGCTGGGGGTGGAGGGGGCGGCCACGGGGACGGGCTCGGGGGCTGGGCTGGCACCAGGGCTCCTCTCCTGCAGCTGTCCAGGGAGGGGAGAGGCAACCACGGGGCCAGCAGCAGCAGGATCCAGCTCAGGCTGGGGGAGCGACTCCGATTCCGACTCCGACTCCAGCTGCGACGCAGACTCAGGCTCCGACTCGGACTCCAGCTCTGCCTCGCACTCCGACTCAGGCTCCCTTTGTCCCTGTGAGAGAGAGGAAGGCAGGTGAGAAGGACAGGTGCACCCTGGACCTCCCTCATGCCCCGAAACCCAGGGAGACCATGGACAGACCCGCGCTCTGCCACCGGGGCTCTACCTGCTCCAGGCTCCCGGAGTGCGGCTGCAGGGACATCCGGCTGGATCCCCCAGGGCCAGATGGCTCTGAGGCTGCAGCGTCCGGAAGCAGACCCAGGCCCGCCAGGTACTCCTGGGCCTCTGGGTCCTCGGGAACCGCCAGGGGCTGCACCACGCTCAGCTCCTCGCCCTCCGCTCCTTCTAGAAGAGGGTCAAACCACCATTGCTGGAGGGCGATTTCTGCTGTGGGTCTGTCGCACGGGTCCCTGCTGAGGAGGGAGCTCAGGAGCTTCTCCAGGCCCCGGCTGGCCCCACACGGGAGCTGGTAGCTCCCCCTCTGGATGCACTCCCGCAGCTCCACCAAGTCCTTCCCGCTGAAGGGCATGATCCCCGCCAGCATGGTGAAGAGGATGACCCCCAAACTCCACATGTCGGAGGCAAAGGCGTCGTAGGGCTCCTGTTGGAACACCTCCGGGGCGCTGTACTCCGGGGTCCCGCGGAAGCCCTGCACCAGCACGTCCACGGGCAGGTAGCTGCTGAGCCCGAAGTCCGCCAGCTTCACGTTGAGCTGCGAGTCCAGCAGCAGGTTCCCCAGCTTGAGGTCCCTGTGCGCCACCCGCAGCGCATGGCAGTGGCCCACGGCCGCCAGGACTTGGTCAAACATGAACACGGCCTCGGGCTCCGGCAGGCAGCCCTGTTCCATCACGTACTGGTAGAGGTCGCCCCCGTCCACCAGCTCCATCACCAGGCAGTGGTAATGGCCGACGCGCCCCACCTCCAGCAGCTCCACGATGTTCGGGTGCCTCAGGAGCTGCATGATGCTGGCCTCTTGCATCACTCGCCTGGTGCCAGAGGGCTCGCTGGAGTCTTCAAGGAATATCTTCGTGGCCACCTGCCGCTGGCTGGACACCTGCTGGGCCAGCACCACCAGGCCGAAGCTGCCCTGGCCCAGGACCGACAGCAACTGGAGACCAAGCTGATGGCTGGTGATGGCATCCAGACCCTCACGGCCTTCCAGGCTGGTGTCCCTGACTACACTCTCTGTGCTACTCTGTCTAATATGCCTGTCCATACACACTAACTAAGGAGCTACCCTAACTACAAGAACTAACAAAAGAAAGGGACAACAAGGGGACTACCTGCTGAGCTGACTAGGGCGCCACACTACCTATACTAACTACACTTAGCAAACACAGTGGCAAGACTAAGCCCTATCTCACCAAAACAGAAAACAAAAAACAGAGAAAATCCAAAACAACAACCACTAAATAGCTACACTAACACTCTGAGATCTAGCCGCGCTGTCTAGCTACAGATGCGGGGAAGCCAAAAACGAACAAAACTGCAAAAAAAGACACAATGGGCCAAAAAAGAAATAGGAGGAAAACAACAAACTAAATCCAAATGGGGGAAAGAAAAAACCAAGTAGAACAAGAAACAAACAAACAAACCAAACAGCACACCAACACCAACCAGCTCAAGCGCACACAAAGATGGGTCCAAGTCACACAGGTCACCGAAATAGCTCCCTGGTAAAGCGGACAAAAACCTGGGCCGCGCAGCCGCTTATATAGGCGTGTGGAATCCTGTCCTCACAGGGCTCCTTATGAAGTCAGAGCGAGAAATGGGCCAATGGCAGTCCTTCAGGGACTTGCACGACTTTCTATTTCATGACAGTTGGTCCTTATGAAGTCAGAGGCGGGCGGGGACCAGTCACAGCCACAGCTAATCCTCGGAGGTTTTCTCAACAAACTTCCTCTTACACAAAATCAAAGACCCCAAGAGCTTTTGGCTTAGATTGGTGATACAGAGTAATGTTTAATTTTGAACATTAAACGTAGGATGTACCTATGGCCTTTTCATCTCTGGTTTAAGGAGTGATAGCAACTGTGGGGTCTTTAAGACCTCCGATTGTCTACCATCTAGATACACGTCCCATTGCCTTGAACCTCAGAGCTATAGGTCTCAGAATGAGGTGACAGCCACTCTGGCATCATGAAATCCTTGACCAAGTGTTCTGTTGCCCATGACACCATCAGGCACATTCTTCCCATCCACAGAGCTGAGAGGAAGGGATCCATCATCATCCTTTCCCCCTAAGACCATCGCTAGATTCCTTGTTAGACAGCCTGGAGGACCAGCATGTAGCTGGGTTGCTATGGTCCAGGTCTGGAAGGCCAACCAAGTGTCAGCTGCAGCCTCCAAATTGTCCTTAGAATCGCAGGGAGAAATGGAGGCATGTCCAGAGGTCTCAGGGTTCCTGGGCCACTCGAACAAAAAGCCTTGAACTGAGTCATTGAAAATGAGCAGAGATGTGGTCCTCAGTGTTTGCTCTGGGTGCTGGAAGATGAAGGTCAGGGCTCCAGTAGACTTGATGTTGAGAAAGAGCTCCCTCTCTGCTGCTGATGTGCCTTCTTCAGAGAGAGACGGTTAGATGGAAAGGCTGGTGGTTTGCTGTGGTTGATTGCAGCTAAGTACACGTGTGGAGAGTGGCGTGGTAGTCCTTAAAAAGTACCACACCTAAATCCATAACTCCCCAGTAAATTTTAGGAAAGATCATGGCTTCCTGGGGTGTCCTCAGATGGTGAAAGCACAGACCTCCCCCCGTCAAGCCCTTTAGACAGGTAGCCTGCGGCTGACACTGGGGTCCAGCAGATTAAACCCTGCTACTCATATGGTCGTATGTTTGGGGCATCCTATTTGGCGCTGATTGGAGGCCTGGGTGCTCCACTTACAATCCAGCTCCTTCTATTGTGCCTGGTTAAGCAGGGGAAGGTGGTCCAAGTATTTGGGTCTCTACCACCCATGTGTGAGACCTGGATGGAGTTCTAGGCTCCTCCCATGGCCTGATCCAGAGGTGTCAATTGTTGCAATTTGGGGAGTGAAACAGCGGTTTGAAGATATCTTTCTCATTCTCTTTCTCTTTCTCTTTCTTTTACTCTCTCTCTCTCACTCACTCTCTCTCATTCTGTCTGTCTCCCCCCTTCTCTCTGTAACTCTCTGAAATAAACAGCTAATTTTCCTTTTTTTTTTTTTAGAGAAAAAGAAACTTACCCTGTGAAAGAGAGTTGAGCTCTAGTCCTAGCTTCCCACCTCTTTCTACTTCAGCATTGACTTTGAAGTTTGAACTTGAAGTCTGGAGGGACATGGGCAGTTCTCACCACTAAGCCTGCTCGGCGTGAAAGGCATCTTTGAGGCTGAACTACAGGACCCTGGGCAGGACGGCAAAATACTCTTTAATTTCTTTCATCTAAGATTCCTAGTTTTCATTGTAGAGATCTTTTGCTTCTTCAGTCACATGTATTGCCAACTATGCTCTTTTCCCTAGTGTAGCTATGGAACATGGGATTGCTTTCTACTGGGCATTGTATGTTGACGTTGCACCCTGACACTTTGTGGAGTGTATTTGCTCTCTCGGGTTTTTGGTGGAGTCTTTGCTGGTTTTCTACATGTAAGATAGTATCATTGGCCAAAAGTGACAATTGGGCCTCCCTCTTTAATTTAGATGCCCTTGATTTTTTCTCTTGCCTAATATCTCTAGCTAGGATTCCAGGACAATGTGGAATTCAACTTGAATGATGAAAAAAAAAAGCATCTGCATACATTTAGTATCTTTTAGCACTATTCTTGGTTTTACACTGTCTAGAAATATGCTTTCCTGTTGAGCTGTATGTGTTCATTTTCAACCTGAATTTTCTAATATAGAAATCAAATTCTTAAATTTGATGAATAATTTTACACATATTAAACATGCAGAATAAACATGATTTGTAGGTATTATGATCTCTGAGATCAGCCAGTAATACTTCTCTTTAAGAAATTCAGGAAGCAGGGCCTGTGCACTGGCATAGTAGGTAAAGCCATCGCCCGTAGCATCCTATATGGATGCTGCATCGCGTCGTAGTTGCTCCACTTCTGACCCAGCTCCCTGATTACTGCCTAGGCAGAGCAGTAGATGAGGGCCCAACTGTTTTCACCCTGCCACCCACCTGTGAACCTGGATAAAACTCCTGGTTCCCAGATCGGCGTGGCCCAGCCCTGGCACTTGTGGCCATCTAATCAGTGAACCAGTGGATGGAAGGTTTCTCTGTCTGTCTGTCTGTCTCTCTCTGTAACTCTGACTTTCAAGTAAAGAATTTCCCCCCTGACCGCCCTTTTTTTTTCTTTTTTTTTCTTTTTGACAGGCAGAGTGGACAGTGAGAGAGAGATCCAAAACCAGGAGCCAATGCTTCCTCCTGGTCTCCCATGGAGTGCAGGGCCCAAGCACTTGGGCCATCCTCCACTGCCTTCCCGGGCCACAGCAGTGAGCTGGACTGGAAGAGGAGCAACTGGGACAGAGTCCGACCAATTCCATGTCAATATGACATCAGTTGCTGGGGAAATCCGTCATCTACCTGGTGGCAGGTTGGTTACAATGGACTACTCTTGTCAAGTAGGACCAACATTCTGTGTTTCCCGGAACAGACGCCCATGCATACTCTGCCTACATTCAGTGCTTCTGCCAACTATCCAGCTTGGACTTACAGGACGGCTGGCCTACCATTGTGGTCTTCCTCTCTCTCTCTCTGTCACACTGAATTTCAAGTAAATAAAAAGAGATACTTTTTAAAATAGAAAGGATTACTATAATGTAATGAAGAATTTTTCATTATGATAAATACATGTGTGTGTATAACACGCAACTATATACTTGATTCTTTATTGACTCATTGTATAACATAAGATGTTTGATTCTACAGCTATATTCAAATTATTGCTAATTTCACATTATAATATTTAATTGTGCGATAGTGGAAGAAGAGCCAATGCCATGCAAGGGCTTTTCTGTCTTCTGGGGAATGGCTCATGCATTTTGGTTTTATGCAGGGTAGTTGTACTGTTTAACTAGAATTATGACTGTGTTATTGTCTTTATTGGAGATCAGCGTGTTTTAATCCAGAGGTGAATATGGGTGACAAATTGATAGGGGTAGACTTGTGCCAGTAAATGTTTAAGGGTCAACTTGCCTCAACCAAGGGATCCCCAGATACCAGGTAAAACATTGTTTCTGGAAGGGATAGCATTTGAATCAGTAGACTGAGTGAAGATTGCTCGCACCAGGTGGGTGATTTTGAAATGATCTGCAGTCCATGGGAGAAAGTGTTTATTACAAATGCCCACAATGAAGCGTTTATGACATCAGTGCTTTTGACAATGACAGAATCTGAAAATATCATTCACCATGTGTCATAAAAGAAAATGACACTTTTAGTCAAACTAAATCAATCCTGAACGAGAAATATTAAGTGAAATAAAATTGAAAACACTTTCTGTATTCCTGTCTTTTTTTAAACAGGGAGTTATTTGGGGCCCGTGCTGGGTGCAGCTGGTTAATGTCCTGGCCTGAAGCACCGGCATCCCATATGGGCGCTGGTTTGAGACCTGGCTCCTCCATTTCTGATCCAGCTCTCTGCTGTGGCCTGGGAAAGCAGTAGAAGATGGCCCGAGTCTTTGTGCCCCTGCACCCACATATGAGAGCTGGAAGAAGTTCCTGGCTCCTGGCTTCGGATTGGTGCTGCTCCGGCCGTTGCGGCCAATTGGAGAGGGAACCAGTGGATGGAAGACCTCTCTCTCTCTGCTTCTCCTCTGTGTAACTTGACTTTGAAATAAATAAACAATTTTAAAAAGGGAATCATTGCCTGGCACCGCAGCTCACTAGGCTAGTCCTCCTCCTGTGTCGCCGGTACCCCGGATTCTCATCCCGGTTGGGGCTCTGGATTCTGTCCCGGTTGATCCTCTTCCAGTCCAGCTCTCTGCTGTGGCCCGGGAAGACAGTGGAGGATGGCCTGCATGGGAGCCTGGGAGGAAGCACCTGGCTCCTGGCTTCAGATCAGTGCAGCACGCCAGCCTTGGCGGCCATTTGGGGGGTGAACCAACAGAAGGAAGACTTGTCTCTCTCTCTCTCTCTCTCTCTCTCTCTCTCTGTCTCTTTCACTGACTAAGTCTGCCTGTCAGGAAAAAAAAAGGGGGGGGGGCTGACGCCGCGGCACACTAGGCTAATCCTCCACCTTGTGGCGCCGGCACACCGGGTTCTAGTCCTGGTCGGGGCACCGGATTCTGTCCCGGTTGCCCCTCTTCCAGGCCAGCTCTCTGCTGTGGCCCGGGAGTGCAGTGGAGGATGGCCCACGTGCTTGGGCCCTGCACCCCATGGGAGACCAGGATAAGTACCTGGCTCATACTATCGGATCAGCGTGGTGCGCCGACCCAGCGCGCTGACCACAGCGGCCATTGGAAGGTGAACCAATGGCAAAGGAAGACCTTTCTCTCTGTCCCTCTCTCACTATAAAACTCTCTCCCTTAACTCCCTTAACTCCCTCCCCCTCCACAGCCTCACCATGCTCCCCTCCCTCACCTCCACCCCCCTAAACTACCATACCCCAGACCCTCCAACCTTCCCCACACCCCACCCCCAATCCCCTCCAAGCTCTACCCCACATCAACCTCCCCCCACCCCCAGCCTGCTTCTGGGAGCCATCGCTCTCTTCAAAGGTCCAGGAGGTCAGCCATTGTGGCAGCCCCAGAGCAACAGAGGGGACTGTACTTGTCCACGTGAGCTCCATCTGGTAGCCAACTCCATGCAACCAGGGCACAGTGCACACCAGGACCCAAACACCACACAGGACCAGTTCCATGCGTACAGTGAAGACTTTTATTGGGGAGAAGCACAGCAAAGTCTCAAGCAAAAGCGAGCCCTGAGGCAGCCAAGCTTGCACAGTGAGGCAGGCTACCTGGGGGCCACCTTTCGGCTGCGGGGGCCAGGGCCGCGGGCTGGGGCCGGCAGGCAGCAGGCACGCAGGAGGAATCCGAGGATGCTCCTGCCAATCCTCCTGCCCAGCCCCTGCCGGCCCTTGCTCGGGACAGAGGCCGATGCTGAGGGCCCAGCCTCCTCAGGCTCAGCTGCTGGGACCTCTGGCACCACCAGGTGCGGACTGCTCCCGGGGCTGGGGGTGGAGGGGGCGGCCACGGGGACGGGCTCGGGGGCTGGGCTGGCACCAGGGCTCCTCTCCTGCAGCTGTCCAGGGAGGGGAGAGGCAACCACGGGGCCAGCAGCAGCAGGATCCAGCTCAGGCTGGGGGAGCGACTCCGATTCCGACTCCGACTCCAGCTGCGACGCAGACTCAGGCTCCGACTCGGACTCCAGCTCTGCCTCGCACTCCGACTCAGGCTCCCTTTGTCCCTGTGAGAGAGAGGAAGGCAGGTGAGAAGGACAGGTGCACCCTGGACCTCCCTCATGCCCCGAAACCCAGGGAGACCATGGACAGACCCGCGCTCTGCCACCGGGGCTCTACCTGCTCCAGGCTCCCGGAGTGCGGCTGCAGGGACATCCGGCTGGATCCCCCAGGGCCAGATGGCTCTGAGGCTGCAGCGTCCGGAAGCAGACCCAGGCCCGCCAGGTACTCCTGGGCCTCTGGGTCCTCGGGAACCGCCAGGGGCTGCACCACGCTCAGCTCCTCGCCCTCCGCTCCTTCTAGAAGAGGGTCAAACCACCATTGCTGGAGGGCGATTTCTGCTGTGGGTCTGTCGCACGGGTCCCTGCTGAGGAGGGAGCTCAGGAGCTTCTCCAGGCCCCGGCTGGCCCCACACGGGAGCTGGTAGCTCCCCCTCTGGATGCACTCCCGCAGCTCCACCAAGTCCTTCCCGCTGAAGGGCATGATCCCCGCCAGCATGGTGAAGAGGATGACCCCCAAACTCCACATGTCGGAGGCAAAGGCGTCGTAGGGCTCCTGTTGGAACACCTCCGGGGCGCTGTACTCCGGGGTCCCGCGGAAGCCCTGCACCAGCACGTCCACGGGCAGGTAGCTGCTGAGCCCGAAGTCCGCCAGCTTCACGTTGAGCTGCGAGTCCAGCAGCAGGTTCCCCAGCTTGAGGTCCCTGTGCGCCACCCGCAGCGCATGGCAGTGGCCCACGGCCGCCAGGACTTGGTCAAACATGAACACGGCCTCGGGCTCCGGCAGGCAGCCCTGTTCCATCACGTACTGGTAGAGGTCGCCCCCGTCCACCAGCTCCATCACCAGGCAGTGGTAATGGCCGACGCGCCCCACCTCCAGCAGCTCCACGATGTTCCGGTGCCTCAGGAGCTGCATGATGCTGGCCTCTTGCATCACTCGCCTGGTGCCAGAGGGCTCGCTGGAGTCTTCAAGGAATATCTTCGTGGCCACCTGCCGCTGGCTGGACACCTGCTGGGCCAGCACCACCAGGCCGAAGCTGCCCTGGCCCAGGACCGACAGCAACTGGAGACCAAGCTGATGGCTGGTGATGGCATCCAGACCCTCACGGCCTTCCAGGCTGGTGTCCCTGACTACACTCTCTGTGCTACTCTGTCTAATATGCCTGTCCATACACACTAACTAAGGAGCTACCCTAACTACAAGAACTAACAAAAGAAAGGGACAACAAGGGGACTACCTGCTGAGCTGACTAGGGCGCCACACTACCTATACTAACTACACTTAGCAAACACAGTGGCAAGACTAAGCCCTATCTCACCAAAACAGAAAACAAAAAACAGAGAAAATCCAAAACAACAACCACTAAATAGCTACACTAACACTCTGAGATCTAGCCGCGCTGTCTAGCTACAGATGCGGGGAAGCCAAAAACGAACAAAACTGCAAAAAAAGACACAATGGGCCAAAAAAGAAATAGGAGGAAAACAACAAACTAAATCCAAATGGGGGAAAGAAAAAACCAAGTAGAACAAGAAACAAACAAACAAACCAAACAGCACACCAACACCAACCAGCTCAAGCGCACACAAAGATGGGTCCAAGTCACACAGGTCACCGAAATAGCTCCCTGGTAAAGCGGACAAAAACCTGGGCCGCGCAGCCGCTTATATAGGCGTGTGGAATCCTGTCCTCACAGGGCTCCTTATGAAGTCAGAGCGAGAAATGGGCCAATGGCAGTCCTTCAGGGACTTGCACGACTTTCTATTTCATGACAGTTGGTCCTTATGAAGTCAGAGGCGGGCGGGGACCAGTCACAGCCACAGCTAATCCTCGGAGGTTTTCTCAACAAACTTCCTCTTACACAAAATCAAAGACCCCAAGAGCTTTTGGCTTAGATTGGTGATACAGAGTAATGTTTAATTTTGAACATTAAATGTAGGATGTACCTATGGCCTTTTCATCTCTGGTTTAAGGAGTGATAGCAACTGTGGGGTCTTTAAGACCTCCGATTGTCTACCATCTAGATACACGTCCCATTGCCTTGAACCTCAGAGCTATAGGTCTCAGAATGAGGTGACAGCCACTCTGGCATCATGAAATCCTTGACCAAGTGTTCTGTTGCCCATGACACCATCAGGCACATTCTTCCCATCCACAGAGCTGAGAGGAAGGGATCCATCATCATCCTTTCCCCCTAAGACCATCGCTAGATTCCTTGTTAGACAGCCTGGAGGACCAGCATGTAGCTGGGTTGCTATGGTCCAGGTCTGGAAGGCCAACCAAGTGTCAGCTGCAGCCTCCAAATTGTCCTTAGAATCGCAGGGAGAAATGGAGGCATGTCCAGAGGTCTCAGGGTTCCTGGGCCACTCGAACAAAAAGCCTTGAACTGAGTCATTGAAAATGAACAGAAATGTGGTCCTCAGTGTTTGCTCTGGGTGCTGGAAGATGAAGGTCAGGGCTCCAGCAGACTTGATGTTGAGAAAGAGCTCCCTCTCTGCTGCTGACGTGCCTTCTTCAGAGAGAGACGGTTAGATGGAAAGGCTGGTGGTTTGCTGTGGTTGATTGCAGCTAAGTACACGTGTGGAGAGTGGCGTGGTAGTCCTTAAAAAGTACCACACCTAAATCCATAACTCCCCAGTAAATTTTAGGAAAGATCATGGCTTCCTGGGGTGTCCTCAGATGGTGAAAGCACAGACCTCCCCCCGTCAAGCCCTTTAGACAGGTAGCCTGCGGCTGACACTGGGGTCCAGCAGATTAAACCCTGCTACTCATATGGTCGTATGTTTGGGGCATCCTATTTGGCGCTGATTGGAGGCCTGGGTGCTCCACTTACAATCCAGCTCCTTCTATTGTGCCTGGTTAAGCAGGGGAAGGTGGTCCAAGTATTTGGGTCTCTACCACCCATGTGTGAGACCTGGATGGAGTTCTAGGCTCCTCCCATGGCCTGATCCAGAGGTGTCAATTGTTGCAATTTGGGGAGTGAAACAGCGGTTTGAAGATATCTTTCTCATTCTCTTTCTCTTTCTCTTTCTTTTACTCTCTCTCTCTCACTCACTCTCTCTCATTCTGTCTGTCTCCCCCCTTCTCTCTGTAACTCTCTGAAATAAACAGCTAATTTTCCTTTTTTTTTTTTTAGAGAAAAAGAAACTTACCCTGTGAAAGAGAGTTGAGCTCTAGTCCTAGCTTCCCACCTCTTTCTACTTCAGCATTGACTTTGAAGTTTGAACTTGAAGTCTGGAGGGACATGGGCAGTTCTCACCACTAAGCCTGCTCGGCGTGAAAGGCATCTTTGAGGCTGAACTACAGGACCCTGGGCAGGACGGCAAAATACTCTTTAATTTCTTTCATCTAAGATTCCTAGTTTTCATTGTAGAGATCTTTTGCTTCTTCAGTCACATGTATTGCCAACTATGCTCTTTTCCCTAGTGTAGCTATGGAACATGGGATTGCTTTCTACTGGGCATTGTATGTTGACGTTGCACCCTGACACTTTGTGGAGTGTATTTGCTCTCTCGGGTTTTTGGTGGAGTCTTTGCTGGTTTTCTACATGTAAGATAGTATCATTGGCCAAAAGTGACAATTGGGCCTCCCTCTTTAATTTAGATGCCCTTGATTTTTTCTCTTGCCTAATATCTCTAGCTAGGATTCCAGGACAATGTGGAATTCAACTTGAATGATGAAAAAAAAAAGCATCTGCATACATTTAGTATCTTTTAGCACTATTCTTGGTTTTACACTGTCTAGAAATATGCTTTCCTGTTGAGCTGTATGTGTTCATTTTCAACCTGAATTTTCTAATATAGAAATCAAATTCTTAAATTTGATGAATAATTTTACACATATTAAACATGCAGAATAAACATGATTTGTAGGTATTATGATCTCTGAGATCAGCCAGTAATACTTCTCTTTAAGAAATTCAGGAAGCAGGGCCTGTGCACTGGCATAGTAGGTAAAGCCATCGCCCGTAGCATCCTATATGGATGCTGCATCGCGTCGTAGTTGCTCCACTTCTGACCCAGCTCCCTGATTACTGCCTAGGCAGAGCAGTAGATGAGGGCCCAACTGTTTTCACCCTGCCACCCACCTGTGAACCTGGATAAAACTCCTGGTTCCCAGATCGGCGTGGCCCAGCCCTGGCACTTGTGGCCATCTAATCAGTGAACCAGTGGATGGAAGGTTTCTCTGTCTGTCTGTCTGTCTCTCTCTGTAACTCTGACTTTCAAGTAAAGAATTTCCCCCCTGACCGCCCTTTTTTTTTCTTTTTTTTTCTTTTTGACAGGCAGAGTGGACAGTGAGAGAGAGATCCAAAACCAGGAGCCAATGCTTCCTCCTGGTCTCCCATGGAGTGCAGGGCCCAAGCACTTGGGCCATCCTCCACTGCCTTCCCGGGCCACAGCAGTGAGCTGGACTGGAAGAGGAGCAACTGGGACAGAGTCCGACCAATTCCATGTCAATATGACATCAGTTGCTGGGGAAATCCGTCATCTACCTGGTGGCAGGTTGGTTACAATGGACTACTCTTGTCAAGTAGGACCAACATTCTGTGTTTCCCGGAACAGACGCCCATGCATACTCTGCCTACATTCAGTGCTTCTGCCAACTATCCAGCTTGGACTTACAGGACGGCTGGCCTACCATTGTGGTCTTCCTCTCTCTCTCTCTGTCACACTGAATTTCAAGTAAATAAAAAGAGATACTTTTTAAAATAGAAAGGATTACTATAATGTAATGAAGAATTTTTCATTATGATAAATACATGTGTGTGTATAACACGCAACTATATACTTGATTCTTTATTGACTCATTGTATAACATAAGATGTTTGATTCTACAGCTATATTCAAATTATTGCTAATTTCACATTATAATATTTAATTGTGCGATAGTGGAAGAAGAGCCAATGCCATGCAAGGGCTTTTCTGTCTTCTGGGGAATGGCTCATGCATTTTGGTTTTATGCAGGGTAGTTGTACTGTTTAACTAGAATTATGACTGTGTTATTGTCTTTATTGGAGATCAGCGTGTTTTAATCCAGAGGTGAATATGGGTGACAAATTGATAGGGGTAGACTTGTGCCAGTAAATGTTTAAGGGTCAACTTGCCTCAACCAAGGGATCCCCAGATACCAGGTAAAACATTGTTTCTGGAAGGGATAGCATTTGAATCAGTAGACTGAGTGAAGATTGCTCGCACCAGGTGGGTGATTTTGAAATGATCTGCAGTCCATGGGAGAAAGTGTTTATTACAAATGCCCACAATGAAGCGTTTATGACATCAGTGCTTTTGACAATGACAGAATCTGAAAATATCATTCACCATGTGTCATAAAAGAAAATGACACTTTTAGTCAAACTAAATCAATCCTGAACGAGAAATATTAAGTGAAATAAAATTGAAAACACTTTCTGTATTCCTGTCTTTTTTTAAACAGGGAGTTATTTGGGGCCCGTGCTGGGTGCAGCTGGTTAATGTCCTGGCCTGAAGCACCGGCATCCCATATGGGCGCTGGTTTGAGACCTGGCTCCTCCATTTCTGATCCAGCTCTCTGCTGTGGCCTGGGAAAGCAGTAGAAGATGGCCCGAGTCTTTGTGCCCCTGCACCCACATATGAGAGCTGGAAGAAGTTCCTGGCTCCTGGCTTCGGATTGGTGCTGCTCCGGCCGTTGCGGCCAATTGGAGAGGGAACCAGTGGATGGAAGACCTCTCTCTCTCTGCTTCTCCTCTGTGTAACTTGACTTTGAAATAAATAAACAATTTTAAAAAGGGAATCATTGCCTGGCACCGCAGCTCACTAGGCTAGTCCTCCTCCTGTGTCGCCGGTACCCCGGATTCTCATCCCGGTTGGGGCTCTGGATTCTGTCCCGGTTGATCCTCTTCCAGTCCAGCTCTCTGCTGTGGCCCGGGAAGACAGTGGAGGATGGCCTGCATGGGAGCCTGGGAGGAAGCACCTGGCTCCTGGCTTCAGATCAGTGCAGCACGCCAGCCTTGGCGGCCATTTGGGGGGTGAACCAACAGAAGGAAGACTTGTCTCTCTCTCTCTCTCTCTCTCTCTCTCTCTCTCTGTCTCTTTCACTGACTAAGTCTGCCTGTCAGGAAAAAAAAAGGGGGGGGGGCTGACGCCGCGGCACACTAGGCTAATCCTCCACCTTGTGGCGCCGGCACACCGGGTTCTAGTCCTGGTCGGGGCACCGGATTCTGTCCCGGTTGCCCCTCTTCCAGGCCAGCTCTCTGCTGTGGCCCGGGAGTGCAGTGGAGGATGGCCCACGTGCTTGGGCCCTGCACCCCATGGGAGACCAGGATAAGTACCTGGCTCATACTATCGGATCAGCGTGGTGCGCCGACCCAGCGCGCTGACCACAGCGGCCATTGGAAGGTGAACCAATGGCAAAGGAAGACCTTTCTCTCTGTCCCTCTCTCACTATAAAACTCTCTCCCTTAACTCCCTTAACTCCCTCCCCCTCCACAGCCTCACCATGCTCCCCTCCCTCACCTCCACCCCCCTAAACTACCATACCCCAGACCCTCCAACCTTCCCCACACCCCACCCCCAATCCCCTCCAAGCTCTACCCCACATCAACCTCCCCCCACCCCCAGCCTGCTTCTGGGAGCCATCGCTCTCTTCAAAGGTCCAGGAGGTCAGCCATTGTGGCAGCCCCAGAGCAACAGAGGGGACTGTACTTGTCCACGTGAGCTCCATCTGGTAGCCAACTCCATGCAACCAGGGCACAGTGCACACCAGGACCCAAACACCACACAGGACCAGTTCCATGCGTACAGTGAAGACTTTTATTGGGGAGAAGCACAGCAAAGTCTCAAGCAAAAGCGAGCCCTGAGGCAGCCAAGCTTGCACAGTGAGGCAGGCTACCTGGGGGCCACCTTTCGGCTGCGGGGGCCAGGGCCGCGGGCTGGGGCCGGCAGGCAGCAGGCACGCAGGAGGAATCCGAGGATGCTCCTGCCAATCCTCCTGCCCAGCCCCTGCCGGCCCTTGCTCGGGACAGAGGCCGATGCTGAGGGCCCAGCCTCCTCAGGCTCAGCTGCTGGGACCTCTGGCACCACCAGGTGCGGACTGCTCCCGGGGCTGGGGGTGGAGGGGGCGGCCACGGGGACGGGCTCGGGGGCTGGGCTGGCACCAGGGCTCCTCTCCTGCAGCTGTCCAGGGAGGGGAGAGGCAACCACGGGGCCAGCAGCAGCAGGATCCAGCTCAGGCTGGGGGAGCGACTCCGATTCCGACTCCGACTCCAGCTGCGACGCAGACTCAGGCTCCGATATTTGAAAGAGTTACTGACAGAAGGGGGGAGAACAGAGAGAATGAGAGAGAGATGGAGAGAGAGAGAGAGAGAGAGAGAGAAACGAGAATGAGAAAGAGAGATATCTTCTAACTGCTGGTTCACTGCAAAATAGCAACAATTGACACCTCTGGATCAGGCCATGGGAGGAGCCTAGAACTCCATCCAGGTCTCACACTTGGGTGGTAGAGACCCAAACACTTGGACCACCTTCCCCTGCTTCCCCAGGCATAATAGAAGGAGCTGGATTGTAAGTGGAGTACCCAGGCCTAGAATCAGCGCCAAATAGGATGCCCCAAACATACGAACAAATGAGTAGTAGGGCTTAACCTGCTGGACCCCAGTGTCAGCCGCAGGCTACCTGTCTGACTAAAGGGCTTGACGGGGGGAGGTCTGTGCTTTCACCATCTGAGGACACCCCAGGAAGCCATGATCTTTCCTTAAAATTTACTGGGGAGTTTTATTTAGGTGTGGTACTTTTTAAGGACTACAACGCCACTCTCCACACGTGTACTTAGCTGCAATCAACCACAGCAAACCACCAGCCTTTCCATCTTACCGTCTCTCTCTGACCAGGTACCCACTGGGGATGTCGGCATTCCAGGCAGCAGCTTAACTGACTATGCACCAAGCTCCCCCTCCTCCACCCACTCCTAAAACCTTCAGGATTTTTAAATATCTTTTTCAATAATAGAGCAATAGAGAAGGGGAGAATCACGAAGAGGGAGAGAAGGAGATCTGCTGGTTCACCCCTGAAATGGGAAATGGGTGAGTATTCCCCAGTGGTCAGTTGGGGACAATAAAGACTGCTTTGAGTCAAAGAAAAACAAAACAAGGGCCCAGAGAACCCCCTGCCTGTTTGAGGAAAACCACATGGTGTTCTGCGGTCTGTGTTTTTATTTAGCACTGGGCTGAATTGTAAAGGCAAGTGCATGCGAATCAACGTTTTGCTTTTCCCGAGTCACGGGGGGAACATACATTACACAGGACACATATGCTGCTGTTCAATAACACTTGTGGTTTGGATGACTTTAGGAGCAACTTTGCGCTACCGCATGAGTCCAAGAGTTTTGATTTATGGAAGCTGCGCCTTATCAATATGGGTGAGATGAATTACAATACAATTCATGTATGTGGGGTGGTTAAGAGAAGGGTGATACTGTGCACAATTATAGGAGCTCAAAATTTGGGACATAAAATGTGTTTGTGTGTGTGTGTGTGTGTGTGCAAGAGGGTTTTGAATTGCTAAATCGATTACAGACAGGGGACAGTGCATGAGACATCTGAGGGCGGACTGTGCCAGTAAATAGTGATACAGTGAACACTGTGACACCACCATCCTGTGGAGGCCCGGATGCAGCCAGGCTGGCCACAGTCCCGTCCTCACGGGCGAGCAGCGCCCCTGAACCTCACTTGTACAGAGTTCGTGTCTCTGCTTTCTTCACGGTGCCGTCACTGCTGTGGACATCCCGGAGAGGCACAGCTTGGTCTCTGGACTTGATATAAATGAACTGTCCTGTTGGCGAATGTCCCTGACGTTTGCTTCTTTGGCTGAACGCTGTACAGGAAACACTGTTGCTGTGGCAGGAGGCACTCGTTTGATACTTCCTGTTGCTACACAGTTTTTATAATGTTGTCTGTGATTGCTGGTTTGACCTGTGAGTTCTTTAAAATTAGAATTCCTAGCTTACACACATAAGAGGATTTTCTACTTGTCCTACTGATGTTTAGCTTTTCTTGAGATGAGAGAAGATTCTCCATATGAGTTCAATATTTTGAAACTAAAGTTCTCTCTCGATCCATTATAGGGGCAATTTCTACAAATGTTCCATGTGCTTAAAAAGCATAAAGTATATTCTGAAGTTATTGGGTGCAATTTTCTATGTGGCCTTTAGGTGGAATGAATAATGTACACACAAGCATATACACCAAAATATATTGCCTTTAATATTTATTTATTTGAAAGAGTTACAGAGAGAGGGAGAGACAGAGAGAGAGATCTTCCATCTGCTGGTTCACTCCTCCAATGGCTCCAATGGCTCCAATGGCCAGGGCTGGGCTAGGCTGAAGCCAGGAGCCAGGAGCTCCATCTGGGTCTCCCACGTAGGTGCAGGGATCCAAGTACTCTGGCCATTTTCTGCTGCTTTCCCACGGGCATTCCCAGGGAGCTGGATCAGAAGTGGAGCATCCAGGACTGGAAAGGCCACCCATATGGATGCTGGCATCACAGGCAGCAGCTCAACCCACTGCCTCCGTGCTGGCCCTGTTAATATGTTTATAGTTTTTGCTTGTTCTAGCCATTACCAAGAGGAATGTGGCAAGTGAAAATCTACCACCATGACTGTCTATTTCTTTTTTTACATTCTAGACATTGTTTTTGTCAGATATTTTGAGCCCTTGGTATTAAGTGCATGTAAAATTTGAATTTTTGAATCTTTCTGATGAATGGAACTTTTATCATAAATGGTCCTCTTTATGTCATGTAATACTTTTGGCCTCAAAGTCTATTCTTTCAGATATTAATTTAGTTCAGGCAGATTCCTTTTCGTTAGTGTTTGCAAGGAATACCATGGCCCCTCTTCCTATGTATGATCTACCTAATTCTTTTGCTTGAAGGTGTTTCTTTAAAAGGAATACAATTGTATTTTTAAATCCACGTTGTCAGTCTTTATCCCTCAACTGGGAAGGTTCATCTGTTTATACGTGATGATAACTGGTGAGGTATTTAAGCTCCACACACCATCTCAGTTTGCATTTTCTGGTCACCTGTCCTCCTAAGGGTCTTTTTCTCCCTTCTTTTGATCTCCTTAACATTCTCCCCCTCTTTTTCTCTTTTGGCATTTTATTGTGGGTTTTTTCTTCATGCATTGTTGCGGTTGATTTCTCAACAGTGTTGCAGTGGATTTGTTTCTGAGAGGAACAGCGTGGTGGGGGCAAGAGGTGCGGAGTCACCACACAGACCCCGGTAGTCAGGTGAAAGCAGGCTTGAGGTGAGCAGCCGGCAGACTCGTTTACTACAGTTGAAACTCTGTCTTATATAGCCAAGACCAGCCAATCTGATCAAGAGGCTGTCTATGCCCCATCCAATCACAGCCTGCCAGGCAGTTTCCAAAGCCATCCAATCACAGCCTGTTGCCAGGCAGTTTCCAAAGCCATTCCTGAATAATGAATGCTCGCTTGCCAGTGGCCACCTTGGCATGGCCCTCTCATTCCACCACTGTGCATGTCTACAAACAGTCGATTTTGCTTTAGTTATATCTAATCTGCTGTGGAAACTATGAACATAATTTTTAAAAACTATTCATTTATTTATTTATTTGAAAGAGTTACAGAGAGAATGAGAGAGAGGGAGAGAGAGAGAGCTTGCATCTGCTGGTTCCCTCCCCAGATGGCTACAAGGCCAGGGCTGAGCCAGGCAGAAGCCAGGGAGCTTCATCCAGGTCTTCTCCACAGGTACAGGGGTCCAAGTGCTTGGGCCATCTTTTGCTGCTTTCTCAGGCCATTAGCAGAGAGCTGGATTGGAAGTGGAGCAGCCTGGACATGAACCAGTTCCCATATGGCATGCCACCATGGCAGGAGGCAGCTTTGCCCATATGCCACAATGTCAGACCCCTGAATTTTCAATTTTGGCTTCTATGTTAAATTTTTCAGTCTTAGAATTTCTGTTTTTGGTGCTGGCGCTGTGGTGCAGTAGGTTAATCCTCTGCCTGCAGTGCTGGCATCTCATATGGGTGCTGGTTCAAGTCCCGGCGTTCCTCTTCCGATCCGGCTCTCTCCTATGGCCTGGGAAAGCAGTAGAAGATGGCCCAAGTCCTTGGGCCCCTGAAGTTGTGTGGAAAACCCCAGGGCAGGGGGCTCCTGGCTTTGGGTTGGCTCAGTGCTGGCCATTGCAGCCGTTTGGGGGAATGAACCAGCAGAGAGAAGACCTTTCTGTTCGTCTCTCCCCCTCACTGTCTGTAACTCTCTCTCTCAAATAAATAAATAATATCTTTAAAGAAATTTCTCTGTTTCTTTTTCCAAATTGGCCACACCACTTGTTGTAGTTATTTTCCTACTGACACTGTCAGACGTGGCATTTTTTTGTTTCCCTGTAGCAGCGTCACTGTTTTACAGTCCACTCTATAGTCCAATAATGTAAATCTCTCGAAAGTCTCCATGAGTCTGTTTCCATTGTCTGTTATTTACTGCAGATTTTGCTCATTTCCCTCTATGAATGGTTGTCTTTGACTACGTGATGGGCTGTCTATTTAAATATTTTTGCCAGACTACTTTGTTATATTTATTTAGTTATTTATTTGAAAGGCAGAGAGACAGAGACAGATAGAGAGATCTTCCATCCACTGGTTCACTCCCCAAATGTCTGCCAAAGCTTAGGCTGGGCCAGGTGGAAACCATGAGCCAGGAGCTTCATCCGGGTCTCCCACATGGGTAGCAGGGGCCCAGGTCCTTGGAGGATCCTCAAGTGCTTCTCCAAGGCACATTAGCAGGGAGCTAGATCAGCAGTGGAACAGCAAGGACTTGAACCGGCGCCCAATGGGATTCCCGTGTTGCAGGCGGCGGCTGCACGGGCTGCGGCACAGTGCCGTCCCTCCTATCTTCCATAGGAAGCAGCTAAGCAATGGTGAAGACTGCTGTTACTGGAAGAATGAACAGGCTCCTCCTCAGAGAGGGGTTCTCACATGCATCCCAGAAGTCCCCTGGTGATTTTGGAGGTGAGAAACTACCATACTACCTTATAATGTGGCTGAACCATTTTATAATCCTACTAGCAACGAGTCAGAGTTTGTGCTCCACATCCTCAACAGTACTTGGTATCGTTAATATTTTGGATTTTTGTCATTTAAGTCAATACGTAGGCCAGCACCGTGGCTCACTAGGCTAATGCTCCCCCTGGGGCCCTGGCTCACCGGGTTCTAGTCCCGGTTGGGGCGCCAGATTCTGTCCCGGTTGCTCCTTTTCCAGTCCAGCTTCCACTGTGTCCCGGGAGTGCAGTGGAGAATGGCCCAAATGCTTGGGCCCTGCACCCCATAGGAGAGCAGGGAAGTACCTGGTTCTTGGCTCCGTAACAGCGCGATGCGCCGGTAGCAGCGGCGATTGGAGGGTGAACCAACGCCAAAAAGGGAGACCTTTCTCTCTGTCTCTCTCGCTGTCCACTCTGCCTGTCAAAAAAAAAAATCAAAATGTAGTGATACCTCATTGCTGCTTTCTTTTTCTTTTTCTTTTCCTTTTTTCTTTTTTTTTTTTTTTTTTTTTTTTTTTTTTTTTTTTTTTGATAAGCAGAGTTAGATAGTGAGAGAGGGACAGAGAGAAAGGTCTTCCTTCCATTGGTTCACTCCCCTAATGGCCACTATGGGCAGCGCACTGCGCTGATCCAAAACCAAGATCCAGGTGCTTCCTCCTGGTCTCCCATGGGGTGCAGGGCCCAAGCACTTGGGCCATCCTCCACTGCCTTCCAGGGCCACAGCAGTGAGCTGGACTGGAAGAGGAGCAACTGGGACAGAGTCCGACCAATTCCATGTCAATATGACATCAGTTGCTGGGGAAATCCGTCATCTACCTGGTGGCAGGTTGGTTACAATGGACTACTCTTGTCAAGTAGGACCAACATTCTGTGTTTCCCGGAACAGACGCCCATGCATACTCTGCCTACATTCAGTGCTTCTGCCAACTATCCAGCTTGGACTTACAGGATTGCTGGCCTACCATTGTGGTCTTCTTCTCTCTCTCTCTGTCACACTGAATTTCAAGTAAATAAAAAGAGATACTGTTTAAAATAGAAAGGATTACTATAATGTAATGAAGAATTTTTCATTATGATAAATACATGTGTGTGTATAACACACAACTATATACTTGATTCTTTATTGCCTCATTGCATAATATAAGATGTTTGATTCTACAGCTATATTCAAATTATTGCTAATTTCATATTATAATATTTAATTGTGCGATAGTGGAAGAAGAGCCAATGCCATGCAAGGGCTTTTCTCTCTTCTGGGGAATGGTTCATGCATTTTGGTTTTATGCAGGGTAGTTGTACTGTGTTAAGTAGAAGTATGACTGTACTACTGTCTTTATTGGAGATCAGCGTGTCTTAATCCAGAGGTGAATATGGGTGACAAATTGATAGGGGTAGACTTGTGCCAGTAAATGTTTAAGGGTCAACTTGCCTCAACCAAGGGATCCCCAGATACCAGGTAAAACATTGTTACTGGAAGGGATAGCATTTGAATCGGTAGACTGAGTGAAGATTGCTCGCACCAGGTGGGTGATTTTGAAATGATGTGCAGTCCATGGGAGAAAGTGTTTATTACAAATGCCCACAATGAAGTGTTTATGACATCACTGCTTTTGACAATGACAGAATCTGAAAATATCATTCACCATGTGTCATAAAAGAAAATGACACTTTTAGTCAAACTAAATCAATCCTGAATGAGAAATATTAAGTGAAATAAAATTGAAAACACTTTCTGTAGTCCTGTCTTTTTTAAACAGAGAGTTATTTGAGGCCCGTGCTGGGTGCAGCTGGTTAATGTCCTGGCCTGAAGCACCGGCATCCCATATCGGATCTGCTTTGAGACCTGGCTCCTCCACTTCTGATCCAGCTCTCTGCTGTGGCCTGGGAAAGCAGTAGAAGATGGCCCGAGTCTTTGTGCCCCTGACCCACATATGAGACCTGGAAGAAGCTCCTGGCTCCTGGCTTCGGATTGGTGCAGCTCCGGTCATTGCAGCCAATTGGAGAGCCGACCAGTTGATGGAAGACCTCTCTCTCTCTCTGCATCTCCTCTGTCTGTGTAACTCTGACTTTCAAATAAATAAATAAACCATTTAAAAAAGGGAATTATTGGCCAGCGCCGCTAATCACTAGGCTAATCCTCCTCCTGTGGCGCCGGTACCCCAGAATCTCATCCCAGTTGGAGTGCCCGATTCTGTCCCGGTTTCTCCTCTTCCAGTCCAGTTCTCTACTGTGGCCTGGGAAGGCAGTGGAGGATGGCATGCATGGGAGACTGGGAGGAAGCACCTGGCTCCTGGCTTCAGATCGGTGCAGCCCGCCAACCTTGGCGGTAATTTGGGGGGTGAACCAACAAAAGGAAGACCTGTCTCTCTGTCTCTCTCTCTCTCACTGACTAACTCTGCCTGTCAGGAGAAAAAAAGGGGGGCCGGCGCCGTGGCTCACCAGGCTAATCCCCGACTTGCAGCGCCGGCACACCGGGTTCTAGCCCTGGTCCAGGCACCGGATTCTGTCCCGGTTGCCCCTCTTCCAGGCTAGCTCTCTGCTGTGGCCAGGGAGTGCAGTGAAGGATGGCCCAAGTGCTTGGGCCCTGCACCCCATGGGAGACCAGGATAAGTACCTGGCTCCTGCCATCGGATCAGCGCGGTGCGCCGGCCGCAGTGGGCCGGCCGCGGCGGCCATTGGAGGGTGAACCAACGGCAAAGGAAGACCATTCTCTCTGTCTCTCTCTCACTCTCCACTCTGCCTGTCAAAATAAAAAAAAAAAAAGGGGCGGTCAGGGGGGAAATTCTTTACTAGAAAGTCAGAGTTACAGAGAGAGACAGACAGACAGACAGAGAAACCTTCCATCCACTGGTGCACTCATTTGATGGCCACAAGAGCCAGGGCTGGGCCACGCCGATCTGGGAACCAGGAGTTTTATCCAGGTTCACAGGTGGGTGGCAGGGTGAAAACAGTTGGGCCCTCATCTACTGCTCTGCCTAGGCAGTCATCAGGGAGCTGGGTCAGAAGTGGAGCAACTATGACGCGATGCAGCATCCATATAGGATGCTACGAGCGATGGCTTTACCTACTATGCCAGTGCACTGGCCCTGCTTCCTGAATTTCTTAAAGAGAAGTATTACTGGCTGATCTCAGAGATCATATACCTATAAATCATGTTTATTCTACATGTTTAACATGTGTGATTATTCATCAAAATCTAAGAATTTGATTTCTATATTAGAAAATTCAGGTTGAAAATGAACAAATACAGCTCAACAGGAAAGCATATTACTAGACTGTGCAAAACCAAGATCAATGCTAAAAGATACTAAATGTATGCAGATGCTTTTTTTTATCATCATTCAAGTTGAATTCCACATTGTACTGGAATCCTAGCTAGAGATATTAGGCAAGAGAAAAAAATCAAGGGAAAAAAATCAAGAATTTTTCATTATGATAAATACATGTGTGTGTATAACACATAACTATATACTTGATTCCTAATTGCCTCATTGTATAACATAAGATGTTTGATTCTACAGCTATATTCAAATTATTGCTCATTTCACATTATAATATTTAAGTTGTCTGATAGTGGAAGAAGAGCCAATGCCATGCAAGGGCTTTTCTCTCTTCTGGGGAATGGTTCATGCATTTTGGTTTTATGCAGGGTAGTTGTACTGTGTTAAGTAGAAGTATGACTGTACTACTGTCTTTATTGGAGATCAGCATGTCTTAATCCAGAGGTGAATATGGGTGACAAATTGATAGGGGTAGACTTGTGCCAGTAAATGTTTAAGGGTCAACTTGCCTCAACCAAGGGATCCCCAGATACCAGGTAAAACATTGTTTCTGGAAGGGATAGCATTTGAATCGGTAGACTGAGTGAAGATTGCTCGCACCAGGTGGGTGATTTTGAAATGATGTGCAGTCCATGGGAGAAAGTGTTTATTACAAATGCCCACAATGAAGCGTTTATGACATCACTGCTTTTGACAATGACAGAATCTGAAAATATCATTCACCATGTGTCATAAAAGAAAATGACACTTTTAGTCAAACTAAATCAATCCTGAACGAGAAATATTAAGTGAAATAAAATTGAAAATACTTTCTGTATTCCTGTCTTTTTTAAACAGGGGGTTATTTGGGGCCCGTGCTGGGTGCAGCTGGTTAATGTCCTGGCCTGAAGCACCGGCATCCCACATGGGCGCTGGTTTGCAACCCGGATGCTCCACTTCTGATCCAGCTCTCTGCTGTGGCCTGGGAAAGCAGTAGAAGATGGCTCGAGTCTTTGTGCCCCTGACCCACATATGAGACCTGGAAGAAGTTCCTGGCTCCTGGCTTCAGATCGGTGCAGCTCCGGCCGTTGCGGACAATTGGAGAGGGAACCAGTGGATGGAAGACCTCTCTCTCTCTCTCTGCATCTCCTCTGTCTGTGTAACACTGACTTTCAAATAAATAAATAAACAATTTAAAAAAGGGAATTATTGGCCAGCGCAGCAGCTCACTAGGCTAATCCTCCTCCTGTGGCACCGGCACACTGGGTTCTTGTCCCGGTTGGGGCTCCGGATTCAGTCCCGGTTGATCCTCTTCCAGTCCAGCTCTCTGCTGTGGCCCGGGAAGGCAGTGGAGGATGGCATGCATGGGAGACTGGGAGGAAGCACCTGGATCCTGGCTTCGGATCGGTGCAGCGAGCCAGCCGTGGCAGCCATTTGGAGGGTGAACCAACAGAAGGAAGACATTTTTCTCTCTGTCTCTCTCTCACTAACTCTGCCTGTCAGGAAAAACAAGAGGGGTGAGGGGGGAAATTCTTTACTTGAAAGTCAGAGTTACAGAGAGAGACAGACAGACAGACAGAGAAACCTTCCATCCACTGGTTCACTCATTTGATGGCCACAAGAGCCAGGGCTGGGCCACGCCGATCTGGGAACCAGGAGTTTTATCCAGGTTCACAGGTGGGTGGCAGGGTGAAAACAGTTGGGCCCTCATCTACTGCTCTGCCTAGGCAGTAATCAGGGAGCTGGGTCAGAAGTGGAGCAACTATGACGCGATGCAGCATCCATATAGGATGCTACGAGCGATGGCTTTACCTACTATGCCAGTGCACAGGCCCTGCTTCCTGAATTTCTTAAAGAGAAGTATTACTGGCTGACCTCAGAGATCATATACCTATAAATCATGTTATTCTGCATATTTAACGTGTAAAATTATTCATCAAAATTTAAGATTTTGATTTCTATATTAGAAAGTTTAGGTTGAAAATGAACAAATACAGCTCAACAGGAAAGCATATTTCTAGACAGTGTAAAACCAAGAACAATGCTAAAAGATACTCAATGTATGCAGATGCTTTTTTTTTTTTCATCATTCAAGTTGAATTCCACATTGTACTGGAAATCCTAGCTAGAAATATTAGACAAGAGAAAAAATCAAGGGCATCTAAATTAAAGAGGGAGGCCCAATTGTCACTTTTGGCCAATGATACTATCTTACATGTAGAAAGCCAGCAAAGGCTCCACCAAAAACCCGAGAGAGCAAATACATTCCACAAAGTGTCAGGGTGCAACGTCAACATACAATGCCCAGTAGAAAGCAATCCCATGCTCCATAGCTACACTAGGGAAAAGAGCATAGTTGGCAATACATGTGACTGAAGAAGCAAAAGATCTCTACAATGAAAACTAGGAATCTTAGATGAAAGAAATTAAAGAGTATTTTGCCGTCCTGCCCAGGGTCCTGTAGTTCAGCCTCAAAGATGCCTTTCACGCCGAGCAGGCTTAGTGGTGAGAACTGCCCATGTCCCTCCAGACTTCAAGTTCAAACTTCAAAGTCAATGCTGAAGTAGAAAGAGGTGGGAAGCTAGGACTAGAGTTCAACTCTCTTTCACAGGGTAAGTTTCTTTTTCTCTAAAAAAAAAAAAAAAGGAGAATTAGCTGTTTATTTCAGAGAGTTACAGAGAGAAGTGGGGAGACAGACAGAATGAGAGAGAGTGAGAGAGAGAGAGAGAGTAAAAGAAAGAGAAAGAGAAAGAGAATGAGAAAGATATCTTCAAACCGCTGTTTCACTCCCCAAATTGCAACAATTGACACCTCTGGATCAGGCCATGGGAGGAGCCTAGAACTCCATCCAGGTCTCACACATGGGTGGTAGAGACCCAAATACTTGGACCACCTTCCCCTGCTTCCCCAGGCACAATAGAAGGAGCTGGATTGTAAGTGGAGCACCCAGGCCTCCAATCAGCGCCAAATAGGATGCCCCAAACATACGACCATATGAGTAGCAGGGTTTAATCTGCTGGACCCCAGTGTCAGCCGCAGGCTACCTGTCTAAAGGGCTTGACGGGGGGAGGTCTGTGCTTTCACCATCTGAGGACACCCCAGGAAGCCATGATCTTTCCTTCAAATTTACTGGGGAGTTTTATTTAGGTGTGGTACTTTTTAAGGACTACAATGCCACTCTCCACACGTGTACTTAGCTGCAATCAACCACAGCAAACCACCAGCCTTTCCATCTTACCGTCTCTCTCTGAAGAAGGCACGTCAGCAGCAGAGAGGGAGCTCTTTCTCAACATCAAGTCTACTGGAGCCCTGACCTTCATCTTCCAGCACCCAGAGCAAACACTGAGGACCACATCTCTGCTCATTTTCAATGACTCAGTTCAAGGCTTTTTGTTCGAGTGGCCCAGGAACCCTGAGACCTCTGGACATGCCTCCATTTCTCCCTGCGATTCTAAGGACAATTTGGAGGCTGCAGCTGACACTTGGTTGGCCTTCCAGACCTGGACCATAGCAACCCAGCTACATGCTGGTCCTCCAGGCTGTCTAACAGGAATCTAGTGATGGTCTTAGGGGGAAAGGATGATGATGGATCCCTTCCTCTCAGCTCTGTCGAAGGGAAGAATGTGCCTGATGGTGTCATGGGCAACAGAACACTTGGTCAAGGATTTCATGATGCCAGAGTGGCTGTCACCTCATTCTGAGACCTATAGCTCTGAGGTTCAAGGCAATGGGACGTGTATCTAGATGGTAGACAATTGGAGGTCTTAAAGACCCCACAGTTGCTAACTCCTTAAACCAGAATTGAAAAGGCCATAGGTACATCCTACGCTTTTAATGTTCAAAATTAAACATTACTCTGTATCACCAATCTAAGCCAAAAGCTCTTGGGGTCTTTGATTTTGTGTAAGAGGAAGTTTGTTGAGAAAACCTCCGAGGATTAGCTGTGGCTGTGACTGGTCCCCGCCCCTCTCTGACTTCATAAGGACCACTGTCATGAAATAGAAAGTCGTGCAAGTCCCTGAAGGACTGCCATTGGCCCATTTCTCGCTCTGACTTCATAAGGAGCCCTGTGAGGACAGGATTCCACACGCCTATATAAGCGGCTGCGCGGCCCAGGTTTTTGTCCGCTTTACCAGGGAGCTATTTCGGTGACCTGTGTGACTTGGACCCATCTTTGTGTGCGCTTGAGCTGGTTGGTGTTGGTGTGCTGTTTGGTTTGTTTGTTTGTTTCTTGTTCTACTTGGTTTTTTCTTTCCCCCATTTGGATTTAGTTTGTTGTTTTCCTCCTATTTCTTTTTTGGCCCATTGTGTCTTTTTTTGCAGTTTTGTTCGTTTTTGGCTTCCCCGCATCTGTAGCTAGACAGCGCGGCTAGATCTCAGAGTGTTAGTGTAGCTATTTAGTGGTTGTTGTTTTGGATTTTCTCTGTTTTTTGTTTTCTGTTTTGGTGAGATAGGGCTTAGTCTTGTCACTGTGTTTGCTAAGTGTAGTTAGTGTAGGTAGTGTGGCGCCCTAGTCAGCTCAGCAGGTAGTCCCCTTGTTGTCCCTTTCTTTTGTTAGTTCTTGTAGTTAGGGTAGCTCCTTAGTTAGTGTGTATGGACAGGCATATTAGACAGAGTAGCGCAGAGAGTGTAGTCAGGGACACCAGCCTGGAAGGCCGTAAGGGTCTGGATGCCATCACCAGCCGTCAGCTTGGTCTCCAGTTGCTGTCGGTCCTGGGCCAGGGCAGCTTCGGCCTGGTGGTGCTGGCCCAGCAGGCGTCCAGCCAGCGGCAGGTGGCTGTGAAGATATTCCTTGAAGACTCCAGCGAGCCCTCTGGCACCAGGCGAGTGATGCAAGAGGCCAGCATCATGCAGCTCCTGAGGCACCCGAACATCGTGGAGCTGCTAGAGGTGGGGCGTGTCGGCCATTACCACTGCCTGGTGATGGAGCTGGTGGACGGGGGCGACCTCTACCAGTACGTGATGGAACAGGGCTGCCTGCCGGAGCCCGAGGCCGTGTTCATGTTTGACCAAGTCCTGGCGGCCGTGGGCCACTGCCATGCGCTGCGGGTGGCGCACAGGGACCTCAAGCTGGGGAACCTGCTGCTGGACTCGCAGCTCAACGTGAAGCTGGCGGACTTCGGGCTCAGCAGCTACCTGCCCGTGGACGTGCTGGTGCAGGGCTTCCGCGGGACCCCGGAGTACAGCGCCCCGGAGGTGTTCCAACAGGAGCCCTACGACGCCTTTGCCTCTGACATGTGGAGTTTGGGGGTCATCCTCTTCACCATGCTGGCGGGGATCATGCCCTTCAGCGGGAAGGACTTGGTGGAGCTGCGGGAGTGCATCCAGAGGGGGAGCTACCAGCTCCCGTGTGGGGCCAGCCGGGGCCTGGAGAAGCTCCTGAGCTCCCTCCTCAGCAGGGACCCGTGCGACAGACCCACAGCAGAAATCGCCCTCCAGCAATGGTGGTTTGACCCTCTTCTAGAAGGAGCGGAGGGCGAGGAGCTGAGCGTGGTGCAGCCCCTGGCGGTTCCCGAGGACCCAGAGGCCCAGGAGTACCTGGCGGGCCTGGGTCTGCTTCCGGACGCTGCAGCCTCAGAGCCATCTGGCCCTGGGGGATCCAGCCGGATGTCCCTGCAGCCGCACTCCGGGAGCCTGGAGCAGGTAGAGCCCCGGTGGCAGAGCGCGGGTCTGTCCATGGTCTCCCTGGGTTTCGGGGCATGAGGGAGGTCCAGGGTGCACCTGTCCTTCTCACCTGCCTTCCTCTCTCTCACAGGGACAAAGGGAGCCTGAGTCGGAGTGCGAGGCAGAGCTGGAGTCCGAGTCGGAGCCTGAGTCTGCGTCGCAGCTGGAGTCGGAGTCGGAGTCGGAGTCGCTCCCCCAGCCTGAGCTGGATCCTGCTGCTGCTGGCCCCGTGGTTGCCTCTCCCCTCCCTGGACAGCTGCAGGAGAGGAGCCCTGGTGCCAGCCCAGCCCCCGAGCCCGTCCCCGTGGCCGCCCCCTCCACCCCCAGCCCCGGGAGCAGTCCGCACCTGGTGGTGCCAGAGGTCCCAGCAGCTGAGCCTGAGGAGGCTGGGCCCTCAGCATCGGCCTCTGTCCCGAGCAAGGGCCGGCAGGGGCTGGGCAGGAGGATTGGCAGGAGCATCCTCGGATTCCTCCTGCGTGCCTGCTGCCTGCCGGCCCCAGCCCGCGGCCCTGGCCCCCGCAGCCGAAAGGTGGCCCCCAGGTAGCCTGCCTCAGTGACAAGCTGACCTGCCTCAGGGCTCGCATTTGCTTGAGACTTTGCTGTGCTTCTCCCCAATAAAAGTCTTCACTGTACGCATGGAACTGGTCCTGTGTGGTGTTTGGGTCCTGGTGTGCACTGTGCCCTGGTTGCATGGAGTTGGCTACCAGATGGAGCTCACGTGGACAAGTACAGTCCCCTCTGTTGCTCTGGGGCTGCCACAATGGCTGATCTCCTGGACCTGAGAAGAGAGGGATGGCTCCCAGAAGCTGGCTGGGGTTGGGGGGAGTTTGATGTGGGATAGAGGTTGGAGGGGATTGGGGGTGTGGTATGGGGAAGGTGGGAGGGTCTGGGGTATGGTAGTTTAGGGTTCTGGAGGTGAGGGATGGGGAGCATGGTGAGGTTTGTGGAGGGGGAGGGAGTTAAGGGAGAGTGAGAGGCTCAAACATGCACAGTTGCTGCTACACAGGAAGGAGGGTCCCTGCATCTGTGACACAGCAGGGAGGTCCTAGTCATTAGTGATGTGCATGGAAGCAGAGCTGAGAGTGTCCATACCCAGTGTCCACCTGCATTACCAATGGAGAACAAGAGCCACCCCGAAGGCCAAGCACTCTGTCATCACTGTGTGTGGGATTGGCCAGGTGCGGACTCAGACAGCTACCGGTGGGAGCTGTGCAGGAATTCCAACTGTTGCCTGGGTTCAGCATTGAACAGAGGCGGCCATGTAGCAGCAGTTTCTCTGCAAGTGTCCCGGACACTGGGTCATCTGGCCCCAGCCTGGCCTTCCAAACCTGCCTGTGCAAACAGGCGGGGGGTGCACGTAGAACTGGGGGCTGCCTGCAGAGCAGAAGGCCTCTCGGGCTCCACCTGGGGGAGCTGTGGACACGGAGCCCTCCACACCCAGGATGATTTTCTTAGCTCCATGTTTCCTGGGGTTGGGAGCTAGTTCTAGGGAATGATCATTTCTTTCAAATAGGAGGCAACATGGAGGCTCCACCAAGATGGATCACAGCCCTTTTGCTGTTCTGCCTCCTCCTGGGACAGAATCGGGGCTGTGAGTGCTTCAGCTTGAGTGGGTGGTCAGGCCATTCTAGGAGGACCTCTGGGAAGGGACAGGGAAAAGTGACTTCAGAGACATCTCAAGGTCACCCCCAGGACTGACATATGGTTCATGGTGATCCTGATGGGATAGCACAGTGAGCCCTGTGCAGGCAGACACTCTGTGTGAGCTCCCTGCACCTACGTGACCTGCCTACTGTTGTCAGAGGTGCAATGGGAACACAGGTCCTGCTGGTGTGTGTGCACCTGCCTCAAGTCCACAATACAAGGACAAATCACTAGAAGCAGGCCCTGTTGGGTGTCACAGATGGGGCTGAGTGGGGCCCTCCGTAGCCTTGCTTCTCCCGACCTTGCTGCGGAGTTTCCTGACTGACCGAGCATTGGCGGCGACCCATAGTGGTCACGGCCTGTGGGGGGTCCTATTTCCTCCCCCCTCAGGTGAGATTGTCCTTCACCTGAGGGCAGGGCTGGGGAACAAGAAGCAGCAGGGACGGGCTGGCATGCTGTTGCCCCGTCTGCTCCCGGGTGTGGATTTTCTTTCTGCCCAGCAGCCCAAAGTGTGGACCCCAGTGTTGCTGTCCTTCAAACCCGTGTCTGGCTCTGTCCCCTTCAGGGCAGGACTCGGCTCCTCCCCTCACACTGGGGACCTTCGCTCACCTGCCCCCTGCCCGCCTTTCCCTCTGCACACATTGGACGGCCTTGGTAGACACAGATCCTGGGCCATCTCTGGGCCTTTGCACGTGCTCTTTCCTCCCCGAGAAGCCAGCAGGCCCAGGTGACCTTCAGGATCTGGAACTGCTTCTGGGTCTCCCATGCTGGGTGTCAGGGGCCCAAGGCCTTGGGTGCTCACCTGGTCGCTCTCAGTGTGCAGAGGTCTAGGAATGTGAAATCGAATGCCTTGTGGTGGCAGGACTAGAACCCAGGTACCTGCTGGGCTTTTCTGCATCCTAAGTGGGGTCTTAACCCCTGCCCCAGACACCTGCACCTCTTGGGGTTTATTTAAATGAATGAACTCTATCTGAGTGCTTAGTAGAGAGCTGTGCTTTTCTGTTTTTCAATCTTTAAACGTGCACTGCATGGAGACATGAGTAGATGTATTTCACGTATAACTTACAGAGACCTTATACTTCAGATTTTTTTTAACACGCTGTCCAAGAAACACACTCCAAGAACGCACTCTTTTGCGACGGTGACATTATCTTTATTCAATCATAATAGAAAATAAACACTTGAAACCAGAGTACATAATTGAATATTAATTTTTTTTATTGACAGGCTGAGTGGACAGTGAGAGAGAGAGACAGAGAGAAAGGTTCTCCTTTGCCATTGGTTCACCCTACAATGGCCGCCGCGGCTGGCGCACTGCGCTGATCCGAAAGCAGGATTCAGGTGCTTCTCCTGGTCTCCCATGGGGTACAAGGCCCAAGCACTTGGGCCATCCTCCACTGCACTCCCTGGCCACAGCAGAGAGCTGGCCTGGAAGAGGGGCAACCGGGACAGAATCTGGCGCCCGGACCAGGACTAGAACCCGGTGTGCCAGTGCCGCAAGGCGGAGGATTAGCTTAGTGAGCCATGGCGCCGGCCTGAATTTTAATTTGTATCTATTTCTTAATTCATCAGTAGGTATCCAAGAATAGTTTGAGAGAGAGAAAGGTATTTCATCAGCTAGTTCCTTTCCCAGAAGGTTCAGTGACCAAGGCTAGGACAGGCCAAAGTCATGAGCGAGGAGCTTCATCGAGGTCTCCCACTTGGGATGCAGGGCCCCCAGAAGGTGGGCCATCTTTCTCTGCTTCTCTCGGGCTATCAGGAGGGAGCAGGATCAGCGGGGAGCATCCTGCTCTGGAACAGGTACCCACTGGGGATGTCGGCATTCCAGGCAGCAGCTTAACTGACTATGCACCATGCTCCCCCTCCTCCACCCACTCCTAAAACCTTCAGGATTTTTAAATATCTTTCAAAGATAGAGCAATAGAGAAGGGGAGATCAGGGAGAGAGAGAGAGATTTGCTGGTTCACACCTGAAATGCCTGCAACAGCAGGGCCTTGGCCAGGCTGAAGTCAGGAGCCATCAGCTCCATCAGGAAGTCGGGTCAGAAACACAGCAGCTGGGACCTGACCCACACCATCCGATCTGGATGCTCGTGTCACGGGCAGTAGCTTAACGCCCTGTGTCCAGACGCTGGCCACTCCCCTCACATTTTCAAAGGAACTAGTCATTCTCCTGCAACAGCACTGATGCACTTCTCTTGTGATGCTTGTACAGTACCAGGGGCCAGTGTAGATCATCGCTGTGATAATTCCTATCCCAGATATGTGGCAGTGACCCGGATGCGGCCAGCCTTGTGCACGACATGGAAAGCCACCCCCTGAGATTCACTCTTTGCTCATTGCCTGGGAAAAGAGCAAAAAGGGGCCAAGTGTTCACCTGCTCTGACCTCATAAGGACCAAGTGTCATGAAATACAAATTCATGCCCGTCCCTGCTGGGCTGCATTTGGTTCCTTTGCTATGTGTCTTCTGTTGCCTACTTCCCATGTTGGATAATTCTCTCCTTTTAAATTCTATCAACTGTAACCTGACTTCTAGAATGGGAAATTCAGGTTAAAAATGAACAATATGCATTGAAATGAAAATATATTGATAGGCATTGGCAATTCCAGATCAATGGTAAAAGGCACTAAAATATCAACAAATTAGTTTTCTTTACTGAAATTTTACTCAACATGATGCTGGAAGGCCTACCTAGACTCCTGGGCAAGAAAAATAAAGGAGCTCCAATTTGGAAAGGAGGAAGTCAAATTTTCACAGTGGCAAAGGATGTGATCTTAGAAAACCCCAAAGGTGCGACCACAAAGATCATAGAACTAAGACATTTATCAAAGTGGCAGGCTACAACGTTGATGTTCAAAACCAATAGCACTGTTATACACCGATAGTGAATTATCTGGAAAAGAAACCTAGAGAGCAATCCCATACCCAAGAGCTACAAGAAAGAAAAAGAAAATACCCCAGAGAAATGTAATCAAGGAGACAAAGATCTACAACAAAGTCTAACATCATAGATGAAAGTAATTGAGGAGTATTTTTAAACTGGGGAGTAGCATGCAATGCTTGTAGCTTTATGGGCTACAATACACTATTCCAACACACATACCCCACACAATCTGAGCCTACCAGACAATTAGCCTCCCCAGAGATCTCATTTCTTTATGGCTTTGGCATCCTGTGCAGGGTCCTGTGGATCAGCCTCAAAGATCCCTTTGGTGTAGAGCAGGCCTGGTGGTAACTGTTTGTGTCCCTCCAAACTTCATGTTCAAACTTCAAGGTCGCGGCTACAGTATAAAGAGGTGGGGAACACAGGACTGGGTTCTAGTCTCTTTTACAGGATGTGTGAGTTTCTTCTCTAAAAAAAAAGACATTTATTTATGGAGACTGAAGGTGGGAGACAGAGAGAGAGAAAGAGAGAGAGAGAGCTTCTAACTTCTGGCTTACTCCCCAAATAGCCGCAATTGCCACCTCTGGATCAGGCCAAAGCCAGGAGCCCAGAACTCCATCCAGGTCTCCCACATGGGTGCCAGAGGCCTAAATTTTTATTCCATCATCTGTTGCTTTCCCAAGCACAATAGTAGCGAGCTGGTTTGGAAGGGGAGCCAGGGCCAACAAGTGCCCACATGGGATGCTGGTGCAGCAGGGTTGAACCTGCTGGACCCCAGTGTCAGCCGCAGGCTACCTGTCTGTCTAAAGGGATAGACGGGGGGAGGCCTGTGCTTTCACCATCTGAGGACACCCCACGGAGGCAAGATCTTTACTTCAAATTTACTGGGGAGTTTTGGATTAAGGTGTGGTACTTTTTTAAAGACTACAATGCCACTTTCCACACATGTATTTAGCTTCAATCAACCACAGCACACCACCAGCCTTTCCATTTTGCCATCTCTCTCTGAAGGAGGCACAGCAGCAGCAGAGAGGGAGCTGCTGGCTGGGTGGTGTGTGAAGAAGAGAGATTTATTTTGGTTCATGGTTCAAGATGTCCAAGAGCAGGCATCTGCTGTACCCCTGCAGGCTGGGAGTTCAAGGTCACACCGGGCCTTCTGCTGTATCACAATGGCCTTGCATGGGAGAGCACTCGGCAGAGGGTGAGTGGGCACACGCGGACGACAGGCAGAGGCCGGCATCCACAACAATGTATGCTTCCGAAGAGAACTGAGTGACTCTCCCAAGAGAGACATCAATCCCTCCGGGCCATCCATGCTCACTACCCCGGCACCCCGATTCCAACAGGAGTGGTGTGGGAGGCAGACCGCATCCTAGCCATGTCTGTCCTGAGCATTTGGTCTCTGAGCTCTGCCACCAACCTTGTGTCTTCCTACCCTTGAGTCATTGCTTACCTGGAAGTGAGGGCACGCCTGCTTTGCTTATTAAAACAAAAGTGTCAGAGAACTCTGGTCACTGGATGCCAACAGGGACAGCTTGAGGGTCCACACCAAAGCCATAGACAGCACTAAATACTGCCCTATACCTGTAGCTCCCCTGCCTGGGGATTCCACTTCCAGGGGCAAGGCCCCAGCATAGGGTTTCCACACCGATGGCATGATTTCAATGCTCAAGACCTGTCCCCTGCTCCTCCCTTACCCCCAACCCCGCAAAATAAAATTCAAAGTCATCCCCTGCAAAGTCCCTTGCTGAGGCCACAGCTCAGAGCCAGGGAATTCCCCACTTCCAGATCTGACACTGCAGGGAGCGGGGACTGAGGTGCACAGGTGGGCGCCAGAAAGGGTGGGTCAAAGTCTGGGTGTGTCAATCAACGACTCCTATATGAGCCCAGGCACCATGCCAGAACCCTGTGCCTTGGAGCTCACAGCCACAACTTCTCCTCTCTGAGGTGAGACCACAGGGTTAGTGAGATGTGTTCCTGACTTGTGCCATGGAGGCCCAGAACCCCTTGGTCTATGGAAGCCTCAGGATACAAAATGAGAGTTTTGTAGGCCCAACTCCAGGAATTATAAAACCATGGGCTAGACTGGGAACTTCATTCCTTCAATGTAATGTGTCTATGTGAGAAACTGTGATTCTAATTTCAAATATGTGGTTTTGAACCCTTTTTAAAAAGATTTATTTATTTGAAAGGTAGAGTTACAGAGAGGCAGAGAGAGAAAGAGAGAAAGAGAGAGAGAGAGAGAGAGAGGTCTTCCATCCACTGATTCATTCCCCAAATGGCTGGAGCTGGGCTGATCTGAAACCAGGATCCAGGAGCTTCTTCCAAGTCTCCCACACAGATGCAGGGGCCCAAGGACTTGGGCCATCTTCCACTGCTTTCCCAGGCCATAGCAGAGAGCTGGATCAGAAGTGGAGCAGCCGGGACTTGAATTGCTGTCTATATGGGATGCCGGCACTGCAGGCACCAGCTTTACCCGCTACACCACAGCACCAGCCTCTGGAACCCTATTCTTGCATCTGGAGATCCCTGATCTCTAAAATATGCAGCATGAGGTATCTGGAGTGTGGATGGTCTCTTATTAGGGGGTTTGATTTGCCTCTGCCTTTAATTAATTGCACGGACAACAGAGAGCAGACAGGCCATTTAAGATAAATGCAGTTTTGATTATATTATGAGAAAGGAGCTCTTGTAAAAAATTAAAGTCCACCAGTGACTGCTGTCTGCCAAGGCCTCTTGGCTTCCACGCAAAGGCAGTGCTCACACTTGGGAAACAGGAATGCTCCTTGGCAGAGCCCGTGCCCTGGGGAAGTGTTTGGAATAAGATAGTCAGCCTTCGCCACACAGTGCTGGCCACCTTTTCTGCCATATCCTGGATGAGGGGCCCAGAGCAAGACACACATGACCCTCCCAAGAGTGGCCACTCAGGACCCGGAGCCAGGCCGCCCATGATGCTGGCAAGCTCTGTGTGTTCCCTGTGCCTCCGTTCCCTGGGCTGCAATGTGGGGGTGATAATCACGGGATGTATGGGTTAGGGAGGTCCCCGGAAGGAAGGGATTCCTGTAGCCAACGCGCTTGGAATACAGTCTTTCTCGGGGCCAGAACCGTCTGTAGACAATGCAGGTGCACAGTTGCCTCAGTCATCGTGAGCATTGTAACACTGCGGCTATTGCTCGGGTGCTCTCACAGGTGTCGCAGGGTGAGGGTGGGGCGTGAGGGGAGCCGTGAGACACTGAGAACCCCAACATGATGGTGAAAGGGATGCTTTTGGAAGCCCCTCCCCCACACACCCAGCACCAGCAAGACCTTTTACACCAATGACCTGGGGACTGAGCGTGGGGCGTGAACATCATCAGGTCCCCAAAGGTTGGTGGCCCTGGTGACTGTCCATTGCCAAGAGCAGTGGCTTGTGGCCTGCCTTGGGATTCAGCATCATCACCAAGCACAAGGCTCAGTAAATACTTATTTCCTTTCTGATGGAAACAAAGTTACAGAACACTTGCTGCAGCAACATTTGATACACTGCTTAAAATCACTGGGGTTTTTGAGCTCTAACAATTGTAACTCTGTATCCTCAATTTAGAAAACCATTCTCCCGCACATAATTAGCCCTGGTTGCTTTGAATGCCAGCGGTACCACCCAGTATTTTATACCTTGTTACCACTGCTTCCTAAGGAAGGGCTGGGTGTGGGGGTTTTACAGGGGAGCCTGGATCAGAGTCCAGTGCCGAGCAAGGTCCTTGGCGGACCAAGCCCTAGAGACTTGGGAAGATGGGGCAGCTGTTAGAGCTCGTAGGTGGGGGTCCTAGCAGGGTGGCGAGGGCAGCAGGCCTGGCTGGTGCTTGACAAAGGAGACGTCGGAGCACACAGTGTATCATCTCCAGATGGTGTCTGGTTTATATAACTTTTTACTTATTTGAAAGGCAGAGAGGCAGAGACAGGGAGAGAATGTTCCTTCTTCTGGTTCACTCCCCCCAGAATTCCTACAACAGCCAGGTCTGGGCCAGGAGGACAAGAAACCAGGACCTCAACCCAAGTCTCCAAGGTGGGCGTCCGAGACCCCACCACTTGAGCCATCACCTGCTGCCTCCCATGGTGTGCGTTAGGAGGAAGCTGGAGTTGAAAGTAGAGCTAGAACTCAAACGCAGACACTTTGATGTGGGATGCAGTCAACTCAGGCAGGGTCTTCACGGCTGCACCTTTCCGAACAATTTCTTGACTTCAGCTCTAGATGCCTGGATTAGGACAGTGGCGGTCAGGAGGTCTCTGTGAGGCCAGAACTGGATCTCAGGGAGTATCCAGAAGGTTCGCAGGTGCCAGTGGGGGCAAGACTGAAGCACTTGCCTTCCCGGGTGCATCAGCAGGGAGCTGGGTCAGAAGCAGAGCAGCCAGGACTGGAAGCTGACATGCGCTGCTGGTCTTGCACGTGGAGGCTTGCCCTGCTGCACGGCTGTGTCATGCTTGATTTTACTCTGTCTTGGACATTTCTGCAGTGAAGAGGAGGCCTACTGTAACAACGTCCAGAACAAAGTTCCAGGGGCTCTGGTGCTGCTGCTGGTGGTGACAGCAATGCCAGAGGGGAGCACAATGCCACAGATTCCGACAGCGACCGCCACGCCCGGATGGCCAGGCAGGGTCCCACACAGGGTCCAGAGCTAGCTCATGGCATCCCCCAAAGAGACAGCATCTGAGATGGTCCCTTTCACAGACGAGGAAGCTGAGCAACAGGACTCAGTAATCTCATTCATGCCCAGAGTCCATGCCTGAGCCAGCGATCTCCAGCGAGTCCCCTGATACGGACCAGGGCTGTTGGCCTCCTACCCTGCCCTCTTGCAGGCCTCTGGTTCTTTGACCTCACCCTGACCCAGCTCTCCAGGAGAATGTTCCAGAAGCAGAGGGAGGGGCTGTGAGTGGCACCCAGTGCTCCCTGGACCTCCTCAGGGACCTGATGCACTTGGTCTTGGTCACGCTGTCGCTGTGCTGGTCTCCATCATGTTTGTAGCCAGGGGGCATGCGCTGGTCTTTCCTTACATGAACAAGTGTAAGCTATGGGTCTCAGTGCTGGGAACCCTGGCCCAGTCCTCCCTCTGGTGCACCTGAAGACTCTCGCTCCGGTTGCAGCTCCACTGCGGTGCCCGCATCTCTGTGGCCATGGGACTGCCCCAGTGTGAAGGCCCCTGGACTCAGAGCCTCCAAGTCACACACTGTTCCACTCACAGTGGCGGATGAGGTTTGCTTTCCAATCGCTGGGGTTGCGGGCTTTTGCGGATGAGGAGGGGAGCGCCCCTCACTAGGGGTGCAGCTCTCTGGGAGGGAGGAGCATACCATGAGAGCCGTGGCTGCGAGGTTCCTGCACTCAGAGGCCCGCACAGGGAGTCACTCCCCAGGCCGGGGCAGGCTTCACCGCGGTGGTCACAGACCAGTTCCACGAGCACTATCCACGTGAAAACTGGTTTCCCGAGGAGCCCAGAAGAAAATCTGTCTACCTCTCGGCCCGAGTGGATAATGAAATACCGTCTTATAAATGACAAGATTCAGCTGCCTATAGATTCCCCCGGGGCCTCATAGCATGGAGCATTTTTCTGTGTGCAGGGAAATCATACCTGGGGACAGCCTGGCAGGTCCTTGCTCGGTGGCACCTGAGCAGGTGGGCGTGGAGAACATTTTCTAAGCACTGCTCCACCTCTGTCCCCTGCATTGTGGGACACTGTGCTGCACCTCTGGCCTTGAGCCACTGTATGCCGGTGGCATCTCCTCCCCCCAAACACCACCAAATGTCCCTGAGGGGGCACGTTTGTCACTCACTCCTCATCCATTAGGAGCTGCTGCTTCAGAGAAATGCAAAACCCAGGGGAAGAACTCACTGATTGTGCAAGAATCGAAAGACAAAAGTCATTCTCAGAAGCAAGAAAACTGCAGGAGGGGACTTCACCCCGATCTGCTTAGGCGATAATGAGAATTCTGCAGAACATTTTGCTTGACATACGGTGGGTTTTTAATAGAGCACTTCATACAAATTCTGGGGATATTCTTGGTGCTAACTCCTCCAAATGCTCCCCTTCCATAGAGAATCTGTAAATCACAGATTTACACAGACACAGACACCACCCCTCCCCCCGACATACACATAGCACACACACACCCATCCACACACAAATCACACACACCACACCACACACACAGAAGACACAGCACACACACCCCACATCACGCCACACACACACACTGCACACACACACTACTCCTCACCCCATACCACACACCTCAAACCATACATACCACACACACACCCCACCCCTTCCCCCCACAACATACACACACCACACACATAGCACACCCCCCCACACACAAATCACACACACCACACCACACACCCCACATCACATAGCACACATAGCACACATGCACACTGCACACAGACACACTACCCCTCCCCCCCACACCACACACCCCAAACCAACTGGACCAGGAACCGGAGCCATTCTCCATGTGGCTTCTTCACTGTTTTGATGAGATGGAGAGTACAACAACCTTTGGTCCCAGGGGATTCTAACAAATACCCAAATGTTTGCGGAGTAGGACGAGCCCAGGGGCGTTCGATAGAAACATTCTGAAGCCTTTAACTTAAACTCTCCAGAGTATGAGCAGCTTGAGCGTGGACGTATTTATGTGAAGTCTTCCAAGTGCTACTGGCTCCCTGCCCCTGCATCTTCAGCCCTTGAAAAAAAATCCCTGCTTGTCGGTAAATTTCGCATTTTCAGTGCCAATTTTACTCCTCTTTCCCTCAAGGCCCTATAAACAGAAGGGCAACATCTTTCTATTGGATGGAGGCTTATTTGCATATTTCCATGATTACTCTGAGATGTGTCTGAGGCCAGGGCTTATGCCGAGCCAGCACTGGAGCACAGTGGGTTAAGCCACCGTCCAGAGTGTCGGCATCCCATTTGGGCACTGATTTGAGTCCCAGCTGCTCCACTTCTGATCCAGCTCCCCTGCTGATGGTCTGAGAAAGTAGTGGAGGATGGCCCAAGTCCTTGGACCCCTGAACCCACGTGGGAAACCTGGAAGCAACTCTTGGCTCCCAGCTTTGGCCTGGCCCAGTCCTAGCCATTTCAGCCATTTGGGTAGTGAACCAGTGGAAGGAAGACCTCTCTCTCTCTGTCTCTCTCTCTGTCTCTCTCTCTCTCTCCTCTTCTCTTTCTGTAACTCTGACTTTCAAATAAATAAATAAAATCTTAAAAAAAGAGGGGGAGGGGCCAGTGCTGTGGCATAGTGGGTAAAACCGTCACCTGCAGTGCTGACAGCCCATATGGACACTGCTCCACTTTCAATCCAGCTCTCTGCTATAGCCTGGGAAAGCAGTAGAGGATGGCCCAAGTCCTTGGGCCCCTGCACCTGTGTGGGAGACCAGGAAGAAGCTCCTGGCTTTGGATTGGCCCAGCTGCAGCCATTGAGGCCAACTGGGGAGTGAACCAGCAGATGGAAGATGTCTCTCTCTCTCTCTCTCTCTCTCTCTCTGCTTCTCCTCTCTCTGTGTAACTCTGACTTTCAAATAAATAATAAAATCTTTTAAAAATTTTTTAAAATAAAAATGCAATTAAATTAACCCAATATCCAAAATATCCTCCAGCTATAATCAATGTAATTGATTTTATCTCTAACAGATTGGTGTGGAGCCTTCCTGCTGGGGATGCAGACAATGCAACTATGGAGGATTCCTCCAGGCAATTGGCTCCTTGCAGTATGGATAATCTCCACCAGGGGGCCTTCTGGTGAGGGTTGCGTAATCCCAGATTGTGCTCAATCACAATGTTTTAACAAAATACTGGAATCAGAACTTTCCAGTAGAGAAATACAAGGTGAATTTTGGAATCACAATATTTATGAGTACAAAATAAAAATATGCTTCTCTCTCTCTCTCTCTCTCTCACACACACACACACAGGCTGTTGATCTGTATAACCTCTGAGCCTGGCTGTCCTCTGAGAAATGTTAGCCCTGGCTTTGGCCTGGCAGTCAGCTGAGCTGGCCCAGGCTCCTAGTCAGCTGTAGAGCAAGTGCATCTTCTTCCACTTTCACTAGCTTCCTATTTAGTCATCTGAACACCTGTTGTGTTCTGCTTCTTCCCTCAAAGTATTGAGAGCACGATGGGAAAAGCATCTCACTTCAGTTCAGGGAGCCCAGACTGCAAATGAGCACTCCCCTTCCACTCTGGAAAGTTCTCTGCTTATGCCATGTTCAAACTGCGGAGAGAGGTAGAGACAGAGAGAGGTCTTCCATCCGCTGGTTCATACCCCATATGGCCACAACGGCTAGGAGCTGCACCGATCTGAAGCCAGGAGTCAGGAGCTTCCTCCAGGTCTCCCATGTGGGTGCAGGGGCCCAAGGACTTGGGCCATCTTCTAATGCTTTCCCGGGCCATAGCAGAGAGCTGGATCAGAAGAGGAACAGCTGGGACTAGAACCAGTGCCCATATGGGATGCCGGCACTTCAGGCCAGGGCTTTAACCCACTGCACCACAGCACCAGCCCTGCCAGTTGGCTCATTGCTGGAGCCCACTGCATGTGGTCTGATGGCTTGGTTCCATCTTCCTGCTGTCTTCCTGCTGTTTCCATTCTTTCTCCTATTTATTGTGTTGTTGCAGACTTGCTGATACACCACACGAAGCCATTTTGGGAATGTGGTGGTGGGTATAAATAGATAGGAGGGGGATATTTGAAAAGTTCATGGAAAATGCATATTATGAAAAAGCTAAGCACAGATTTCAATTTTTTTGCACTGAAATAAACTCATCTTTTTAATTCTATGCTCCATAAGCTTTTTGAAGTGTCCTCAGATAAGTCTCCTCAGTTTGTTCTAGGAATTGAATATTTTAGATATTGACCCAGCTACTAAGTGAAAGTACTCCTTCTAACAGAAGTCACCTGGAGTACACGCTAAGCAGGGCATCTCACACAGTAGACATGGGTAAGCCACACTGTGTTAGCTCTGCTCCAGGAAGGAAGGGACTGTCTCTCCCACAGGACTTGACACACAGTAGGACAACAGATACTGGTCAAATTGTATAATTAAGTATTCAAGGTTTTAGGATCCTCAGAAATAATGAGTTTAGTGTATTCATTTGAATTGCAAAGAATTGCTTACTTTTTTTTTTAAAGATTTATTTACTTATTTGAAAGTCAGAGTTACAGAGAGAGAGGAGAGGCAGAGAGAGAGAGAGAGGTCTTCCATCCGCAGGTTCACTCCCCAGTTGGCTGCAATGGCTGAAGCTGCATTGATCCAAAGCCAGGAGCCAGGAGCTTTCTCTAGGTCTTCCCATGTGGGTCCAGGGGCCCAAGGACTTGGGCCATCTTCTACTGCTTTCCCAGGCCATAGCAGACAATTGGATCAGAAGTGGAGCAGCTGGGTCTCAAACCAGCTCCCATATGGGATGCTGGTGCTTCAGGCCAGGACATTAACCTGCTGTGCCACAGTGGCAGCTTACTTTAAAGAAACAAAATTACTTGTACTTAAGTACTTAGGAACACTGTATAGCTAAATGGGATATGCTTACTTAGAATAATTTTTAAAAAATCATTTGAGAAAGAAAGAACAAACCCCCATCCACTAGCCCACCTCCCAAGTGCCTGCTAAGGGCCAGGAACTCAATCCAGGTTTCCCACATCAGGGGGCAAGGACCCGACTACTGGGAGCCATCAGTGCTGCCCCCTAGGGTCCACAGGAGCAGGACGCTGGACCCAAGAGCCAGAGCCAGAAATTGAATTCAGGACTCTAACAAGACACAGGCCCCTCAACTGGCATCCTAACTACCACGGAGCTGAATGCCTGCCCCAGCATGCCCATTGTAGAAATCAAACTGTGACTCAGTCTACCTGAACTGACACAGTGGGGTTACTGTGACACCGGATGAATTTGGTCACTTTATCTGGGGAGGTCAGTGATTGGAGCTCTTCAGTTTAGTATTTCCAGTGACATCATAACCATTGGCATAGCGTTTGTATTCTAATTATGGTTTCTTTTATACTCGTAAAAGAGTCTTTGGTGCCCAGGCTCCTCACTTGGAATTCGTAAGTGCTCTTGAAAACATTTCACTTCCTTAGAGCTTTGCATCACTTCTCTTGCAGGTGTGTGAGCACAAGTGGTCGGCCGCTTTAGTCTTCCTGTTGGCGTCTTCCCCTCTCTGCTTCAGCCCTGCTCAGTGTAACAGAGCCTCTGTACTGTGGCGGGGCCCGGGGCAGGGCTTAGTGCTGCGGAGTGGGGGTGCTGAGAGCAAACATGCACTCCATGTCCTTTGGGGGTGCTTTCTCATCTGAGCTATCGGGCAACTCTGTATTGCTAAGGTGCAGGGATGGGGATTTGGTGGGGAGAGGGGAACACAGTACAGCAAGGAAGCTATCAAAGCTGGAGCCGTAAGGGGCACTGGTAGAAGCCCTGCTTGCTCTTGCAGGCTGCATGGCACAATTGAGCTCGGAGCCTTGGCCACCAGGGCAGGATGCCACAGGTCCTGTGATTAGACTATTAGCTACAGGAAAGAATGAGTCATAGCCACGTGTGAACCCATCCCTTCTTCCAGACAGAGGCATCCTTAACCTAGGAGAGAGCAGTCAGCCAGCCTTCCAGTCAACCCTGGGACTCGCATGGCCTCAGGTGGGGACCCACCCAAGCCCAACTCATCAACATCTAGAAGTTTCTTTTACTCCCAATTCCCTGCCCAACCTGTGTCACCCAAGGCCATCCTAAACCTGCGTAGAAAGGCAGGCAAGGCTGCCAGGACCCAGGAGTGTGCAGTCAGCCGAGCCTGCACTTCCGCACCTTGTGGCAAGCTGGATAAGCACCGTCAAGAGTGTGAGGGCAAAATCCCAGCCCACAGCGGATTCAGTCTGCAGCTAGTGAGGACAGAGTAATACCCGTGGTTCACCCACACAGATCAGCCTCTTCTCTCCATCCACTGCCTCATTCCCCAAATGTTCCTGCAAGCCAGGAACTCCATCCAGGTCTCCCACCCGGGCAGCCAGGATCCAAGTGGCCATCACCTGCTGCCTCCCAGGCTGTGCAGCAGCCCGAGGCTGGGATGTAGAGCCAAGAACTGAACTCAGGATACTGGATGCGGGTCACCAGGCAATGTTGTCCAAATGCTTCTCCCATCTTTAAAACCCTTCATGGCTACTTTCTACTCCTACTTCTCAGGGGTCTTTTATCCTTTGACCTCAAAGGTGATTTTCATTTATTTTTCCTGCTTTTAACATGTCAGTGGTGACCCCAAACCACCTCCCCATATTTTTTTTTTTTTCAAAAAAATTATTTGAAAGTTATAGAGAGAGGTCTTCCATTCCACTGGTTCACTCCCCAAATGGCTGAAATGGCCAGAGCTGAGCTGATCCAAAGCCAGGAGCCAAGAGCTTCTTCTGTGTCTCCCACGTGGGTGCAGGGGCCCAAGCACTTGGGCCATCTTCCACTGCTTTCCCAGGCCATAGCAGAGAGCTGGATCAGAAGTGGAGCAGCCAGGACTCGAACCAGCCCCTATATGGGATGCTGGCACTACAGGTCGGAGCTCTAACACAGTGCACCACAGCTCCAGGCCCCCCACACATTTCAATGGAAATGTCCAAAAGATGCCAGAAAGTTGTTTTCAAAAGTTTATTGAAGTATGAATTTACATTCAGGGGAATTCACCTGAAGTGTGAGACAAATGTAATCACCACCATAACCAAGATATAGAATTGCAGAATAAAGGACCCATTCAAGAAACTCCCTCATGCCCCTTGGCAGTCAATCTTGCCTTCATCTCTCAAACCTGCGGGCCTGTTCTCTGCCCAAAGGATCAAATGTAATCCCTAAAATGATTATGGAACAATTGGTAAGTGTACAAAGTACACAAAACCACATCTCTAAAAGCAAAGAATATAACAAGATGAAGGCAGCCTCATGTTCTACTACACATATACAGGTATTCTGTTCAGTATCCAGGTAGATCTTGGGTAGGATTAAGCTCACCATCGCCATAGGTATGCCCTAACAGTAACTTCTAAGACCATATTGTGAGAGAATCTGTGATTTTTAGAACAGTAAAATGTAAAGCAGAGTAATTTACAATGTTGTCTTAAGATCCAGTTTTAAGATCACCAATCTAGCTATTCCTGTGTTCTAAACTTGACCTCTTGGAAGAACTAGCTTTAGTCATCTTTGCAGAGTATGAGAATCAAGATAAGGACTGGTTAACTATCAGACTGGGGCTGGTTGATAGAAAAACTATTTTAAATAATGGAATTGAATTCTATGAAAATGTGGCCATGCCAGTTTTCACCCCTGCTGTCACCGTGAAAGGGACAAAGAAAGCAGAACTGTGGACATCACTCCTCAGAAGTCTCACCTGTTCTTTCCAGCACCAGACCTGTAAGAGATCACAGCAGGCAATAGGATCAGCAATTACTAAGAAAGGAAAGAGTGGTATTGAGATTATGTTTACAAAAACTGCAGAAAAAACAGAATCCCAATGTCCCACCCACTGCTGGCTCAGCTGTGTTTGTGGATAGAAGACCTTCAAGTGTCTGGGTCTCTTATCCAAAATCTCATCTTTCTCTTGGTCTAGTGAAGTATTTTTAAAGGCTTCTCTCCCCTACCCTCTCCCCCACCAGCCCCGAGTATGGGGAGCATGGGGAGCCCGGACACATTTAGCACATTGGAGCCGCGTGACCTTGGCCTCAGGTAAATCCTTTAACCCATCAGCGCAGAAGTATTCAATCAGGTTAGAGTTCTCATCCTTGGCCAAGAGTTCGATTTCACTATTAACGCCAGGCCAGCCAAGTTCTCCCCCTTTGGTCCCTACCTTATGTGCATCAGCCTCTCGAACTCCGAACTCCGTTGAACCTAGTAAGAAAGGGACAAGTGTCTGCTTGAGAACATCATGCACAGCTTTGTGTGTCCCTGGTCTTTACCAGAGACATCTACTAGCTACCTCTGATGAACAGATAAAGTGGTAAAATGGAATGCAACTGTACAAAGCTATATTCTCCAAGTTTCCAGACACTGAATTACCTTTCTACACTCAGGTGGTCCGTTTTTGTGTCACCTCATGTCTTTGTTGCCATTGGCATGGAATAGTAGCAACATTGTTGGCAACAGTATTTACAAAGGAAGGAAGGGAGGGAGGGAGGGAGGGAGGGAGAAAGAGAGAAAGAGAGAGAGAGAAAGGAAGGAAGGAATCAAGGAAGCCAGAAACTTGTTTACTTGAGAAGTTTCTGTCTGGGCAAGTGCTTGGTTTTCATAGTCCCTGCACACACTGGTTCATGCACGTCTTTGCATGCCTGTCTCATCCGGCTCCACAGGAACCCTAGCACCAGGAGCAGCAGAAAGATCAGGCCTGCCCGTCATTTCGGTTTTGTAGGGCCTAGGGCAGTGCACTGGGCCCCCACATGGGCCCCTTCCTTGAAAGCACTGTAAAAATCCACATCCCTGGGGCCGGCGTTTCTGTATGGGGACTGGTTCAAGCCTCAGCTACTCTACTTCCGGTCCAGCTCTCTGCTAATGCACCTGGGAAAGCAGCAGAAGATGGCCCAAGTGCTTGGGACCCTGCACCCATGTGGGAGACCAGGAAGAAGTTTCTGGCTTTGGATCAGCTCAGTTCTGGCCATTGAACCAGCGAGTGGAAGACCTCTCTCTGTCTCTCCCTCTGTACTGTAATTCTTTCAAATAAATAAAATAAATCTTTTTTTAATTAATTAATTTATTTTTTGACAGGCAGAGTTAGTGAGACAGAGAGAAAGGTCTTCCTTCCGTTTGTTCACCCTCCAAATGGCCGCTACAGCCAGCGCACTGTGCCGATCCGAAGCCAGGAGCCAGGTGCTTCCTCCTGGTTCTCCCATGCGGGTGCAGGGCCCAAGCACTTGGGCCATCCTCCACTGCCTTCCCAGGCCACAGCAGAGAGCTGGACTGGAAGAGGAGCAACCGGGACTAGAACCCAGGGTGCCGGTGCCGCAGGCAGAGGATTAGCCTAGTGAGCCATGCCGCCGGCCATAAAATAAATCTTAAAAAAAAATTTTTTTTTTCAAAAATCCTGTCTCTTTCAGCTTCCTAACCACCAAAGAATTTTCACCAGGAAAACTTGCAACCACAAGCCTCAGCTTTCAACAGTAACAGTAACTTGGAGAATTACTAAGATGATTACTTCTTTCATTCACTCAGATCTAAATGTAGGGGCAATGTCCACACGTGGTCAGGACGCCGGCCAACGTGCAGCCCGGGAGGCGGCAGGTGACAGCTCCAGGCCTTGCCCTCCCCCACCCCCCAACCTGGGAGACTCCGATGGACTTCCAGGCTCCTGGCTTCAGCCTGGACCAGCCCAGGCTGCTGCTGTGAACCAGCGCATAGATCTGCCTCTGTGCTTTTCAAATCAATTTCAAACCCCCCTTTTAAAACATGTAGGTCGTCACCAAAGAAGAGCGCTGGGCCCTGGCTTAGGAATTCTTCCTGGAGACAGTTTCTCCAGGGCAGCCTTGGGTGCTTTCTGGTGGACACAGTGAGGCATCCAATGTCCTCTCCAAGCCAGAAGCCACTGGCTCGGATCCCCTTCCCCTGGGGGCCGCCCGCGCAGCCACGAGGCCCTGGCAGCCGGGAGAGGCTGAGCCAGGCGCGCACCCGGACGCATAAGGGCCCCAGCGCAGCGGTGGCGTCGCCCACCCAGGGGTCCCTCGGCTCCCTCGGTGTCCTAATCTCACCCGCGTCCTAAATGGGCCGTGTCCGGGCCACCAAGTCACCGGGCGGGGGGCTCCGGGGGGCGCCACCACCCAGGACCGTCCCGCGCTCTGCGCCTCCGCCCCGGGTCGGATTCTCTAAGTTGAAACTTTTCTTGCAAAGGGAGCTGGAGGCGGGTGTAGACCGCAGCCGGCGCGGCGCGGCGCAGCGCGGCGGCTTCTTGCTGGTGAGCGCGTGGCTGGGGGTCTTCCTGGAAGGCGCCCCCAGGGTGGTGTTCACCCCCCGACCCCCACGGGCGCCGAGCCGAGGACGAAGCCGGGTCCCAGCAGAGGGCAGGGCTGGAGCCCCGGAAGGGCCGCGGAGAGCCCGAGGCAGCGTGGCGAGCGCAGGCCAGGGCCACTTACCGAGCAGCGCGCTGTGGGCGAAAGGGGCTGGCAGCAGGAAGGCCAAGTTTAAAAGGGGCCGGGCCGACAACTCCCGCGCCCTGCTCCGCCCCGCGCGCCACCTACCGCGCCCGGGGGCCCGCGCGCGCCCCCTGCCGGCCGCAGCCTCCCGCCCCAGGGTGCGGTACCCGGAGCACTCCCGGGGCTTCGTGCTTAGAGCGAGGGCCACGCTCTGCTCCTTCCGTGTGTTGCCGCAGAGCCGCTCTGTGTTATTAAGTCCTGGGTGTCTGGCTTGTGGAATTACAGTCGGCTTGGCCGGATGTCCCGGGCGACCCCACTTCAAGCCACAGAAGTACCCCTGGCCGGACCTGTAGTCCCCAGCCCTACTCTTTATTTAAAAAAAAAAAAAAAAAAAAAACTCGTTTAAACTTTATTTATTTATTTATTTATTTGACAGGCAGAGTGGATAGTGAGAGAGAGAGACAGAGAGAAAGGTCTTCCTTTTGCCGTTAGTTCACCCTCCAATGGCTGCCGCGGCCGGCGCACTGCGGTCTGCGCACCGCGCTGATCCGATGGCAGGAGCCAGGTGCTTCTCCTGGTCTCCCATGGGGTGCAGGGCCCAAGCACTTGGGCCATCCTCCACTGCTTTCCCGGGCCACAGCAGAGATCTGGCCTGGAAGAGGGGCAACCAGGAAAGAATCCAGCGCCCTGACTGGGACTAGAACCCAGTGTGCCGGTGCCGCTAGGTGGAGGATTAGCCTATTGAGCAGCGGCGCCGGCTCCCAGCCCTACTCTTACAGTCATTTTGACCCTTAACCTGTCCCTGGCATTTTGAGATTTGAGACACTCTAGGAAGTGAAGCATCCAAGACCATTTTGGTTGGAGTGCCCACTCGGTGCAACCAATATTTACCAAGTGCCTATTTGGTGTCAGTGTTGGGTACTGTGGTTGGTGCTGGGGGTGTGAGGGTCAATGAGGAATCACCCCATGAGAGTCGCACACACAGAGTGCCAAGGGCACAGCACCACGTCACAGAGCTCAGCCTGCTGAGGAAGGCTTCCTGGAGGAGGGGTGCCTATGCTGAGTCTGGGTTATGAGCAGGAAGCTACAAACCCAGGTGAGGGAAGAGTGGAAGGGGCCAAGGTGGCTAGAGAGAAACCGTAGGTTGCGAGGGTCCAGGGACCTTACTAGGTCACCCAGCACCTGACTGAAGTGGCCTTGGAGCATCCTGCCAAGAACGGAAGCTCCTGCTGCACTACGTCTTGAGGATTCAGGGTGTTGCCCAGAGAGTGTTTGTACAGGAGGAGATGGCCGTGGGGCCATGGGGTTGACCATTCCCCCCTCCCCAGAGTAGCTTGAATGGGGTGCTGGCCAGCTCTTCTCGTGGGTCACCCTGAATGTGAACTTGCCCCGTATGCTCAGTGCCTGGCCAAGGTCTTGGTCCATTGCAAACGCACTGTCGGAGCTGCTGTGTGCGCTTGTTGAGCGTCTGCCTGGCCTGCTGTTGACGCATTCCGTGAAATACTCATGGACGGGGAAGCCCAGGGCCCTGGAAGGCCTGGGCGCATCCCTGCTGCTTTCTCCACTTGATAGAGGCAGGGCTTTCCCCCAAGTGCTGTGCTTCTCTGTGAAGGAACTCCTGCCAGACAACACCAGGCTGCTGGCCCATCCTTTCCCTGTTCTTTCCACAGGAGAAAGGAATTTCAAAGAGGTCTCTGTGTCAGCGTGAATTTTGGAGACGTGTGAACTGACCCAGTCATGGGGGTCCCCATTCTCTGCCCGTTCCCTGATCTCAGTGGGAAGTGGCTGTGCTGCTGGGGGACACAGCGAGCTAAGAGACCCCCTCCCCACCAGAAGTCATTCAGGGTTAACTCTGCTCCTTGTACCATCAAGCAGGCATGGTCGCCTCGCTTCCTCTCCCTTGGGGCTGTTCTGATGGGGCAAGCAGAATGAAAATCACCAGTCCTCGTTAGCCCTGCAGTAGCCTGAACCCGATCTACTCATGGCGCCCACCTGTGTTCCCGCAGGTGCCATCCAGCGGCTCCTCCTTCTCAGTTCCCTTTGTTCTAGAAGAGCAAATCAACTCAAAGGCTGGCAGCTGTGAGGATTCCCCCTCCTTTTCTCCCTTTGCTGCCCTGGCACCAGTGTGCGGTGGTGGTGACCCAAGGTCTAGACTGGATGGGGGTAGGAGGACCTCAGCTCTGAAGACGGAACTGAGCAGTTCTAAAGCTCCTTACTGTTTCACTCTGTAGCTCACCTCTGGAAGGGGGAGAAGGCCCATCGAGTGTCACCCTCCCCAAATCCCACAGTTGCCTGGCCCTTGTCCCCAGGAGGACCTGAGACTCCCACAACCTCAGAACACCAGAAACAGATTGAGAGCGTTTGCTTGCATCAGTTCATCCGCCCAGCCATTTCCTCCTGTGTCTGTGTTTAGTGCACACCTCTTGTGTTGGCAGGGCAGAGTCAGAACGCAAAGCAAGAGCAGACATGACTTGGGATTTGAATGGTCAGCCCAGTTGTGTAGCATTTACACTGAGGGCACTGGACTGTATGCCACCTACAGGTCTCTCTTCCAAGCAGCTGCTGGCTTGGGTTCAAGTTGAGAGGAAGTGTCTGCCCACACCGAAGCTTATTGCTTGCATCTGCCTCCATGAACCCGCATGGCTGCTTTCCGCAATTAGCGTTTGCCCAGGTGAGTATCCTGGAAACTCAGGGACATCAAGGCTCCAGGTTCTGATCCCCACTGCAGCTGACAGGGATCTGAGCCCTGCCCACAGCCACACAAGCCAACTTGGGAACAGACCTTCCTCTGTGAGATGTCTCCAACCCCAGCCATTGTGAGAAGCCGTGAGCCAGAAACATGGAGCCCAGCCAGAGCCAGACGCCCAATTTCCAGAAGCTGTGAGATAACGTATGTTTATTTCTCTAAGCCACTAAGTGTGGGGCAGGCGATCTGTTACACAGCAGAGGATGGTGACTCCACGGGCCCACCATATCAAAGGATGGGCGGCACTGATCGATCTTCACTTTGGCTCCCCTTCCGCTCAGTCCCCAGGGTGCTCACCCGCTCCTGGAAACACCAGCCATCACTTTCTCCATCTCCTGTCTGAGCCCCCTCACTCTCCCCTCTGGCGTCCTGGCCATTTTCCCCACCGTTACACTGCTGAGTCTCCCCCGGCTCCATGCTGGGACCTCAGCTCTCCCGGATCTCCTGGCCCAGAACCGAACTCTTGATTTCTCGCTCCACAAAGCCTTATTTCCCAGCACCAGCCTCTCAAGAGGAGATACACATGCAGCACTTTTATTCTTCAGATGCCTGGTGGCAAAAGCCTTGGAGGCATCCCACACCTCCCTCCTTCTCTTAACCTCACACCCTCCATCATCAGCAAATCCCAGCAGCCCCACCTCCAACTCCTGAAGCCCACCCCTTCTCAGCCACCCCCCGCCAAGGTTCCACCTCTCTCCTCCTAACTGGGGCTTTGCTCCCATCTCTGTACCTTCAGTCTGTTCTCCGCACAGCGGCCAAAGTGAGCGCCTGAAAGCAGGTGAGGCCGTGCTGCTCCTCTGGGCAGAACGTGGGAGTGGCTTCTCATCTCTTCCAGGCCCTATGTGGCTGTAGGTGAACTCCATTCCCTCCTGCCAGCCTCGCCTTGGTTCATTTGCTCCAGTTGCTCTGGCTTCCTGTCTGTGAGAACATTCCTGCCCCAGAGCTTGGGGCTTGCTGTTTCTTTGTCTGAAATGCCTTTCTGCCTGGGTTTTGTTTTGTCTTGCACTGTCTGTTCCCTCCGGGTCTCCACTCATAATCCATCTCGAGCTGAATTGTGATTCCGCACATACATGTGGTGAGGTCCTAACCCCCAGCCTGACTGTACCAGGAGCTGGGGCTGTTAGGGAGGTTCAGCCAGGCGCTGAGAGCAGTGCCTAATCCGAAGGACAGGTTCTCCTTTTACACAAAGAAGAGGCCCTGGGATCCTTCTCCCTGGCTCTCTGCACATGTGTGAACAGAGCGCAGGCCCCGAGGGAATGCAGCAAGGGGGCTGCGGAACACAAGCCAGGCAGGGAGACCTCAGCGGCAACCATCTCTACTGATCACCTTGACCGTGGACGCTGAAGCTCCAGAATGGCAAGAGAAATAACTTTCTGTCGCCAAAGCCAGTAGTCTGTGACATTCCGCTGTGGCAGCCAAGCAGACTGGCGGGCCGTGTTAGAAGCGAGGCCTCATCGTCTGACCCCTGGTGTTGCCGGTGCCCGCTCCTTTGCCTGCCCGCCCCCCCCCCCCCGCCCCATCACTTTGGTCTCCTTTGCTTGCTTTTTGGTTCCCGTCCCCTAAACGGAGCACGCAGCCCTCTGTCTGGCACATCAGGGCTTCCAGTTAGTGGCGAAGTGCTCATGATTGCACTGGCGCAAAATTCCATGGGGCGGAGTTTGCTCAAACTGCACAGACAGCTGCCGGTGTTCAAACAGAAGAAAATGCTGTTAAGAAGTGAGCCCCAGGGGCTGATGCTGTGGTGCAGTGGGCTAAGCATCTGCCTGCAGTGCTGGCATCCCATATGAGCACCAGTTCAAGTCCTGGCTGCTCCTCTTCTAATCCCGCTCCCTGGGAAAGCAGTGGAAGATGGCCCAAGTACTTGGTCCCCTGCACCCATGTAGGATACCCGGAAGAAGCTCCTGGCTCCTGGCTTCTGATTGGCGCAGCTCTGGCTGTTGCAACCAATTGGGGAGTAAAACATTGGATGGAAGACTCTCTCTCTTTCTCTCTCTCTGCCTCTCCTCTCTCTCTGTGTAACTCTGACTTTCAAATAAATAAATAAATCTTAAAAAACAAAACAAAACAAAAAAACAATTCAAGAAACCTAGCTTTCTGTTCCACCAATCTATTCTCTCCTAAGATTCACTTATTTATTTTCAAAGAGTTATGGAGAGAAGGAAAGACACACAGAGCAAGAGACATTGATCTTCCTCCCCAGATAGCTGCAATGGCCAGTGCTTGGCCAAGCCAAAGCCAGGAGCTTCATCTGGGTGTCCTACATGGGTGCAGGGGCCCAAACATTTGAGCCATCTTCTTTTGCTTATCCCAGGTGCATTAGCAGAGATCTGAATCAGAAGTGGAGCAGCCAGGACACAAACTGGCACCCAGGTAGAATGCCAGCCTCACAGAGGTTAGCTTTATCCTCTGTACCAAAACACTGACCCCTCAGCCACTCTTAAAATATAGTGTTAGTCCTCCTGGTTGACTCCTTATGGTCACAATATGGCTGCTGTGCATGAAACATTTCAGCTGCATTCCAGGAAAGAAAGGGCAAAAGTGACTATCAACTGAGGTAGCCCTTTTACAAATTTCTCTCTCCAAAGCCCCATTTGTCAGTTCCCCTTATATCTCATTGGCCAGAACTGTGTTGTTTTCTCTTTAGCTGCCAGTGATGCTGGGAGGGATACACCTAGAAAATGAATAAAAATGGTTGATTTGTAGAAAAGAGGTGACAGACAGATGGAAATTGGCTAGGTGTCCCACAATACAGACTTCTCCCTGTTGTCTGAGAAAAGCCACTTCCCCACCTCCTAGTTCCTGAAAGGATGTAGCCCAGCATCATGTTCATGTGTCAGCTTTCATCTGGATGGAGTCCCAGGCAGTGAGAACAGCACAGAATCTCAGAGTGAGCGGGAGAGAGAGCGTCTCCAAGGCGCGACGTGGAGAATGGCGGATGAAGCTTTATGCATTGCTGACGGCTGCGGTTGTTCCAATCACACTGCCAAGTCTGAATTTCAACAGGGCGGGGAGCGGGGGGAGTGGATCAGCAGGCAGATGCTGATTAGTAAATGCCCCTCATTGAGATGATGACAGACGACGTGAAACCATTGTGCTTTCTGACAAACACAGATTTACGACCCGACCCCTATTTGGAAGCCGGGCCCATTCAAATCTGTGCTGGGTGAGTGAATGCAAAGTTTGCAACAAATGGCTTTTCCTGAATCGTGCTTTTAGCTTCAGAAAAACGATCATGCAAAAGTGAATGATCCTTTTGTGCTCTCCGGAGAAGCAGGTAGTGTGGATTTACCTCCTAACCCTGGCGATAATTAAGCATCTATGCAAGCAGAACTTCCCGCCTGGAAAGAAAGCAGCGGTCTGCTGTGGCCTCCTTTTGCTGTCATCCTCATCCTTTCTCCTCTCCTGGCCAAGTGTAGCCTTAAGGTTGGGGCAGCAGCCTCACAAATGCTGTGTGGGGAGCAGTTACTTTGTATCTGTTCTGTTGCTGATCTGCAGGGGCTTAGGAACCCAGTCCTGCTGCATTCCATGGGCGGTGCCTGCGGCCGCTTCTGTATTAATCCAGTTGAGGGAATGGGTTCCCATTCAGTCATGTAAACAGAACTCTGATGTAAACATTCAGTCAACTTTTGTCAAAGTGCCAGTCTTTCTGGTTCCTGCTCCTCCTTCCCTTCTCATCCCCAGATGGCATCTACTGCAAGTGGGTGGGGGAGAGGAACTCGCAGGAGGGGAGGGGACACAAGGTGCACATGAATCCTCTCCCTCCGCACTGGCCTCTGCTGCAGGGTGGGCTGCCCATGGGACAGGGACATGGTTGCTGCCAGTCCCAGGTCTTCTCTGGAGTTTGCTGCTGAGACCTAGGATCTGGTCACTGTGATCTCACTTCCCCCTGGTTTCAGCCAGTGCAATGTCACCTGCCCTGGCCACCCTATCTCTAAAATGCTCCCTCCTCCATTGCTTTCTGTTTCGATGCACTGATTCCTCACTGCACTTTTCTCTTTCTCCCCACTTCCCCACCCATCCATCCATCCACCCATCCATTCATCATCCATCCGATCATTCATCCATCTTTCCATCCATTCATCCATCCATTTATTCATATCTCCATCCACCCACCCACCTGTCTGTCCATCTGTCCATCCATCCATCTCTCAACTGGCTATTTCTAGTTCAAGCTTAAGTCCTAGATGATTTACTTCTGTAAGGAATCTCCTACCCTCGAGGAATGTGGGCAGTAATATCCTTATGTTTGTCTCTCTCCCTGCCAGTGCCCATATGGGATGTCGGTGCTGCAGGAGGAGGATTAACCTGTGCTACAGCGCCAGCCCCTTCAAACGCCTTTTCTATTACTCATTATCTGAACACTTCAGCAAGTTACTCAGCCTGTGCCTCAGTTTTCTTATTTATAAAATGGGAGTTATAACAATACCTACTGTATAAGATGTGATAAAAATAAAAAGTTACTGAGCGAGGAAGGGGAGCCTTTTTTTCTGCCAAGGGCTGCTTGGATATTTATAACATCCTTTGCAGGTCATGCAACCTTTTCAGCTTAAAAATGAGCCTAGCAGGGGTGCAGCGGATTAAAGCCCTGGCCTGAAGTGCCGGCATCCCATATGGGAACCAGTTCAAGTCCTGGTTACTCTTCCAATCCAGCCCTCTGCTATGGCCTGGGAAAGCAGTGGAAGATGGCTCAAGTGCTTGGGCCCTGCACCCATGTGGGAGACCTGGAAGAGGCTCCTGGCTCCTGGCTTCGGATTGGCACAGCTCCACAATTGCGGCCATCTGGGGAGCGAACCAGCAGATAGAAGACCTCTCTCTGTCTCTACCTCTCTCTGTAACTCTGTCTACAAAAACAAATAAATAAATAAATAAATAAAATTTTAAAAAATGAGCCTGCCATAGGTTTATTGAATTCCTGCCTGTGGTTGCCTCCGCAGGGCTGGACCAAATGGTTTCTCAGGCCTCTTGCAGCCCATGGGCTGGATGTTCCCCAGCCCTGATGTTCAGGAAGGGTTTAGAGCAGAGCCAGGCACCTGGAAGCACCGTGCAATTTCTTTCTACTGTCATTGTTACACCCCCCCCCCCCGCTAGAATGCAAAGTCCATGAAGACAGAAATCTTTCTGTTTTTTTTTTTTTGTTTTAATATTTATTTATTTGAAAGTCAGAGTTACACAGAGAGAGGAGAGGCAGAGAGCGAGAGCGAGAGCGAGAGCGAGAGCGAGAGAGAGCCTCCATCTGCTGGTTCACTCCCCAATTGGCCGCAAAGGCCGGAGCTGTGCCTATCTGAAGCCAGGAGCCAGAAGCTTCCTCCAGGTCTCCCATGTGGGTGCAGAGGCCTTGGGCCATGTTCTACTGCTTTCCCAGTCCATAGCAGAGAGCTGGATCGGAAGTGGAGCAGCCGGGTTTCAAACCAGTGCCCATATAGGATGCTGGTGCTTCAGGCCAGGGCATTAATCCACTGCACCACAGCTCCAGCCCCACAGAAATCTTTGTTTGTTTAAATTGTTGTATGTCCTGGTCCCTAAGCAATGCCTAACAGAGAACAGTCCCATACTATCTATTGGATGAATGAATAAATGACTGTATTGAGGAAGGAAAAAGAGAAAAAAAAAAGTATGCTTCAAAAAATATTATTCCCCCCCCCCCCACACACAAACATACTCCCTCTAGTAAAGGTTTTTGTTCCTCTCAAGGTTATTTACACCTGTTTGGGCCTCTCCTATTCCCAAGGAAGTAAGCTAAGAAGAAGGCCTTGGTCTTTAATGGATTTTTGTTTTCCTTAAATATTTGTTGGGGGCTGGCACTGAGGCATAGTGGGTAAAGCCTCCACCTGCAGGGCCAGCTTCCCATATAGGTGCTGGTTTGATTCCTGACTGCTCCACTTCCCATCCAGCTTCCTGCTAATGTGCCCAGGGAAATAGCAGAAAATGGCCTGAGTGTATGGGTCCTGCACCCACATGGGAGACCCCAAAGAAGCTCCTGGCTCCTGGCTTTGGCTTTGGCTTGGCCCAGCCCCGGTCATTGCTGCCATCTGGGGCACGAACTAGAGGATGGAAACCTCTCTCTCTCTGTCTCGCTGACTCTCTCTCTCTCTCTCTCTGCATATAACTCTAATTTTCAAATAAATAAATCTTTTAAAAATATTTATTTATTTGAAAGGCAGAGTACGGGGTTGGCAAGAGAGAATATCCATCTGTTGGCTCATTCCCCAAATGGCCACAATAGCCAGGGTAGGCCAGGCTGAAGCCAGGAGCCAGGACCTGCATACGGGTCCCCCACATGGATGGCAGGGGCCCAAGTACTCAAGGCATCTTCCACTGCTTTCCCAGGCACCTTAGCAGGGAGGTAGATCAGAGGTAGGGCAGGTGGGACTCGAACTGATGCTCCTGTGAGATGCCAGCATGGCGGTTGGCCGTGTAACCCACTGCTCCACAACACAGCCCCAGGATTGGATTACTGATGACCATTTAGTTCGAACCTGGGGGATTGCAATCAGCCCACAGAGCAAAGGCGTGAGCCCTATAGTAGCAGGGGAGGCTTCGACTATTGTGTAGTCCCATAAGGAAGGTGTTTTGCAGCTCCACCCCTTTGGGCATGAAGCACCCATCTCTGTTTGAGGGCTGTTTGGGCTCACCAAGGATGGCTTCCCATTCTGCTGGAGAACCCACAGGCCTTGTGAATGCCCTGTTGGCCAGAGACCTTCGTCTCCACTAAAGGGCCATTACCTCAGCCGCTCCCTACCCACCCATGTGCCTTGCCGGGTTGTGGCTGGGCTGCGGACGCTGGCTTGGTGTTTAGGTCCCTCTGGACAGAGATGGCAGTGTCCCTGGTCCCCTTGACAGACCTTTACCTTAGCAGTCAGTTGGTCCTTTTTTTTTTTTTTTTTTTTTTTTTTTTTTGACAGGCAGAGTGGACAGTGAGAGAGACAGAGAGAAAGGTCTTCCTTTGCTGTTGGTTCACCCTCCCATGGCCACACAGCTGGCACACCACGCTGATCCGATGGCAGGAGCCAGGTACTTATCCTGGTCTCCCATGGGGTGCAGGGCCCAAGGACCTGGGCCATCCTCCACTGCACTTCCCTGGCCACAGCAGAGAGCTGGCCTGGAAGAGGGGCAACCAGGACAGAATCCGATGCCCCGACCGAGACTAGAACCCAGTGTGCCGGTGCCGCAAGGCAGAGGATTAGCCTAGTGAGCCGCGGCGCTGGCCCAGTTGGTCCTTTATAGAAGGTAGCAAGAGAGGACTTCTCTCCGGGACAAGGATTTCCAAACATTTCTCCAATTTTGTAAACTGTTGTTCTCTTCCAACTCACGACTACTTGACAGGATGCAATAGTTCTGGTAGAAGATCCTGGGGTGGTTGTTTGGTCAGCCAGGAATGGCATTGGGAACCTGCTGGGGAGGTGACTCTTGTTTCAAAAGTTGGGGTGATGGAGAATTCCCTGCTGTCCCCTGCCTGTGCCCCGAGTCTCCGTGTCCATCTCGTCCCAATGGATGAGGTGACCCAACTTGCCGTTTTAGAACCAAAGTGACTGTGTGGGACAGAACCTGGTCTCAGGGTTTCTTTCTTTCTCCATTCGGGGTCCTGAGCAGGAAGGTCACTGAGCAGCACACACACGGAGTTCTGCAGGATGGAGACACAGGGGCACATGGTGTCTCTCAGCCGTGCATGCGCTCGCTGCTCTCTGTGGTTTCTGTTGGAGACAGGAAAGCGAGGAGACAGGAAGTCCACTGGGGGCAGTGATCCTTTTATGTGTGTCATGTGTGCCAAGAAGTCAGGGAAACCAGGGAAGTGAAACAGTAAGTGGTGGAGAAAGGGGTTCCTCTTTTGGTCTTCCTGAGAGATTGGTGTTTATAAAGAGGGAGGAAGGAAGTGAGGGACACAGCCACGGGCACGGTGCTCCAGGCAGAGGTAATGGGGACGCAGAGGCCCTGAGCAGGGCACGCCGGTGACACTGCTGGGGACCACGGGGAGGATGCTGCATAGTGATCCCTGTGGATGGCCCCAAGGGTGCTGCTCTGAGCAGGTTCTTTCATGGGGGGTTGTCCAAAGGTTCATGGAAAAGGGAATTAAAAGACAAGTATATGTTGGTGCAAGACATTTTAAAATCCATGTGTAGTTTTTCCATAGTAGGCATTTCCCATGAATTTTTTTGAAGACCTTCATGTGTGCAGATTTCAAAAAAAAAATTTTTTTTGGTACCCAAACAAGCTTGTCTTTTAATTGCATTTTCCATGAGTGTTTGGCAGTGGCCTCATAGGTCCAGGCCAGAGCTCCCAGCCACCGCCTCTGCCCTCCTCGGCCTCCCTGAGGTGTCCAGGAAGCAGGTGCAGAGAGCTGGCGCTTCCTTCCCCAGCCAGACTCTATGGCTTTGGAGTGAGTTCTGTCTGTGCCCTCTTCCCTACCTACCTCCACGCCTGATATTTTCATTCATAAAACCCTGTGTGGAAATGTGTTAAAGAAGCTGAAAGCGACAGTTTCATTTCCTTTTCATTTCACTTAGAACACGTGGGCTCCTCTTGGAGGCACAGCAGGGGCATCTGCTAACTGCAGCCCTCATTGTGGCCTGACTCCCTGCACCCCAGTGCCCACAGCCCAGCTTCGTGAGCCTGCAGTTCTGCAAGGCTGCCTTCCACATCAGTCACCTGTGACTTTCCTGTGTCCAGCATCAATGGCTTTGTTCTCTTCTTAAATGGCTTAATCTGAAGGTTCTAGAACCACGAGCTACTTGGTGCTTCCAAAAACTACTCAGCGAGTAACTCATTAACCCAAGTGCATGTGTGGAGGGCCAGCTGTGAGAGTCACTGCTGCAGACTCTGCGTGTTGAGGTGAGTGCCCACGTCCCAGTTCCAGGGGGAACTGAGGTCTTGCAGCAGCCAAGGACAAGGGCAGCTGAGGGTGCTGAGAGGGTGCCAGGCACACTCTGGCCCAGTGTGGGCCAGGGAAGATTTCTCTTGATCTCTGCACCTGTTACAACTCAAATTTCACACAGCTCTCTGTTCCTCTCACCAGTCCTTTCTGCTTCAGCTGCCTGCCTCGATCTTCCTGTCTTGCCCTCTCCATTGGATGCTTCACGTGCATCGTCTCTGGCCATGGCTGCCGACTGTATTTTCTTTGGAGGTTTCAACCTCTCTGCCTGCTTCTGTCCTGCCTAAGTCCCATTTCATCCTGTCTCCAGTCCCAGCCCTGAACTCACCTGCTCTCTGCAGCTCCCCACCTTTGGACTTGAGGATTCTCTTTCCCTCGGTCTTTGTCCAGACTCATTTTTGAACGAACCCTGACTAAGGTTTCCAATCTGATCTAAGAGTGCTGTTGGGAGAGACAAGCGGCCCAGCCCACTGAACATTCCAGAATGTTCTTCCTGAGCATGCCAGCAATGCAAAGCCCTGATTGTTCTTTGCCCAGGCCATTCTCTGGGTTATGTTTGCAACAAACAACCCTCAGAGAAGAGGTACTGTTTCGCCCTGGACAGAATGCAGGCTTGCTCCTGCTTCCTGGGAAATCTGGGAATCCCTTATTTCGGTGCCCCCTCCCACAACCCAATTCTGTCTTGTGTGGTCAACCTTGCTGGGTCCTCATCACCATCTTGAAACCTGGGGAATCCCTGCATATCAACACAATTCTTGGCTAATCCAATGGCCAACTGTTGACTACTTCTGTGGCTGATTATTCTGCCATATGTAATGAAGTCCTTGGTCTCTGACCTAGGAGCCTCATGCCTTTTGAAGGAGAAACATCTGTTAAAAAGGTAAATTAAGACACAATAGCATTGTATTTGAGAAAACACTGACTTATCATTTAGGCAGCTCCAGGCTTCACCAAGGGAGCTTCACCGAGGGCCAGCAAGGGGGTGACTTTCAAAGCAGGAACTCAGGAGTGAAGCAGAGAAAATATTCTACTGGCTGCAGTTGCACAGTTGCTTGGTTTGGTCTATCCTATTGGAAAGTCCCTAGTTTTGTTGGCTGATTCTGACTGAGCTTAAGTTTTGTTTTTCTTGGATATAGGCATTTACAAGAAATAGCTCAAGGGAAGTTTCGCTTATGTTTAACAAATCAAGCAAAGTCAAAACCCTGTGTCAGACTTGACTGGTTCTGTCTACTCAGGAGTTCTTCAGGCCCAGTCTTCATTTTCTAAAAAATAAACTTATTTCTTTGGGGGCTCATGTTGTGGTGTAGCAAATAAAGCATCCTCCTGCCTTGCCAGCATCTCATACAAGCACAGGTTCGAGGCCCAGCTGCTCCACTTCTGATTCAGCTCTCTGCTAATGATCTGGGAAAAGCAGTGGATGATGGCCTAAGTTCTTGGGCCCTTGTCACCCACATGGGAGACCCAGATAAAGCTCCTGGCTCCTGGTTTCTGGAAGTGGCCTGACTTAGCCCTGGCCATTGCAGTCATCTGGGGAGTGAACCAGCAGATGGAAGATATCCTTGTCTCATCTGCTTGTTCAATCCCCAAATGGTTGCAATGGCTGGGACTAGACCAGGCCAAAGCCAGGAGCCAGGAGCCAGGAACTCCATCCAGCTCTCCCATGTGGGTAGCAAGAGCTGAAGTACCTGGATCATCTTTTGCTGTTTTCCTAGGCCATTAGCAGGGAGCTGGATAAGAAGAGGAACAGTTGGGACTGGAACCGGTGCCCATATTGGATCCCAGCATTGCAGGCAGGGGGCTAATCTGTTGTACCACAATGCCAGCCCCTTAATTTACTTGAACGGTTGTAAGTAGAGCAAACTTTCAGACCCTGCGCAGTTGTTCGCCAGTGTCACCTCTAAGACCCTAACTTAAACTTCCCATTTAGTTCTGTCAGATACCCAGGCTGTTTATTACACCCTCAGTGGTTCTGAGCACCATTCTTTCCATGACATACTCCTCACTCCACCCATCTCTACCACCTGCCTCAGTCCCTAGGTAGGTTTAAGCTAAGCACAGTTGTCCCTTGCTCTCCTTAGAAGATTGCTTCAAGGACCCCAAGAGAACACCAATGTCTCTCACATAAGATGGTGTTTTATTTGCATACAACCTACTCACATCCCCCCAAATACTTTAATTCTTTTCTAGATGATTTGTAATACATGCTATAGTATTAAAGTTATGTAAATAGCTGCTATACTGTATTGTTTAGGGGAGAATGGCAAGGAAAAACATCTGTATACTTTCAGTACAGACACAATCCCTCCCCCATCCTGAATACAGGGTATTGTTGATCCTTGCTTGGTTGAATCTACAGATAGAGAACCTACAGGTACACAGAACTGACGATATTGCCTAATTATCTTTTCTCCTAGAATCTTTCCCCTTCAATGGATCCCTGAACTTTCTTTTGGGAATCCATTGTGAGCTATAGCTCTGATTTCAACTGATCTGTCTACTCACCCACCTCCTGCTGCTGCTGCTGCTGCTTCTTCTTCTTCTTCTTCTTCTTCTTCTTCTTCTCTTTCTTCATTTATTTATTTGAAAGAGTTACACAGAGAAGGAGAGAGAGAGAGATCTTCCATCTGCTGGTTCACTCCCCAAATGGCCGCAATGGCTGGAGCTGGGCCAATCTGAAGCCAGGAGCCTCTCCCATGTCTCCCACGTGGGTGCAGGGGCTCAAGGACTTGGGCCATGTTTTACTGCTTTCCCAGGCCATAGCAGAGAGCTGGATTGGAAGTGGAGGAAACAAGACTCGAACTGGTGCCCATATGGGATGCCAGCACTGCAGGTGGTGGCTCCCCTCCTTTCCTCTTTCCTTTTTATTCCTTTTGCTTTGCTATCTTTTCCTTCCCTTTTCTTCCCCTTCTTTTTCTACTTCCCATTCATTTGTTTGAACAGTGTCAAAATACAGTAAGCCAAACATAAAATCTAAAGCTATATTCAAATCCCTGCCCCTCATCAGAGCTTTTTAAATAGGTCATTCAATCTTCACTTTTCCTTCCATTCCTTGCCATGGTCAAGTTCGGGTATTCAGCACCTCCCCTTTCCACTTCCTGCTTCTCTGCTTTGTCTTCTCTTCCAGTCTTTGCCCATATTTAGACAGGTTTTTAAATAGTTATAATCCTGGTGTTCCTGAAATTTTGTGCCATGCCTTGTATCAGTTAGTATACCTTTCACTTGGTTGCTCATAATCTATGGCATGTGTGTTTCCAAAGGCTGCACTTCTGCCCATGCCAGAACTGCTGATGATTCTTTTGCTGCTGAGCCTTGAGGCAGCTTCTATGTAGCAAACCCTGATACAATGAGTATCTTGGTAAGCTGTTTTCTAGTTACGTTCTTTAGATGCAAGAAAACAGCCCATGTTATCTTTAGCCAACAGGTGAGTTTTTCTGTTATGACTGGGGATTGTCATAGACAGGGAGGAAAAGCCATGAGCCTTACAATGGATTGGCCTCCATGATCGGATGACCCTTCCCTGGGTGCTTCTCCTGGGTGACACCCATTTTTCACACACTGCCAATCATAGTTTCAGTTGCTTGGGTCCATGATGGGAGAACAGTTCTTTTCCCTCTCTCCACATTGTATCTCTTTCTTTCAAGAGCTCCTTAATGAGTGAAGTAGAGTCTCTTTGTATCATTTCCAAACTTCAGGAGAAAGACTTTGATTGGCTCTGAACTGGGAGTTTATGGGTTGTCCAATCAACTGTGGACAGAACAGTTTGTCACCCTGGACAAAGCTGCTGGGGACCCATCCCTGTTGGTGAGGAAGGCAGTTAAGGTGATCATATTAAGCTGACACCCCCTCTTCAAAGTATCGAGGGTTTTCATATAATAAATTCTGAGAAGCTGAACTCCCAGATTCAAGGCCCTAAGCACCCAACTGGCTAATATCTTGAATTGGACTCACAGTGAAAATTTAAATAATCAGCTGGTCTTCCTACCAGGAGAGTGAATGGCCGCTCACCCTAAGGTGAGCTGTGTGCAGCTGTGACCCTGCAGGAGAAAGCAAACAATTCTTCAGAATGAAGCCATCAAATCTTTCAAGTTCTGTGCCAGAGAATATAGAGGAGAAACTGTTAAGCTTAGAAAAATTTAAGGGCAGATGTTGGCAACATAATCATCTTGTTCTTGGATAATGTAATTATGAAGTTCTTTTAGAAGAAAGATAGAACCTGAATCTCACTTTCCACCCACTGGGGATGGGTGGAAGCCAATATTTTAATGGCACTTCGGAGTGGGGCCCTTGGGATATTTGTATGTTTTAACAAAAATTGCTTCTTGAAGTGTGCACAGGATGATTTGCCTACAGAATGTACTGCTACACAGGGGCCAGCTTGTTGTGTGGGGTTATTGTCCATTGAAGTCTTGCAGAATCACTCACAAATGCAATTATTTTGTTTATCATTATCGTGGTGTGGCACACCTTCTGGCAATCATAGCAGCTAGAAAATGGAAGAGCCCACAAAGTCATTGGATTTTCAATGACTATGAAATGAATAGGGACTAAGGTACAGCTGCCTTTGACGCTTGCTGCACTGAGATGGAAGCTGCATGTGGTAGCACCTGTTCCTCCTGATCGTGCATAGAGGACTATGAGGCAGGCTCAGGCTGAGGGTTACACTTGCCAAACGTTCTATTTGTGTGGTGGATTCAATTGGAGTAAGAACTCATTGGACCCTCAAAGTTACTGTAATCAGGGAAGGAGATCCCGGTGTTGTGGAGGAGGGACACCCCAAGTTAAGTGCTCAAGGTCAAACTACTAGTGAGCAGCAGGACTGAAAGGAGAACAGGGTGCACCTGGCTCTGGCTGCCGCTCTCAGAATCTTTACTGCAGTTGCATGGCTGGGTCCACGGGTAGCTCTCTTTTTTTTTTTTTTTTTAAGATTTTATTTATTTATTTGAGAGTTCGAATTACAGACAGTGAGATGGAGAGAGAGAGAGAAAGGTCTTCCAACTGCTTTTTCATTCCCCAAATGCCTTCAATTGCTGGAGCTGAGCCGATCCAAAGCCAGGAGTCAGGAGCTTCTTCTGGGTCTCCCACATGGATGCAGGGGCCCAAGCACTTGCGTCACCTTCCACTGCTTTCTCAGGGCATAGCAGAGACCTGAGTCGGAAGAGGAGCAGTTGGGACTAGAACTGGTGCCCATATGGGATGCTGGCACCACAGGCGGAGGATTAACCTACTGCATCACAGCTCCGGCTGCCCGGGGAAGCTTTTAACTACGGGGTTGAATGCTGCAATACACTGATGAGTTCTGTTATCAGTTTTCAGTGCTAAGGAAATCTGAAATAGTTTTCATCCATAGAGGACAACTCAATAAATTATTTATTAAATGGAAGCTTTTATAGATGGTGCACATAGAGTTATTTATAAAGCTTTAATTTGGACATATTTCAAGACTAACAAGAAATTCCAAAAATAGCACAGAGAGTTCCTGTGTGTCCTTCACTCAGCATCCTCCAAGGAGAACATTATATCATAAAGGCCATTGTTCTCAAAACCAGGAAATGACAACTGATGCAATACTGCTAATTCAAATAAAGACTTTATTAGGATTTCTAAAAATGTTTTTTAAGAGGTGGTGAGATGGTGTATAGCATGTATCCTATTTATTTATATAGTTTAAATATTTATATTTATTTTTTTAAAAGGGAGAGAGAGAGGGAATCTTCCATCTGCCGTTCCACTCCTCAAATGGCTGCAAGGGCCAGGGCTGGACCAGGCTCAAGCAAGGAGCCAGGAACCTCCTCCAGCTCTCCCATATGAATTCAGGGGCCCAAACACTTGAGCCATCTTCTACTGCTTTCCCAGGTGCATTAGCAGGGAGCTGGATTGGAAGTAGAGCAGCTGGGACTCAAATCAGTGCCCATATGGGATGCTGGCATCCCAGGCAGTGGCTTTCCCTGCTGTACCACAATGCCTGCTCCTATTTATTTATTTTGAAAGAGAGGGGATAGATGAGTGTGTATTTATTTACTTATTTCCATGTGCTTAGAACATCTCTGGAAGGATGTGTGACACTGGACACTTGTGATTGCCTCCAGGGAGAACTGGGCAGCAGGGTGCAGAAGAGGTAGAGAATTTTACTATACTGCTAAAAACAAGTGAATGTGGACTTTCTTGTGTATTCATACAAAACAACCTCTAAGTTATATTTTTGAATGAAAAAGCCAGGTAAATAAATTTTTATGCATCACATTTACTAAAGAGTAGAGAGGGAGATGTCTGTGTGCTTTGCTTCTGTATGTGTACACAGCATGGGAAGAACATGTAAGAAATTGCAAACACGAAGTGGCCTCTAGGGAGAAGACTGGCAGCAGTGGGGACTGAAGTGGGAGGGGGATCACTCACCATTTGCCCTTTTGTACCTTTTAAATTTAGCTGTGTGAATTTATCCCCTTTTCAGCAAAATAAACTGAAAAAAAAATGAGATCCTAAAAATGTTTTTACTTCGTCATTTTTTCCCTCCCTCTGAAATATTCAGGAGCTTTCCAGCTACTCTCTGGCTAAAATCCAAATTTCTTAACTTGATGTCTGGGTTGTTTTTGCAGCTTGGTCGCATTATTTCCTACAGGCAGCTTTCTGTTTTAGCGGAAGAATTCCTCTGCCTCTCTCTCTCTCTCTCTCTCTCTCTCTCTCTCTCTTTCTTTGTACTGGTGTACTTCCTGGCACTTCTGCTTCTCTTCCTCTCCCCCAGCCATTCAACACCAGCTCAGGCTCGCTTCTGTGCATATTTTGCTAAACTCTCCAGCCCATTGTGACTTCTCTCTCTTCTACATTCCTTTAACAATGGGCTGTCTGCCTTTAACCTTGTATTGCACCCTTATCCAGCTTGTTCTTGTCCCATCAGGGGTGTGTGCACTCTGTCCCTAAGTAAGATCATCAGATCCTCAGACACAAAGGTTGCAAGCAAAAGGTCGCTGAAACTTCTTTTTCTTGGCAGAGCCTTGTGCTTGGTCTCTGCTGCTTTTTGACAAATCTCTCCTTTGTGGCAATTGTGTTTCATGTATATGGTTGCCTCATGTGCTGAAGAATTCCAAGCTGTGCCATGGCAATAAGACATTGCTCAACTACTCAAAAACATCCTAGCAGAGGCGAAGAGGACAGGATAGGAGCTACAACTGAAGAAAGCCCATAGTGTTTGACTATTGATATGCTTTTATATATAGCATTTCTGAGAAACAAGGTACATGATACATTTTTCCCTTGCTTTCACTTGGCTCATCTATTTGGCTGCATTTTGGAAAGGAGGCACTGTTTCTGGTAACCATGGTGATTGATTAGCTTTTCTGCTATGTTATCTACGGGTTCTCAACATCCTTGTTTTTCTTAAAAACATTTATTTAAAAGGCAGAGACAGAGATTTCCCATCTATTGGTTCACTCCCCAAATGTCCACAACAGGTGCAGCTGGGCGAGGAAGAAGCCAGGAGATGGTAACTCAGTTTGGATCTCACATGTGAGTGGCAGGGACCCAACTTCTCGAGTTGTCACCTGCTGCCTCTCAGTGTGCACACTGGTAAAAAGCTGAAATCAGCAGAGGAGCTGGGGCTCAAACCTAGGTGCCTCCAGCGATGCCTTAATTGCTATGCAAAACACTTGTCCCCAAGGAGGTCCTCATTTTTTTTCTTCCTTCCTTCCTTTCTTTTTTTTTTTTTTTAAGAGTTATTTATTTATTTGAAAGTCAGAGTTACACAGAGAGGAGAGGCAGAGAGAGAGAGAGAGAGAGAGAGAGAGAGAGAGAGAGAGATCTTCCAATCTGATGGTTCACTCCCCAGATGGATGGTTGCAACAGCCGAAGCTGAGCTGATGGTTGCAACAGCTGAAGCTGAGCTGATCAGGAGCCAGGAGCTTCTTCCGGATTTCCCATGCAGGTGCAGGGGCCCAAGGACTTGGGCCATCTTCCACTGCTTTCCCAGGCCATAGCAGAGAGCTGGATCGGAACAGCAGGCGGGAGTAGAACTGGCGCCCATATGGAATGCCGGCACGGCAGATGGAGGATTAACCTGTGCCACAGCGCTGGCCCCTACCATCCTCATTTTGAGTGAAAGGCAGCAATGGACTCAGATCTTGCAGTTCTGATCTTAGAGCCATGTGACTTCTAAGCCTATGTTCTTTTTTTCATTACAACAAGTATTTCATTGGGTTCCCTCAATTGTGCAGCACTGTATGAAGATTTCTGATTTTAAAGTAAATAAATAAATAATAATAATAAAATATTTAATGGACAGGGACCAGAGCTGTGGTGATTACAGGTTAAGCTGCCCCCTGCAGTGCCAGCATTCCCGTATGGTGCTGGTTTGAGCTCTGGCTGATTCACTTCCAACCCAGCTCCCTGCTAATGTGCCTGGGAAAGCAGTGGAAGGAGGCCCAAGTGCTTGGGGAGACCCAGAAGATGCTTCTGGCTCCTGGCTTTGGACTGGCCTAGCTCTAGCCATTGTGGCTGTTTGAGGAGTGAACCAGCAGATGGATGATCTCCCTCTCTGTCTCTTTTTCTCTCTCTGATTCTGTTCTGCCTTTCGAACAAATGAACCTTAAAAAAAAAAAAAAAAGATCTAATGGAGACAAAATATAAACCGCAGTCCACGAGGACTCGAATGTTCCATTTCCTTCCTTTCCCCACTTTATGGCTGTGTTTGTAGTAGGTGCTGCTGGCTCCTGGGAGGCTCCATGCATGCAGTCTTAGAGAAAAAGCTTCCAGAAAAAGTTGATCTTTGTTACTGAAATCAGTGAAAAGAGAGGCAGCAACAGTAGAGCTCCTGTGAGAGTAAAACTTAGCTTGGCTGGGCTGGCTTTCAGACAGCAGCAGTGTTCAGCTGATGGGGGTGGGTGCCACTGTGCTCTTCTTTTGCAGGGGAAGGAAGAGACTTGGAGAGGTTAACAAACTGTCCGTAATCACACAACTGAGTGACAGCCAGATTCCAGCACAGGGCTGCAGCCCCCTGCGTCCTCCTGACGAATCTTTTTTTTTTTTTTTTTTTTTTTTTTTTTTTTTTTTTTGATAGGCAGAGTGGACAGTGAGAGAGAGAGACAGAGAGAAAGGTCTTTCTCTACTGTTGGTTCCCCCTCAAATGGCCGCTGTGGCCAGCACGCTGCAGCTGGCGCACCACACTGATCCAAAGCCAGGAGCCAGGTGCTTCCTCCTGGTCTCCCATGGGGTGCAGGGCCCAAGCACTTGGGCCATCCTCCACTGCACTCTCTGGCTACAGCAGAGAGCTGGCCTGGAAGAGGGGCAACCGGGACAGAATCTGGCACCCTGACTGGGACTAGAACCCGGTGTGCCGGCGCCGTGAGGTGGAGGATTAGCCTATTGAGCCACGGCGCCGGCCCTCCTGATTAATCTTGAGTTTGTTATTGCTTTCCCAAAGATTAGCCTAATGAGTAATTTATTACTAGATGTGGCTTCATCTCTTACTAGCAGGCAAAATGTTGACGTGGGGACTGTGCCTCCTTTTCCTATCAGGACCCATGGCACACAGAGCTGAGCATCCTAGGTCAGCACGAAAGTTTCCAGAATTAATAAGCAATCAAAACAATGGTGGTCTATAAATAAAGAAGAGTGACCTGGCAGAACTGAGATTTAGAAGGCTGATGCTGACTCCAGTGTGCAGAGCAGACAGTAGGGGTGCGGGGCAGAGGTAGGTGGATCACTTCACTTCCTGCTGATGTCACCGTCTACTTGAGGCTGTATGAGCCTGAGCATCAAATGTAAAATGGAGATCCTCAAAAAAATAAAAATAAAATAAATAATAATAATAATAATAAAGGGGCCGGTGCTGTGGCACAGTGGGTTAACGCCCTGGCCTGAAGTGCTGACATCCCATATGGGCACCGGTTCGAGACCCGGCTGATCCACTTCCAATCCAGCTCTCTGCTATGGACTGGGAGAGCAGTAGAAGATGGCCCAAGTCCTTGGGCCCTGCACCCATGTGGGAGACTAGAAGAAGCTCCTGGCTCCTGGCTTCGGATTGGCGCAGCTCCGGCCATTGCGGCCAATTGGGGAGTGAACCATCAGATGGAAGACCTCTCTCTCTCTGCCTCTCCTCTCTCTGTGTAACTCTGACTTTCAAATAAATAAATAAATCTTTAAAAAAAATGGAGATCCTCAACTTTTGTTCTTTCTACAAGAAATAGGCTGCAGGAGCATTAATATACCAGCGGCCACTCCAGTGCTGTTCTTATTCCCAGTCCTGTGTCTGGGAGTCACTCTAGAGGTGAATCTAGATAATTGAGACTTTGTGGAGAGACCATGAGTGCAGGTGCACAAGCTCAAAACTGGGCAGTTATCCTCGATGGCTTCCAACTTTGCCCTCCACTTTAATTTGGCTATGAGTCCTGCTGACTCTACCCTCTTCCTAATTTTCTTTTTTTTTCTTTTCTTTTTTCTTTTTTTTTTTTTTTTTTTTTTTTTTTTGACAGGCAGAGTGGACAGTGAGAGAGACAGAGAGAAAGGTCTTCCTTTGCCATTGGGTCACCCTCCAATGGCCGCCGTGGCCAGCGCGCTGCGGCCGGTGCACCGCGCTGATCCGATGGCAGGAGCCAGGTACTTCTCCTGGTCTCCCATGGGGTGCAGGGCCCAAGCACTTGGGCCATCCTCCACTGCACTCCCTGGCCACAGCAGAGAGCTGGCCTGGAAGAGGGGCAACCGGGACAGAATCCAGCGCCCTGACCGGGACTAGAACCCGGTGTGCCTGCGCTGCAAGGCGGAGGATTAGCCTAGTGAGCCGTGGCGCCGGCCCTCTTCCTAATTTTCAGACTTAATCCCTCTCTCCAGTGTGCCTGCCATTGGCTTCTTCCAATGTTTCTCTGCTCTCTAGGTGATGTTGGTGTCTTCCATTGGCCTTTCTATCATATTTTGCTCCTAAACTTATTGTGGGACTTAGTATATGTATTCATTTTGCTTTGAAATTTTCTGTGTACTCCTGTCTTTTCCACTCAACCATGAAAGTCTTAAGGGTAGTGCCTCTTTAAAAGAAATCTGTTTGAGGGAGGCAAATGACCTTGGTATTATTTAGCTCAAATGACAGGATAAATGCCACATTTATCTCATTCTGTACATATCAGGCCCTTTGGATAAAGAGATAAGAAACAAACTGTTTCTGTCAACAAACTGTTTCTGTCCTGGAGGAGTTCAGATAATAGCAAGGGTCAAACAGATTACATGAGAGCAGAATTTGGGGCTGGTGTTGTCCTGCAGTGGGTTAAGCCACCTGTGACATTGGCATCCCAAATAGGCACAGGTTGGGGGGTCTGGCTGCTCTACTTCTGATCCAGCTCTCTGCTAATGGCCTGGGAAAAGCAGCTGAAGATGGCCCAAGTGTTTGGGCCCCTGCTACCCATGTGGGAGATGAAACTCCTGGCTCCTGGCTTCAGCCTGGCTCAGCGCTGGCTGCTGCAGTCATTTGAGAAGTGACAGATCTCTGTCTCTCCCCCTCTCTCTGTAACTCTGACTTTAAAAATAAATAAATAAATAAATATTTTTTTTAAAAAAAGCACATTTCAACTGTGTGATTGTGGTTCAGTTACTCCATGTGTCTGAGCCAGGTTCCTTATCTGTAAAATGATGTATAATGTATACAATATATATACTATTAATTTAAACATACACATTTTAATCCTTGCAATAAATAGTACAATAAGCTGAGATGCAATGCAATCTATGAATTTTTATAATCGTTAAAATGAACTATTTCATTAAAAGCATTAACACTGTATCAGGCATAACAGACACTGGTTTTTGTTATTCTGAAGATGAGCCAAACACAAGACTAATATCATGCAATGGCAAACTTTTGGGGGCCACTGGACATCTTAAGGGTTTCACAGAAAATGTGACCGTATAGTTTGAGGAATGAACCAGGGAAGGTTTGATGGTCAAAGCCCTTGCACTCAGATCTGGGGTCAAAAGCTCAGGCAGTTGCTATTTTATCAGGAGCTGGGTCAGTGTTGCGGCAATCAGATTAAGCAGCAGCCTGCAACCCTGGAAATCCCATTTGGGCACTGGTTGGAGTCCCGGCTGCTCCACTTTTGAAATCACTTCCTGCTCATGGGCCTGGAAAAGCAGAAGATGGCCCAAGTGCTTGGGCCCCTGCACCCATGTGGGAGACCTGGATGAAGCTCCTGGCTCTTGGCTTCCAACCAGCCCAGCTCTGGCCATTGCAGCCGTTTGGGGGGGTGAACCAGCGGATGGAAGACTTCTCTGTCTCTCCCTCTCTGTAGCTCTACCTTTCAATTACATAACAGATCTTAAAAAAAAAAAATTCACACAGGAATCTTAAAGGCAAGCCAAGGGCCAGACCTCATTCCCAAAACCACCAGAAGCATGGCTTTCGGTCTCCCAGGGAGGTTTCAAAGAGCAGCCAGGGCTGAGAACCACTGCTCGGGTCTACACTGGCGCGCCAGAGGGCAGGGCTCTCAGTTTCCACTGCCTTGACTCATGAGAGAAGTCCAGAATTTCACGTGAAGTTTCCCAAATTTTAAAATGTTAGCAAGTAACTTTAAAATACTATGGGGACCAAAGAAAGCATGGATATGGGCCCTACTGGGCGTTGGTTCGTAATCTTCAGGCAGCGCAATCTCGAAAAGAAGTTAAATATCTCGCCCAAGGTATCCCACATAGAACAAAAGTCGAGGACTAAAGCTCAGCCCATTTTAATTAAATTAAAGTCTCCTTTTATGTCAAGGAAAGAACAGTTGGAGATGGGCCTTAAAAAACGGGTACGGCTGTGGGAAGGGGTGTTGCAGTTTTGAACTCCAACAGTAGCGCCGCAATAAACCAGCAGCCGCTTAGATAAGATGAACGAGGAGAGCCTCCGCCCTAACCCGGCGAACCAGCTGCGCATGCGCCTTCCACAGGCAGCGGCGCCGCGGCTCAGGCTAGTTAAGTGTGATGAATTTACGACCTCTACTGGCGACGCTCACGACTCCTGCCGTAAAGGCCGTGCGTGGCGCGTGCGCACCTCCTTCTCCCGGATTCCTGAAGCGGTCGCTCCTGTGGTGTCTGCTGTGCGCCGGCCGGCCGTCGCCATGGTGAAGCTGAGCAAAGAAGCCAAGCAGAGGCTGCAGCAGCTCTTCAAGGGCGGCCAGTTTGCCATTCGCTGGGGCTTTATCCCTTTCGTGATTTACCTGGGTTAGTGGTAGAAGAGCCTGGTGGGGTGGACTGTTGGGAAGCGAGGGGGCCGAGTCTGCGACTCCATTTTTGGCCTTGGGAAGAGAGAAGCCGGGGGACCCCGTCATGCAGTCATCTGAGGCGGTCTTGTCGGGTGGCGCGGATCCAACCCGAGTTCGAGTTCCCGTTCTATCCCTGGCTAGTTGGGTGGTCTTTAGCAAGTCGTATATTCCCTGTTCATCTGTTTGCATCTGTGAAATGAGTTAGGGCCCCTCTTCAGGATTGTTGGGAGGGCTAGGTGACCCCATGCGTGTGAAAGCGCCTCGGACACCGTTTGGCGCGAGGTGCGTTTAGGGCGTTCCTCCTGACCTCTGCAGGCGGCCCTGGGTGCCGGGAGGCCTGCGCTGGGAATGCGGGCACCTGGTGGCGGGGCCTCTGCTTTCTCCACCTTTGTTTTTTCTGGGCCTCATTTTATAGGTGAGCAAACCGGGGTCCCATGGCCAAGTTCATGCAGCAGTGCTGCGGGAGGGCGCTGCGGGCTCTGGCCGTGGGGCATCAGGGCCGTGCTCTTAACCGCTGTGCGGTGCTGCCGGACTTCGCACGGGCTCTGGCCAGTGTTTTAGGTGTTTAGTCTTTGTATTTTACCCACAGTCTGGTTCAGTGTGAGTCACGAGCTGTGATGGCTTATTTCTGGGTAATGACTGTTCATGGAAGAGCACCCTAAGGGCTGCTGGGCCTTGGAGTACGGGATTTCACACCTCACTGAAGGCTGCAGGCTGTTCTGTAGTGCAGGTAAATCTAGACAGTGGGGCTGGCGCTGTGGCGCCGCAGGTAAAGCCGCCGCCTGCAGTGCCGGCATCCCATATGGGCGCCAGTTTGAATCCCGGCTGCTCCACCTCTGATCCAGCTCCTTGCTGTGGCCTGGGAAGGCAGTAGAAGATGGCCCAAGTCCTTTGGCCCCTGCACCCACGTGGGAGACCTGGAAGAAGCTCCTGGTGCCTGGCTTTGGATCAGCCCTACTATGGCCCTTGTGGCCATCTGGAGAGTGAATCAGTGTATGGAAGTCTGTCTCTCTCTTTGCCTCTGCTACTATAGCTCTGCCTTTCAAATAAATAAATAATTTTTTTTTTTTAAATCTAGATAGTGCAAGTAGATTTGGATATCCTTGGTGCCCTAGGGTGGACTAAAAAAGAATGTCTTGTTTGTACGTGTTTTTTGTCTGCTGGATTTTTAACTTGTATTTTTTTCTCTTTTCTCTCCCGTCCCCGCCCCTGCTTAGGTTTTAAGAGGGGTGCAGATCCCGGAATGCCTGAACCAACTGTTTTGAGGTACTGTCTCAGAAATGAATGTTTCAGGGCAGATGTTTGCACACGGGTCAGAATCGTCGGGAAACAGAGTAGCAGAGGCGTTGACATGGAGCTGCAGTAGCCAGGAGGCACTGGGGCTGCTGGGGAACTGCAAGGCTGGCCCAGCAGAGTTATCGGGGAGCTCATTTCTCTCCCCCTCCTAATTTGTGTTTATATATAGCTTATCGTATGTGTGTATATATATACATGTATATATATATGTGCTTATGTATAGCTTATTGTAGCTATAGTGAAGCATCTTTAAAAAGAAACAGAACTGATTTAGCACCCTACCACTTTCAAGGGTGTATTCATTTTTAGTTTCCTATATTCCCATCATATCATTATTGAGATGAATACAATCTTTTATGTCATTCTAAGAAAGGTGCATAATAAGATTTTGTTTTCATCTCATAAAATGAGAATTGACATTCCATGTATTTTCCAGTTACGGATTACTTAGTTTTTTTTTTTTTTTTTTCAATTTTCTAGTATTTTATATAACATATAATTAACATTTTTATGCATTTGGATTTTTTTATTTCCTTATGATAATTTCTCATGCGCTTAATAAGTCAAAGCATGTGAACATTTATCCATCAAATTGCTTGCTCAAAAATAACCTTTCCAGTGTTAGACAAGCACCTGTGGAAAACTCCATACACACACACACGTGAACACATAGATGTGTGTGTACTGTGAAAGCTACACGTGTAGGTATTCTTAGGAAAACAATCTCAGGTGGGCCTGCTTGCTCTGGAGGAAGGACTGACGCTCGTGGTGCTGTGATGACCATGACCACTGCACTCTGGCGTGTGGCTATCTCGCTCAACCTCCTGTCCTAGGCATCTCCTAGGAGTTCTCCTATTAGACGAGAGGTTAATTAAGTCCTTGAGAGTGGCCACATAGTTGGTAGGAGGTGGGATCTGTCTTTGTCCAGAGCCTGCACTTTCTACTGAGTCACCTGCCTCTCCCAGGTCCTCTTACCTCTTGCTTAGCACAGCGCCATCTGCTAGCAATTTCCTGTACCTCCTCTGTCTCACTGCTTCTCCTTTCTTCCCAAAGGGCACCACTATATGTGCCCTCAGCTTACCCCCTCTGTGGTATTCTGTTTTCTCTGATAAAATTCTTCAACAAGTGGTCTTCATTGCTTCCTCTCCTCACTGTTCTCTCTCCTTTAGTCCCTTGTGGAATGGCTCCCTAAAACTGCTTCCAGCAAGCCCACTCTGTTTTTTCTTGGCCTGTAGTCTTTGGAGCATCAGTGTCCTTTGCTGTAAATGAGGATTGAGGTATTAGGTCTGCCCCTTGCTAGCTGAGGGCTCCAGGACTGCGTATTTGCTTAGAGAAACCTGACCTTAGCACACGTGGTCAGAGATGACACTGTAGGTCAGACTGCTACTGTTTTCCAGGCACTGGAAGTTATCATCTAATACCTTGTCCCGAGACACCATTAACCTATTTCTGAGCCAGCCTCTTACTTAGATAAGTTGGGCATAGTACTGCCTCCTTTATAAGGTTGCCACGAGGACCAGATAGAGGTATTCCTAGGGGCTTCAGTCTTCCCCGCCTCCTCCTGTGAGGACAGTGCTCTGGCTCCATGCTTCTGCATGCTGGGGCCACAAGACTTCGTCTCACGCCTTTGCCTGGGCGCTTGTCCTTGCCCGGCCTGGATTGCCCTTTCCCCTCAGTGTCTAGCCGATAGAAACCTGCTTCCAGAACATCCTGTTCTCTTATAGCAAAACCACTCCCTTTCTGTGTTCCAAAGAAATCTTTTGTGTCTGTCTTTTCAGTGCCTTATACTATGTTTGTTGCTTACTTAACATTTTATTTTATCCTGGAAACACCTAAAGTAGCTGCTCAACAGTGCTAAATTAGCTTGCAATGACCATAACCTCTTGGGGGTCTTTGGGACAGGGTCGATACTCACTGTGAACTTGCGTGGTGCATTAGGCAGGACCTGCATGTCAGGAAACGGTATTTTGGAGGCCTTACGGTGAACTCGGATCCGGAGGTGGGGATAGACTCTGTCCTAGGTGGTGCTACTTTTTGGCTGCAATTTGACTTCACAAATGCAGACCCGGTGAGGCATTCCCCTCCCCCGCTTTCCATTTCTTCATCTTCTTGTCTTCTCGCTGTGCCTCTCCTTTCTGCTGCGGATGCTCAACCTTTTGTCACTCTGGGCACCTTAATGTTTCCTTCCGAAAGAGTTGACTGACTTCCTGTGAAGGGTTGTCAAACTGCCTGTGCTGGGAACATTGCCTAGAGAGGTCTTCCTGGGTTGCCTGGTTTGTGCCCTAGGAGGAACAGAATTGTGTCTGTTGTGGTTTTTATCATTTATTAATACGAAGTCTATTATTTTTGTGTAGATGTATTGTTTATGTAGTACTGATGTCAGCAGTACAGTTAGTGGTTTCCTGGTTTGTTTTCCTCTCCAAGGACCCTGTTCGTCTTAGTGTCCTTTTCGCTCAGGATGGCACGTTGTACAGGGCTAGCAGTTAGTGGTTGGTAGGAGTGCTTTATTCAGAACCCAGTACTCTGATGCGTAAGGGGTAATAGCTTAGTAACACATTATTTGGGAAAAACAGGTGAACTAACAGGATAATTATTCCTGGTACCTGTGTAAGGCTGATACAGATTTTCTTTATTTTGGGTGGGTATTGCATTGAGAAAGAGAAGTTTGTTTTCATAAATGTTTGCAAATCACTTGGGGTTTAGTGGGAGATTTTAACACACTTTTGAAAGTTATAAATAGATGCAACTCGGGTTTTTCCTGGGCAGAGAAAATAATTTTTAAAAAGAAGCTTTGCAGAATCCTCGTGGTTATGTTTTGGCGCAGTTGGATTCGTTTGGGCTAGACATCACACTTTGAATTGACGGGATTTGGAAATGCAGACTCGTCTCTTTTGTTTTTGCATCCTGTTGTTTAGCATCAGCAAGTGGCTCAGAAGTGTGGGCTCCGTAGTGGCTAGAGTGTTCAGGATCAGAATTGGTCCAGGTGGAAATGAGGCTGCGTCTCACTCTGCTTTCCCACATGTGACCCTCTCAGAGCTTCAAATTCTGCATCTTGAAAATAAGGATCATAACTGGGAGTTGTGATAAACTCTTCTGCTGAGCCTGACCCACAGAACCCAGTCAGTAAATGGGATTGTACCACAACCGTTGTCACCTTCAGTCATGACACGGCTGAATTTTCTGGGTTCATCAGTCTTCATGTGAACATCTTGTCTTTTCATTGACCTCGTTGTACCTATCAACTGAGTGTTTCCCTTCTTGCTTACTGTAGGTAATCACACTCAAAAGTAATAAAACGTATGTCTTGAAATGCAGTTCTGTGTGCTTCATCTCCTTTGCTTAATGAGGCCAAGTCTCGTCTTCTAGTGTCTCTGACTTTGATAGACGAGTGTGCACAAACAAGAATGTCTGAAGTCTTCAGTTCTTAAGCTATGCTTACAAAGTTTTTATTTGGGAGTTTAATTTATTTCTCCTCTTCACAAACGTTTTTAGCCTGCTCTGGGGGTAAAGGACTGTTTGGTCATCTGGACTTGGAAACAGTCGTCGGATGAGGGCAGCGTGGAACACGTGTGCTCTGCTGGGACGAGACCTGCTACATTGCTCAGTCACCGATGGGCAGCATGGGGCTCTTCTCGGATGCATCTGTGGCAGAGTGGAACCTCTACTGACTTGTGTATGATAGATTGATCAAAATAAATATTTTTATCAATGCTATGTCTTGAGTCTTTTATGGGTTAAATGTAGAAGGACCGTCAGGTAAAAAAAACATTTCCAAGTGAACTCCTGACCCTTCATTTACCAAATGGAGGGTGAGGCCCCTTTGCGGTGACTGAGAACTCCCTCTGGGACATTTTGAGAGCCTGGGGACAGGCTGCTCTGTAAGGCTGGCCAGTTGCTTCCTCAAAGGGATCAACGTTCCGACCACAAGAATGGGTTTTGGCAACTCTTTCTGGGTGTGGGAATGGCATTGCAGGGTTGTGTGTTGGTTTTGTTGAAATGTGAGTCTAATATTTTCATCAGTGGTGTCAGCCCATGGAGAGCTACATGGCATGGTGACACCGTTTTCTGGCAGAAGAGAAGGCAGTTAATTAATGGGAACTAGTTTTCTGCTCTGGATGCTGGGTTCCTGAGACCTCTACCTGAATTTGAAGTCTGCTTTTCTGTTTAGCTTTTCCCATCCTAACAAAATAGGTTTTAGTATTTACTTAGGGTTGGAGGATGTAATTAATGAATGAATGGAGAACCTGAAACAAGATATGACCCAGTTTGGGATGAGCCCACTTTTTCAATGTTTTAAACGTTTGTTTGACCCATTATATCCCATTTCCCATATAAAGACTTAAATTGAGCAACAAATATTCCAATTAGGGTAAGTTTTTGAAATATAATGGGGGTTGTGGCATGGTGGTTAAAGCTGCCACCTGCAGTGCCAGCATCCCACATGGGCGCTGGTTAAAGTCCTGGTTGCTTTACATCTGATCCAGCTCTTTGCTATGGCCTGGGAAAGTGGAAGATGGCTCAAGTCCTTGGGCCCCTGCACTCACAAGGGCGACCCAGAAGAAGCTCCTTGCTCTTGGCTTCTGATGGGCGGAACTCTGGCCATTGCAGCCAGTTGGAGAGTGAACCAGCAGATGGAAGACCTCTCTTTCTCTGCCTTTCCTCTCTGTGTAACTCTGACTTTCAAATAAATCTGTAAAAAATAATAATGTGATTGAAATACTTGCAGAATTGAGAACTTGGGTCTTAATGGGTTAAGTAAAGAACCATTTGTGAATGTCACCCTTCTTAGGTGTCTGGAATTGTCATTACGGGAAAGTTCTTTGTTACTGCTAATGTAAAAGCTTCTTAAGTATTTACGCCTCTGTTTCCTCAAGCTTTGTTACCTTTGCCATGGAGACGGAGAAAGCTGTTGTGGAGGCTTATTGCATAAGGGGATTTTAAGTAGAATTCTTAAGAACTAACTAGGAAAGTAATTTTTGGCAATCACTTAATGTGATAACTTCAATGTCTTTGCAAATCTTGGCATGTGAGAATTTGTTAAAAACTCTTGAGTGTGGTTTAGAAATCCCATACAATTGCATAAGTTTTTACTTCTCCCCACCTCTGTCCTTTTGGTTGAATGAGGTGTCAGTGAATTTTTGTTTAGTTAGGTTGTTTGTTTGTTTGTTTTTAACGTTTATCAGAAAGGCAGAGTTAGAGAAGGAGGAATAGAGACCTTGGACTCACTGGTTTTCTCACCAATTGGCCGCAAGGGCCAGGCTGGGCCCAGGCTGAAGCCAGAAGGCAGGAGCCAGGAACTTTTTCTGGGTCTCCAATGTGGATGCAGGGGTCTGCACACCTGGGCTGTCTTCTGCTGCTCTCCCAGGCCGTTAGGGAGTTAGATTAGAAGTGGAGCAGCTGGCACCCATATGGGATTCCGGTGTTGTAGAGAGCAACCTAACCTGATGATAGATTTTTCTTCCGTTGTCACTTAGGGCTTCTAGAAATTGAGAAAGTAATATTGGATATGTCCATTTCAATGTAATAGTAACACAAGTAGTGAACATAATTGATTTTGTGTTCTTTTAGTGATTACCTTGTAGATGTTTACAAACTAAAAATGCAGAAAAATGTGAAGTGAGGTCCAGACCCTTTCCCTGCTCTTACATCTGAGGAATAGGGAATGGAGTTTAAGCACTTGTTCCAAAGGTACAGGATGAGAGTGGAGACAGTACATGCTTAAATATGTGTGTCGTGTATATTGAGACTTGTGAAATGTTTAAAACTTAGCTCTTAGATTTTATTGTGTATTCTTGGGGCAGTACAACCTGTTTTGACAAGCATTTATTGGTCTGTGTTCTATGCTAGACACAGTCCCTTATGATTAAGAGTATTCCTGACTTTGATTTGCTTAAGGAAAACCACCTGACAGGACCTGATTTGAGAACTGGCTCTGGCAACTTAATTCCTAGAGTCAAATTAATTCAGGCTTCTTCACAAAACAGGAACACGACTACTGTGTGATGGTCGGTCTCTGACTAGCAGTACCTGGAAACTAAGAAATGTTCATTTTCAGGTCCCACCCAAGACCTGAGAAAGGACCGGTGGTGAGGTTCAGTAGTGTGTGTTTCATTTTTTTTTTTTTTAACTTTAATTTACTTTAAACTTACTACTTTGAGAATATTGTGGAGCTCTGTGCAGTGTAAGAAGTGATACACAATGACCCTTGTAGCTTTTACCTAGTTTTTCCCCCATTGTCACAAGGGCTCCTCTTGTTTTCCTTTGCTAGCCAACACTTCTCACGTCACCCTACTCCCATCCCAAACCCTTGTTAACCAGTAATATGTTGTCCATTTTTGTAATTTGTCATTTTAGGAAAGTAGAATCATATGTTAACCTTGTTCTTTGTTTTAAAGATTTATTTATTTATTTCAAAGGCAGAGCTACAAAGAGAGAGACCTTCCATCTGCTGGTTTACTCCCCAAATGGCCACCACAGCTGGAGTTGGCCCAGTCCAAAGCCAGGAGCCAAGAGCTTCTACCGGGTACCTCAAGTGGGTGCAAGGGTCCATGGACTTGAGCCATCTTCCACTGATTTCCCAAGCCACTGTCAGGGAGCGGATTGGAAGTGGAGCAGCCAGGACATGAACCGGCTTCCATATGGGAGAATAGCACTGCAGGTGGCCGCTTTACCCCCTCACCAGAGTGCCCCATATGTTAACCTTTTGGGATTAGCTTTACTCACTTGGTAGAATTCTCTGTGTTCATCCAGTTCATGTGCATCACTATTGCTGAGTAGTAATTCATGTTATAAATATACTTGGAAGATGTCTAGGGTATTGTTACAAATAAAGCTGCTGTGACCATTTTTGTACTTTTGTGTGTGTGTGTTGATTAGTCTGTGTTTAAACAATGCAAGTCCCAGTGGTTCTGGTACAACTTGGGATTGAGAACTGTGGTCCTAGACTTGCGGTGGCCCTCCTGCATCCACTCTGCATCCCAGCACCCTGCAGAGCGATGCTTCTGAAAGGAAGATCGCATCACGCCCTGGGCAGAATTTTCCAGTGACTGCCCATCTCACCGGGAATGAAATCCCAAGCCCTTAGTTTCCATGACCAAGACCCTGTGTAATCTGGCCTCCTGCGCCTCTGTTGCTCACTGTGTAGTCTGTTACCTGTCCCACAGAAGGGCCAGGCATGTTTGTACCTTGTAGCCTGCCCATCTTTTCTCCCAGGTAGGCTCTTTATTTTCTAGTCTCTGCCCTAATTCATCTGGTTAGTGGGACTTCCCTGATCCTTACCCTGATTCTTAACATAAAATAAAATAGCAAGTCCTGCTCCTGGCTTGCCTCCCTGTCATTCTCTCCCTTAACCTCACCTTTTCTTCATGTGTTTTTACCAACATACATGTATGTGTTCTTTCCTCTAGAATGTAAGTCCCATAAATTCATACTGTGTTTATGGCTGTATTTTTAGAGTTGAGTTCAGGTACTGGCACATAGTAGGTGTTCAGAATGAATGAGTCATAGGATACTTGTAGTAAGCATAAAATGCCTTATAAGCTGACAACATGAATCATTGCAAAAGGCCAGTATTTTTCTCTTAGTTGTAATGGATAATTGCAATCCTGGCCAACAACTCAACATAAAAAGTGTTGAGAGGAATGACATGGGAGACAGTTTACTGTGACATGGCACTTTACACATTTAGTTCCCACAACAACCTGCTCAGTTGGGCATTATCTGCATTGTGCAGATGAGAAAGAGACTTGGGAAATTATCCCCAAATCACAGAAAATACTTGGATTTGAACTTACGTCAGCTTTAAAAAATTGTGATTTTATTATTGATATGTGGTATCTTTTTTTAAAAAATATTTATTTTCTTATTTATTTGAAAGGCAGAGAGAGAGATCTCCATCTGCTGGTTCACTCCCTAGATGACTGCAACGGCTGGAGCTGCACTGATCTGAAGCCAGGAGCCAGGGGATTTTTCTGGGTCTCCCACGTGGGTGCAGGGGCCCATGGGCTTGGGCCATCCTCTACTGGTTTCTCAGGCCATAGTAGAGAGCTGGATCGGAAGTGGAGCAGCTGGGACTCAAACTGGTACCATATGGGATGCTGGCACTGCAGGCTAGGGCCTTAACCTGCTGTGCCACAGCGCCAGCCCCCTGACATTTCTTGAACATGCACTTTTGCTTTGTCTTGAATAAATCCTGCTCTCCTGTACACCTTTATACCTCCACTGTGAATTCCTTCACGTGTGGAGGAAGGAACCTGAAATAAACCCGGCTGGGGACCCTGCTGCCCACACGAAATGAGAAGAGGTTTATTTACTAATAAAAGTTCTAAAGGCTCAAGTTGGTTTCTTTTGGGAGTCATACTCTGTTTTGCCTTTGGGCCTCGGCAAATGCCCATTAATTCATCCTCACTATTCCTTCTCCTTCCCCCAAACCTTTGCTTTTATGTAACTTTCTCACCATAAGGGTAAGTACCTAGTTGCTTTGCTCACTGCTCTATTTCTAACACCTATAATAGTTCCAGCGTTGGGTGAGGGCTCAATATTTGGTAGGCAAAGAAGTAGGCATGATACAGAGTGCTGGTCGCCTTACCTGAATCCGTTTTTGTGAGGTTTCTGGAATTCTGCTCAGTCCTTTTGTCTACCAGTGTCTGTTCTCTGCTAGGCCTCTTGGAGTCTCTGCAGCTTTGAGCCAAGGACCTGAGAACACTTTCTGCAAAGATTTGTCATTGGATGCACTTTTGAATGAGAAGTTTATGCAAGAAACGTGCTTCTCTGCTGTGGAAAGAAGTGCACATGGCAGGCTGTAGAGAGACGTTGGATACGTTAGAAGCAGGTAGTGGGGCACCTATGGTGCTGGAAGGAAGTTGGTACACCTTCCAATACATGGTATTATTATTTAGTTGAAAAACTAAACTGAAAAGATTTACAAGCACATTTTATTTATTTATTTATTTGACAGGGTTATAGACAGAGAGAGAAAGGTCTTCCTTCTGTTGGTTCACTCTCCAAATGACCGCTATGGCCGGCACTACGCCAATCTGAAGCCAGGAGCCAGGTGCTTCCTCCTGGTCTCCTATGCGGGTGCAGGGCCCAAGCACGTGGGCCATCCTCCACTGTCTTCCCGGGCCACAGCAGAGAGCTGGACTGGAAGGGGAGCAACTGGGACTAGAACCCGGCGCCCACATGGGATGCTGGTGCCGCAGGCAGAGGATTAACCAAGTGAGCCACGGTGCCAGCCCCTTTTATTTTATTTATTTAATTATTTAATTTTACAGGTGCATTTTGTGAGGGCCTGGGGTAGAGCTGTAAAATGCCGTGCTCCATTTTTTGATTAAAAATTCTGTTACAATGTGTACTTCCCCTCTTTGAAGGTCTCCCTCCCGACTCCCAGCCCTACAGTATGCATTAATGTTGAATGTCTGAAGCAGGATGGTTCTCCAAAATGTAAAGGCTTTATTTGCTATCTGGCTCTTCTGAGGAATAGACAGACAGAGGGAAATAGAGCACTTGAGCGTCACGCACATGCCGTGTGGATCAAGTGTTTGTGCAGGACTCACCGAGTGACTACCGAAGGTGGTGGCGTTATTGTTTCCACGAATATTATTTAAAACAGAGCTTCTCTAAAGTATGCATCCTTCTGCAGCAGGTCTGAAGAGCCCCAACTTCCAGATCTCACTGATTAGTTTTTCTTCACTATATGATGTACTTCCATTGTGTGTCCTCTTAAATGAAAATTACGAGGGCTAACAGACATATTCTGTTAGCTAGTATATCCCTTTAAATACACAAAGCTTGAGGCTAGGCACCTTTTTTTAAAAAAAGATTTATTTATTTGAAAGAGAGAGAGAGGTAGAGGCAGAGAGAGATGGTCTTCCATCCGCTGGTTCACTCCCCAGATGGCCGCAACGGCCGGAGCTGCGCCGATCCAAAGCCAGGAGCCAGGTGCTTCCTCCTGGTCTCCCACATGGGTGCAGGGGCCCAAGGACTTGGGCCATCTTCTACTGCTTTCCCAGGCCATAGCAGATAACTGGATTGGAAGAGGAGCAGCCGGGACTTGAAGCAACGCCCATATGGGATGCCGGTGCTTCAGGCCAGGGCTTTAACCCACTGTGCCACAGCACTGGCTCCTAGGAACCTTTTGAATGGAGGATCTGAGCCCTAAATTTTGGCAGGGGAGTGAGGTGGGGTCTGGAGACCATTCAGTAGAATGCTTAACCTGTTGAAGAGAAGCACAATAATTTGGCTCCTGGACTGGGTGTGGACAGAGTGAAGGCATAGAAATGGCAAGATTTGGGGCTGGCTTTGTTGAATAATGTTAAGCTACCACCTATGACCCTGGCATCCCATGTGAGTGCTGGTTTGTGCCCCAGCTACTCCACTTCAATTCAGCTCCCTGCTAATGCACCTGGGAAAATTTGTGGCCCAACTACTTGGGTCCCAGCAGACTCGGAAGAAGCTCCAGGTTTCTGGCTTAGGCCTGGTATAGCCACAATTGCTACAACCACCTGGGGAGTGAACCAATGGATGGAAGATCTCTGTCTCTCCCTCTCTCCGTCACTCTGCCTTTCAAATAAATGATTTTTTTTTAATAAAAAGAAAGAAGATTTGAATTACCAGGTATTCTTTCTTCATTCATTATGGGCCCACAGTTAACTCTTAATTATTGTGCGGCTGTTCCTTACAAGGTAAATATTGTTTTAAATATATCTTCCACCTTTTTTTTTTCTCTTAGAAAAATAATTTGGGAAAATAGAGAAGAAAAGGGGATGTGGGGAGTACCTCCCTAATAGTGGTAGTAAGACGATTGTTATTTTTCCTCTGTGTTCTCCAGATTGGATATATTCTGTCAACCTGTCTTCAAGTTCATTAGTCTTATTTTATGCTGTACTGTGAACCTATTTGATAATTCATTGCTGCCTGATATTGTATTTTGCAACTATTTGATGTCTCCTTGGTTCTTTAAAAAAATTCTAATTCTCCAGTGTTATAATTCTAATTCCCCTGCATTATGTTCCATCTTTTTGTCCCCATCGTCAACCTTTACCTCTATTTTCTGTTAGATGGCAATTGTTGTTATTTTGAATTTTTTTCTGTTAACTTCAGCATCTGGATCATCTTGGTACCTGCTTCCATATCTTGGCTTTAACTGTGTTCCCACCTGGGAAGTTTTTCATGCTGGACACTGTGGACAGTACTTTGTGGAAGCCCTGGATTATATTGTCTTCTTTCAAAGGGTGTTGAATTTGCTCCACTGTCAGGTCACCCCAATTCCGATGAAAATTGGATTCAGATTTTGCTAATGTTACAGTTTGGATAATAGTTTGGGTGTCTCCCAGAGGCCCGTGTTTTGGAGACTTGAACCTAAAGTCATCTATAAATGGGTAATGGATGAATGCTCATGACTAACTAACAGATTAAAGGTGGAGATTTGATCCAGTTTTGGCGTCTAGGTGGTGGATCCCGTGGGAGATGTTTCGGTCACTGGGTGTGCCCTTGCAAGGCAGTTCTCCTGGGAGGGCTGGCTATAAAAGATGAGTAGGGGCCGGCGCTGCGGCTCACTAGGCTAATCTTCCACCTTGCGGCGCAGGCACACCAGGTTCTAGTTCCGGTCGGGGCGCCGGATTCTGTCCTGGTTGCCCCTCTTCCAGGCCAACTCTCTGCTGTGGCCCAGGAGTGCAGTGGAGGATGGCCCAAGTGCTTGGGCCCTGCACCCCATGGGAGACCAGGAAAAGCACCTGGCTCCTGGCTCCTGCCATCGGATCAGCGCGGTGCGCCAGCTGTGGCGGCCATTGGAGGGTGAACCAACGGCAAAGGAAGACCTTTCTCTCTGTCTCTCTCTCTCACTGTCCACTCTGCCTGTCAAAAAATAAAAATAAAAAAAATAAAAGCTGAGTAGGGCCTGGCTGCTCTCCCTGCTTCCTGTCCTACCATGGCCAACCACGAGTGCCATAGGGCCACCTGATCTTGGACTGCGACTCCAGAACTGAGGTGAACGCAGGCCTTTTCCTTTATCAGCCTGCTCCTCTCAGGTATTTAGTGAAGGCAACAAGCAGCTGCCTAAGGCAGTCACCGTGGGTTTATTTCAGTCTTGACTTAACTACCAGGGTTTCCTTAGTCCCAAGAGGGTGGTTTATACTCTGAGGGCATGGAAAGCCGGCAGGTTCACCAAATCCCTGTTCTCTGGCTGGGTTAGAACTCCATTTCCAGGCCTGTGCAGCTTTTGAGATTTCTGCTTCGCTCTCCAGGCCCCCACAGCTGTGCTCAGACCTCTGGCAGTGCCATTGTGCTCACACGGTCTAGAGTTAAGGCCCGAGAAGAATTTCTGTGAGATTTGGAGAGAGGGGTGGTTATCCGACCTTCGCCCTCCTCCCCAGCACCTGACCCGTCAATGAATCTCTGCAACCCTGGTGGCCTCAAACTCCGGCCTGTTTCCTCCATCCTGGAGAGTGCAGTGTTCTACTTGGGCTCAGCGTCCGCAGCAGGGTGAATGTGGAGCTCACTTCACCTGCTTCCTCTCTTTCAAGGTTCATAGCTATGTCCTGACCGCTGTCCATTCTCTGAAAATTGCTGTTTTATATCTCTTGTCTGGTTGGTGGTGGAAGGCCAAATCTAGCATCAGACATAGTCATGGTCATGGCTAGAACTGGAAATACAAGACAACTTTTTTTAATTTTATTTTAATTGTCGCAGTTGGCAATGAGAGATAGAGTTGGTGTTTGTGCTTGGCTCAATTCTATTTTTCTTTTGATTTTCTTGTGTGATGCTTATTTTTAAGTAAAAAGAGGCTTTAATTAATAGTGTTGAGTTCGGTGGGTAGCTGGATTATTAGAATTTTCAATTGCTTTGAAGAGAACTCCACAATTTATCTTACATTAAAAGCTCACCGTAGAACTATTGCTTTAATTTATTTTCCTGAAAGAGCAAGACTCCTCTGTGAAAAGGGAACTCAGCATATGTCGATTTAAAAGAATTTTTAAAGAATCTCAGTGTGAAGAAAGTGTTTTACTGTGGTTTTACTTTCTGATGAGATCAGAGAACATCTAGAGTGTGCATGGATCTAAAAATGACAGTACATGAAATACATCTAATCTTAGATAAAATGATGTTTTGAAATACAGTAAATTTAGGACCCAGAGGGGTGAATCTGAAAGTCTTAGTGTTCTGCACTTTAAGACCACTTAGGGGGCCGGTGCTGTGGCATAGGGGGTAAAGCCCCAGCCTGTAGTGCCAGCATCCCATATGGGCGCCAGTTCGAGTTCTGGCTGCTCCACTTCCAATCCAGATCTCTGCCATGGCCTGGGAAAGCAATAGAAAATGGTCCAGGTCCTTGGGCTCCTGCACTCACATGGGAGACCTGGAAGAAGCTCCTGGCTCTCCTAGCTTCGGATTGGTGCAACTCCGGCCATTGTGGCCAATTGGGGAGTGAACCAGGTGATGGAAGATCTCTCTCTCTCTCTTTCTCTCTCTCTCTCTCTGTCTGCCTCTCCTTCTCTCTCTGTGTAACTCTGACTTTGAAATAATAAATCTTAAAAAAAAAAAAAAAGACCACTTAGGTTCTGACTCTGTGAGTACTGATTGCAGCCCCTGACATGGGCGCGGGTGACCGTAAGTTGCATAGTTCCCAGTTTCCTGAAGGCAGGTCCATTTAAGATTGTCTGCTGGCTGTCAGGCTGCTCCTGCATGCTGGAGGGGGACAGATGTGAACTCCTGTGCAAAAGCCAAAGAGCCCCTGATGAGATTACGCTTTTGCAGGGTCCTTGCTCAGGGACTAGTCCAACACCCCCTGTGGCAGCTTCTGGAATGGTTTCCAGCGATCCCTGCCACCTGGTGTTCATTCTTGTGTTCCTATGCCATGGCTGCCATGACAAAATGCCACACACTGGGTGGCTTAAGCCCCAGAAATACATCTTACAGTTGGTGCCCACAAGGGATGCTGACAAGTCACAGGCAGTGGCTTTACCTGCTACGCCACAGCATTGGCTTCCCCAGCCAACTCTTAAATGCAGGCAGACAGGTGTTGTCATAATTACACAGGTGAAGCCACAGAGGTACCAAGAATAGTTCCCAATGAATGGGGACAGGACAAACAATTAACAACTGGATGCCTATCCCAGGCCAGACACTGTTGTAAGTAATACCTGATTTAATCCTCACAATGATAGTTGGGAGTGATTGTTAGCATCTTTACTGAACAGGTGGGGAAAGTCAGGTCCAGGGAATAACTTTCCTAATATCAAATAACTAGAAAGTGGGAGAACAGAGGCTCAGATGCCGGTTTCATAAGTGGCTCACACCATTTTTCCACCGAGGGCTACTCGCTGTCTCCAATATGGCCTTGAAGATGGGGAAATACAGTTAGCAAGCCTGGCTTCTCTTTCGTAGCCAGTGTTCTGAGGCACAGGTGGAGGTGGGTGAGGAGCGAGGTGTCCAGCAGGGGGAGTGGGAGAGCAGCATCTGTCTGGTCAAAAGGGCTGAGCTCAGCACAGCAACCTGGCCAGCATGGCCAGTACATTGCCTCCGCTGTCTTAGGATGCTCTGCAGCCTCTGGCTTGGGTCCAAGATCAGTGCTTTGCCTTTGTCTTTTTGGTATAAGGGTGGTCCCTGTCACTGCTGTTGATTTGTCTCAGATGGGGCAGGAACTGATGTCACGGGAAATGCTCTCCTTGGATCCACTGTGCCTCAAAGGGCAGATAGAATGAGAAGCCACATGCGTGAAGAAACTTCTCTGAGAAAATATGATAACATCAGAGTGTGTGTTAAGTGTTTTCTGGAACAAGGGCAGTAGCAAATTAAAAAAAAAATAGTAAATGAGAGTTTAAACTAGCCCTTCTCCTGGAACAGTGTAGAAAGCAGATGGTGGGGCCAGTACTGTGGCACAGCGGGTTAACTCCCTAACCTGAAGTGCTGGCATCCATATGGGTGCCTGTTCGAGACCCGGATGCTCCACTTCCGATCTGGCTCTCTGCCATAGCCTGGGAAAGCAGTAGAGGATGGCCCAAATCCTTGGGCCCCTACACCCATGTGGGAGACCTAGAATAAGCTCCTGGCTCCTGGCTTTGGATCAGCACAGCTCTGGCCATTGTGGCCATTTGGGGAGTGGACCAGCAAATGGAAGACCTCTCTCTCTTTCTCTCTCTCTCTCCTCTCTATATAACTCGTTCAAATAAATAAATAAAGTCTGGGAAGTCTGGAGAATGAGCCGGGGCCTGGATTTCAGCTTGACGGGATGTGGATGGGGACTGTTTATGGGAGGGAGGAGGGGAAGTGCTCTTGTCCCCCAGAAGGCAGAGTGACTCTGGCCAAGTGGACACAGTGGACAGCCAAGGAGGCCGACACTAGGGATGACCAGGGCTTGGCAGAACTTGGGGCAGGAGTTGTGTGCCTCTTGCCAAGCCGCTCCTCCACAGTGCCTTCCGACTGCCAGCTCCCCACGCCAGCTTTCCTCTGCTTGACCCCCGACTGACTGCACTTGGGAATAAACTGCTTGGCAAAGCCTTGGCAGATGACACTTCTGTACCGCCATGGCAGGAGGAGGGGCATATTTGGAATTACAAATTCTTCTGGCATCCAGGGAATGCAGCTGTTTTGACTAGTGCCTGGATGCAGGGGGTAGACACATGTGCATAGACACTACTTCACAGAGTAAGCATTTGGGGGAGCCACGTATGACACTCCCCCTCCCTACTCCCCGCCAAGTGTGGGTCGCTAAACTTCCTGATGATTCCGAGGATGGTCACCTGAAGTGGAGAATCCAGGATGCCTCGCATCCCAGCAAGATCTGCATCAAGCGCATTCTTCCCTGGACGCGGACCCGCTGGAGACGATGACCTCATTTCTCTTCAGTTCTTGACTGGGGTTCTGTGGAGCCTGGGTTCCAGCCTCTGCAAGGGCCAGGGAAGAGCTCCAGGAATTTCGTGGAAATGAAGCAACTGTTTCAACAGATGAGCTCCTCGGGATTCGGCAGGACATGATGCCAAGAATTCATCTCCAGTTTGTGGGTGAAACTATTATGCACTTTTTTTTTTAGTGACGTTAAATTAAAAAACTCACCTAAGCCAAGAATGGTCATTGTTGGCTAATCAAAATCATAGTTTTGAAAAGTTAGAAACATTCAAACAATTTTATCTATTAAAACCAACTGGAAGAAATATGTATAAATGAATTTTTGTGGCAAACAATTTGTGGCATGTTTTTAAAAATAACATTTTTCTCTAATTTTAAAAGTAGTAAATATTCATTGTGGAAAAAAATTGGGAAACATAAAAGTAAAAAATAAAACTATATCACTGCATGGTCAAACTCATTGTAAAATCAGCTTTGTATTCTGGCTTTATTTTTCACCTTTAATGCTATATGGTGGATATTTTCCAATGTCATTCAGATTAATCTTGAACCATTTTAATGGCTGCATAATTATGTATGAATGTGCTATTGTTTTTAATTTTTATATATTTTTTTAATTAGAAAAAGAGAAAACACTTAACACCTCATCCCTTGGTTCACCCCCCAGTTGCCCTCAATGCTGGCCCTGGGCCAGATTGAAATCAGAAGTCAGGAACTCAGTCCTGGTCTCCCATGATGACCAAGAACCCAACTCCTGGATGACCACTGTGCCCCAGGGCTCACTTCAGCAGGACACTGGGTTCACAAGCCAGAATTGGAGATTGCTCCCCAATGCTGATGTGGGGTGTGGGTATCTGAACCGAGAGGCCAAATACCCACCTCAATTTTTTTCACTTTTAAGCTCTCCATCTTGAAATAATTTTAGCCCTAGCAAATGTTGCAAACAGCATAAAGATTTTTGGTATCTCTTTCCCCCAGCTCTTAAAGAGGTTAACATATAATCATGCACAATGATCAAAATGAGAAAATTTACCAAATTTCCAGATTGTAAGCTGGTTTTACCAGCTGTTTCTCTAATGTCTGGGATCATGCTTTGTCTTTGATTGTAGGGTTGTCTTCTCCTCCTCCAACTGGGGGACAGCTCCTCCAGGTTTCCTTTGCCTTTTGTTAGCTTGAGTTTTTCTTATGGAATAGCTCTCATTTTGGATTTGTCTGAGATTTCCTCATGATAGAAATGAAGTTATTTCTGGGAAGAACACCAGAGGGACCATGTCATGGCCAACTGAGCATATCAGTCCACAAGGTGATGCATTGTAACACATCAAGCCATTCATCTACAGTCGAACATCAGGTTGTTTCTCATTTTTACCTGTAATTCTGTATCTCTATTAAGAATATTTTATTGGTTTTTTAAAAGATTCATTTATTTATTTGAAAGTCAGAGTTACACAGAGAGGAGAGACGGGGGTGGGGAGGTCTTCCATCCACTGGTTTACTCCCCAATTAACCCAATTGACCACAATGGTGGGAGATGCGCCGATCCAAAGCCAGGAGACAGGAGCTTCTTCCAGGTCTTCCACGTGGGTGCAGGGGCCCAAGGACATGGGCCATCTTCTACTACTTTTCCAGGCCATAGCAGAGAGCTGGATCAGAAGAGGAGCCGGGACTAGAATCGGCACCCATATGGGATGCTGGCGCTTCAGGCCAGGGCATTAACCCACTGAGCTGCAGCGCCGGCCCCAAGAATATTCTGTTCTTAATGCTAGATTGAGTCTATGGATATGGACAATTTTAAAGATTATTTTAAAAAAAACCACATTTCTTTACTTATTGGAAAGGCAGAGTGACAGAGAGAGAGAGAGAGAGAGAGAGAGGCAGAGACAGAGACAGAGAAAGATCTTAGATCCATTGGCCCACTCCCCACAGGGCCCAAACTGCCAGATCTGGGCCAATCTGAAGCCAGGAGCCAGGAACTTCATCATGGTCTCCCTTATGGATGTCAGGGACCCAAGTACTTGCCATCTTCCACTGCCTTCTGAAGGCATTAGCAGGAAGCTGGATTGGAAGTGGAGCAGCCAGGACTTGAACTGGCAATCTGAACTACTTAACCTGCTGCACTATGACACCAGCTTCCATTTTTAAGACTTTCGACACCATGTTCCAAAGTCATTTTCTAGAAAGTTTTTCTCCATTTACTTCCAGTCAGTACTGACAGAATGACAGAATGAATGACTCCATCTCTGCCTTCACCAGCATTGAATTTTTTTTTCTTTTTTTTTGACAGGCAGAGTTAGAGAGAGAGAGCGAGAGAGAGAGAAAGGTCTTCCTTCCATTGGTTCACCCCCCAAATGGCTGCTACGGCCGGCATGCTGCGCCGATCCGAAGCCAGGAGCCAGGTGCTTCTCCTGGTCTCCCATGCAGGTGCAGGGCCCAAGGACCTGGGCCATCCTCCACTGTACTCCAGGGCCACAGCAGAGAGCTGGCCTGGAAGAGGGGCAACCGGGACAGAATCCGGCGCCCCGACCGGGACTAGAACCCGGTGTGCCGGCGCCGCTAGGCGGAGGATTAGCCTAGTGAGCCACAGTGCCGGCTGAATGTTTTTAACAACAACACAGAACAAAAACTTTGTTAATGTGATCACACTGGAGGCTAGTGAGTTTTACATGCACAAATATTTCCTCATCATTTTTTACTCTGATTTCATGACATCTGTATATAATTACTTTCAAGCTTTTATGCATAGTGCTAAGTGATTTGCATGTACCATCTCATTTAATTTTCATAAACACTTCCTGAGGATGATACCATTATCATTTGCACTTTACAGATTGGAAAATCTGGGGCTCAGAATATTTAAGTAAGGTGTCAAAATTCAAGCTATTACTTGATGGAGACAGAATTAGAATTCAGACCTGCTGACTTAAAAGCACACACATGTAACTCTTGTTACTTTTTTGTAACAAAATATTTTCTTTAATGATGACAACGGGATACTTTTTATATTTCCAACATCTTGAAAAATGGTAAAAGAAATATCTGTACTGAGTGTTTTAATTCTTAAAATGCAAAATGATTTTACAAAATGAGAACTCATAAGGACTTTTGCTTTTCATTTAAATATCTACAATTTGTTGGATTTCTCAGAGTGGATGGTGAGTCTTTTAAAATTGCTCTTCTAAAACTTGGGTCTTTTTTTTTGGTGTGAGATTGTTCAACAGCGAAAAACTTTTCTAGTCTTGCTTCCATTTTAGGAATGATATTCTGGTGGAAGTGAAAGAAAATGGTTTAATTTTTAAAAATTCAAAACTACAAGGGGGCAATAGCAGCTTCAGGTTTTGGTTTCCTCTTTCATTTTCCGAAGGCATACAGTTAAACCATGTGGAAGGTTTTTGAGTTCCAAAGGAAACAGAAACTGAGTGTTTTCACGGTAACTTCAGCCTTAGACCTAATTTGTAGCAGATTTGGTAGAAAAGTATAAGATGTATAAATTCTGGTTCTTTCTACTACAAAAATGATCTAGGAGTGAGCTGTGAAACACTGAAATTCTGAACACCATCAAATTTCTATGTCTGCTGTGGCAAAAATTGTTCTATATTATGGTTCTCTGTGGGGGCCAGCACTGTGGCTCACTTGGTTAATCCTCCGCCTACGGCACTGGCATCCCATGCAGGCGCCGGGTTCTAGTCCTGGTTGCTCCTCTTCCAGTCCAGTTCTCTGCTATCACCCCAGAGGGCAGTGAAGGATGGCCCAGGTGCTTGGGCCCCTACACCCCACATGGGAGACCAGGAAGAAGCACCTGTCTCCTAGCTTTGGATCGGCGTAGCTCCGGCCGTAGCGGCTACTTGGGGAGTGAACCAATGGAAGGAAGACCTTTCTCTCTGTCTTTCTCACTGTCTATAACTGTACCTGTCAAATAAAAAAAAAGACAAAAATAAAAGGTTCTCTATGAGTGAGACCCCAGTGGAAAGAAGTGGCCATCAAAGGAGGATGTACTTTTCTCTGAAGGGAGGAGAGAACTTCCACTTTGCTTATGGCCTCGTCTAAATACTGATGGAGTTTGTAGACTCAAAAGGCTTTCGTAGCCTTGGCAGCTTATGTCAAGAACCTAAGGTGATCCATGTAGGATCTCTGTCCTTAATGTGTTGTATGTACAATGTGAATTAATGCTATAACTAGTACTCAAATAGTACTTTACACTTTGTGTTTCTGTGTGGGTGCAGTCTGTTGAAATCTTTACTTAATATATACTAAATTGATCTTCTGTATATAAAGATAATTGAAAATGAATCTTTATGTGAAGGAGAGAGAATGGGAGATGGGAGGGTTGTGGTGGGAGGGAAGTTATGGGGGGGGGAAGGCACTGTAATCCAAAAGCTGTACTTTGGAAATTTATATTTATTAAATAAAAGTTAAAAAAAAAGAACCTAAGGTGATCATTGATGTTGTACATAAGAGTGTTAATTGTTAACAACAAGAGTCACTGTACAATAACTGCCCATCAGGACCTCTGTCCTCAAAGAGTTGTAAGATGAGAGTTAATGTAAAGCTTGTTCTCAAACAGTTCTTTGTGTATGATGTGTGATGATGTGTGTGCGCAAACTTTTGAAATCTTTACTCAGTATAGAGTTGGTCTTCTGTGTACCAAGTGAATTAAAAATGAATCATAATAGAAAATGGGACTGGGAAGGGGAGAGGGAGGAGGGGGAGGGGTGGGAGTGTGGTGGGAGGGCGAGTATGGTGGGAAGAGTCAATAGATTCCTAAAGCTGCACTTATGAAATGCATGAGGTCTGTATTCCTTAAATAAAAGGTTACTTTGGGAAAAATAAAAAAATTTCTATGTCTGAGTAAGAAAACTATATTGATTCTAGATACCTTTATTTTGCTGTCTCAAAAAATGTATCTTAAAAATATTTTCAAAATGAAACTTGCTGTTCTTTCTATAGTTACTTTTCCAAAATGTCATTAACCACTTCCATTTGCTTCAGCCAGAAACTTGAAAGTCCTTCTTAGCTCCTTTTCTCCTTCATCTAATCTCCCAAGAACTCTCTAATCCATTTCCTTCCTTAGGTTAGACTAATGTTGTATAGTTCCTTTTCTTAAATTTACAGTCCACCCCTGCAATCTAGTCCCCATTTGAATCCTCTTCTCTCTGTTGCAGCATCTAGAATGGTGTTTCCCCAGGCCAGTGGCACTTGTCCACCCCGCTGGGTTTGAGTAGCGGAACTGCTCTCAATTGGACACCGAAGGTGGAGATTGCATGGGTAGGGAGGGAGGTTGGGTGTCATCGACTCCCTCCTAGTAATGATCTTTCAGTGATAACAAACCACACATTGCATCTTCTCATATCAAGGATGTACTTAGTGAGTCACAAATGGATGGACTGCAGCCAGGGTCTGACTGTCTGGAATAGGTTTAACCAGGTCCTAGCAAGGCAATTATCCAGAATCTTGATCAGATCAGAATCTGATCTTCTTGGAGGCTGAATATAAAAGAAGGGAAACTTCTGATTATGATTCATATTGCACCTGGGGTTTTATGTGAGCGTGTATGTGAGATCTTAAATAATACTTGCTCTATTTAATGACAGTGTCTGAATCCTATTGATTTTGTGATTCGTTGCCATTCCTTAGAAATTACTCAAATCTACTGGGGAGTAAAGTTTTCCAAACAGATGATTTCCTTGTAGAATTAAGAATTTGCTTTTTTTTTTTTTTTTAGCTCAAAAACTTTCATCTTGACCAAGGTGTGAATTATCCTTCTGTGCAGCATATCCACACTGTATATGCTACCCTTCCTTGAGTCACTGAGCAGCCATCTCAGTTACCAGATTGTTGTGGTATCACAGGCTGCGTTCAAGTAATCCTTACATAGTAGCCTAATTCTGTGTCACTCAGCTGACATCATTTGCCTGTTCAGCTCATGATGTAGCTATCTTAGCATCTCACATCAGTACAAGAAGGCTGAGTGCAATAAGATATTTTTAGAGAGAGAGAGACAAAGTGAAACCACATTTATAAGACTTTTTATATAGTATATTCTTATAACTGTTCTATTTTCTTGTTAATCTCTTAATGTACTTAATTTACAAATTAAACTATCATAAGTATAGACATATAGAAAAAAACATAGATAATATATGTTTGATATTATCCATGATTTCAGGTACCTGCTGAGGGTCTTGGAATATATTCTCCTTGAGTTAATGGGGGCCACACTAGTTGGCATTTTACATCTAAAATGTGTTATATAGCATCCCCCATCAATGTAACCAGTGTAATTCATAGTTTTCTTTGTTACCCATCATTTAAAAATATTTATTTATTTGAAAAGGGGCCGGCACCGTGGTACAGTAGGTTAATCCTCTGTCTGCAGTGCCAGCATCCCATGTGGGCACCGGTTCTAGTCCCAGTTGCTCCCCTTCCAATCCAGCTCTCTCTGTGGCCTGGGAAAGCAGTGGAAGATGGCCCAAGTCCTTGGGCCCCTGCATCCACATGGGAGACCAGGAAGAAGCACCTGACTCCTGGCTTCAGATCAGCACAGCTCTGATCTGAGGAGTGAACCAAAGGCAGGAAGACTTTTCTCTGTCTCTCCCTCTCACTGTCTGTAACTCTACCTCTCAAATAAATAAATTAATTTAAAAATTTGAAAAAAAAAAAAAAGGAGGAGAGAGAGGTCTCTCATTCACTAGCTCACTCCCCAAATGGCTACAACAATCAGGGCTGGGCCAGGTCAAAGCCAGGAGCCAGGAGCCAGGAACTTTTTCTGGGTCTCCTATGTGGGTGTAGGGGCCCAAGCACTTGGGCCATCTTCCACTGCTTTCCTAGGTACATTAGCAGGGAGCTGGATCAGAACTGGAGCAGCCAGAACTCAAACCAGCACCCATATAGGATGCTAGTGTCACAGGTGGCAGCTTAACTCCACAATGCTGGCCCCTTACCCAGCATTTGTGTGTGTGTGTGTATGTGTGTGTGTGTGTGTAACATTTCACTTAAATGACAGCATTTTTTTAAAAAGATATATTTTATTTACTTGAAAGAGTTACAGTGAGAGGTAAACACAGAGAGAGAAAAAGAGATCTTCCATTTCACTCCCCAAATGGCTGCAATGCCCAGAGCTAGAATGATCTGAAGCCAGGAACCAGGAGCTTCTTCTAGGTCTCCCACATGGGTGCATGGGCCCAAGCACTTGGGCCATCTTCCTCTGCTTTTCCAAGTGCATTAGGGAGCTGGGTTGAAAGTAGAGAAGCTGGGACTTGAACTGGTGCCCATATGGGATGCTGGTGTTGTATGCTGGGGCTTTAACTCACTGAGCCACAGCACTGGCCCATACCCAGCATTTTTAATGTAAGGGTGACACAATGATGCTTCCTGGGCCTAGTGAGAGGGATCAAGCCATTGCCCCCTCCATGTGTAGTCTCAGGTAGCTCTTTGCTGTTAGTGGTTTTTCTCTTTCCTAGTTGACATTCTAAGCAGTTCCCAGTAAGGTTGCTTGCATCAGCTCTTATTCCCACTCCGAGCCTGGAGAGTTGTCTACAAGACAAGTGCAGTAGATTGAGGGTAAGCAGTTGGCATAACAGCCTGGAAGTATATTGGGACATTTGTGTCCCACACCGGAGTGCTGAGGCTTAGTTACAGCTCTGGCTTCCACTTCCAACTGGTGCAGACCCTGGGAGGCAGTGGTGATGGCTCAAGTGGTTGAGTTCCTGCCATCCATGGGGGAGGCCTGGATCGAGTCCCCAGTCCCTGTTTGGGCACCACCGTTGTGGCATTTGGGGAAGGAACCAGCAGATGCGAGCCATTTGTCTACCTGGCTGTCTGTCTTTCTGCCTCTTAAATAAATAAGTAATAATGATGAAAGAAAAAAGAAAACAAATCCTTTAAAAAGGAAAAGGAATACACAGGTTCTAGGAAGTAGAGGCTCTGACCTGGGATCAAGGTTGACAAAAGTCAGAATACGGGCTTTATGACATCTACTGTTTGAAATTTCCAGTGGACAATCAAAAGTGTTGATTATTGGCAATTTCATCCACTTACACTGAATGCTTTTATTAAAAAAAAAAAACACACGTGAGTTCCAGTATTTCTGGAACTATTGAGATAAAAGATTAAGTATTTTCTTTGTAATTTCCAGTCCATGACAGAATAAAACTCTTGTAAAAGACAATAAATATGAATTGATAGAAACACTAAATTAAGAGAAGATATGTGAAACAGCCAATTTATTGGGGTCACAGACACAAACAGTTACATTTTAACAAAAAGAATCAGAGTGATGCCAGCATTGTGGCATAGCTGGCATACCATATGAGTCTGATATGAGTCCTGGCTGCTCCACTTCTGATCCAGCTCCCTGTTAGTGTACCTGGGGAAGCAGAGGAAGATAGCCTGAGTACTTGGATGGAAGAGTCTCTCTCTCTCTCTCTCTCTCTCTCTCTCTCTCTCTCTCTCTTTCTCTCTCTTTATCTCTGTAACTCTGACCTTCAAATAAATAAATTTTTAAAAAATAAATTTCACTGCTGATCTCCATTTTTCACATTTTTGTCACTTCCAAAGTTAAATTTTTTAAGATTTATATATTTATTTATTTTAGAGGTAGAGTTACAGACAGAGGGAGGGACAGAGTAAGGTCTTCCATCTGCTGGTTCGCTCCTTAAATGGCTGTAATGGCCAGAGCTGGGCTGATCCGAAGCCAGGAGCTTTTTGGATTCTCCCACATGGGTGCAGGGGCCCAAGAACTTGGACCATTTTCCACTGCTTTCCCAGGCACATTGGCAGGGAGCTGGATTGGAAGAGGGGCAACTGGGACTCAAACCGGCCCCCATATGGGATGTTGGTGCCACAGGTAGGAGGCTTAACCTACTAAGCCACAATGCCAGAACCATAAATAAGCAAGTCTTTAAAAAAGTAAAAGGAATCAGAGTAACCTCATGTAGGGGATGGGTGTTTGGTACAGCAGTTAAATCGCCACTCAGTATGCCCACTTCCCATATCGGGTTGCCCTGTTTGAGTGCTGGTCCAGCTTCCTGCTGATGCACACCCTGGGAAGCAGCAGGTGGTTGCTCAAGTATCTGGTCTCTGCCTCGCATGTGGAAGACCCAGACTGAGTTCCTGGTTCCTGCCTCCAGCCTGGTCTGAACAGTAGTGGGTATCTGGGAAGTGAACCAGTCAGTGGAAGATCTCCCACCCCCCCAACCCCACCCCCCCGGCTCTCCTATGCCTTTCACATTAAAAAATAAAAAAGAAATAAATAACATTTTGAAAATTAAAAAAGATAACAATTATTATATACTCAAACTTTTGTCCTCTATAGTAATTATTCAATAGTTATGAGGGAAATAGTGATATCCTGAATTAAACGTTCATGTGAACACTTTGTACATGTTTGTCAGCATTAAACATTTAATCTTTAATCCAGGTTAGATTGCTAATAATAATGCTACTTGCAAGAAATCACATACGCCTAAGCTGTGTCTAAATTTTGTTTTAATAGCTTTCAGAGAGTGCCTCGGAGGTATGTTGACAGAAATGGGAGAAGAGCTTTTAAGAGAATTTCAGCACACTTAGGATATTCATTTTCACCACAATGAAGAAATGATGCAATACTGCTTCTGAAATGTATCTGAAGTCATTGATAATGACTTCTAACAGTTTATACTGTAAAGTTATTATTAAATATAAGTTATATTCTGAGGTGATCAGTGGTTTCTGCATCTGTTAATTCCTTGCACTTATTTATTTTTTTTTTTTTTAATAATTTGAAAAGCATAGAGACAAAAAAAGAGAAAGATCCTCTGTTCTCCGGTTCACTCCCCAAATGCTCCCAACAGTTGGGGTTGGGCCAGGCTAAAGCCAGGAGAGAGAAACTCAATTTGGACTCCCATATGGGTGGCAGGGATCCAAGTACTTGAACCATTACCTGCTGCCTCCCAGAGTATGCATTAGCAAGGAGCTGGAGTTGGAAGTGGAGCCAAGACTGAAACCCAGGCACTCCGGTATTTGGTGTGGGCATCCTAAGTGGCATCGTAACTGCTATGCCAAATGTCATTTTTTCTGATGGAAAATAAGAAGTCAAAACTCATATCTAATTCACAAGGCATTTAATGCTAGCTTTTCACAGATATAAAATATAAGATTATTACTCTTGCCAGTGATAACTGATAAAAAGTCCATTTTTATTTTATTTTGGGTGGAGTATGATATTAACTTTATTTTTTAATTTTTATTTTTTAAAGATTATTTATTTGAAATGCAGAGTTACAGAGAGACACAGAGAGTGGGAGAGAGAGAGGTCTTCCATCCATTGGTTCACTCCCTAAATGATCTCAATGGCCGGAGCTGTGCTGATCCGAAGCCAGGAGCCAGGACCTTCTTCCAGATCTCCCATGCAGGTGTAGGGGCACAAGGACTTGGGCCATCCTCCACTGCCCTCCCAGGCCATATCAGAGAGCTGAATGGGAAGTGGAGGGAGCAGCCAGGACTCAAACTGGTGCTCATATGGGATGCCATCACTGCAGGTAGCAACTTAACCTGCTATGCCACAGCACCAGCCCCTGAGATTAACTTTACACTCATAATCAAAAAAACTAAGCAAATGCTGTTGAGTACTGACTTGTTCTGAGAATACAAGAAGAGAGGGTGGAGAAAGATACTTGCCTGTGCTGCTTTTGCAGTTACTTGCAGTCTTAGGATGGAGGGTGGGCTAGGGGAGCATAACAAAGGCCTTGCGGGAGGCAGGGGGTCTGTTTTGAAAAGAAAGACTTCAGCTAGCACTTGGTGGGCATGGCTTGGCCTCTCCTCCGCATGGGCCATACCCAGGTTCCTGGCTGCTCATCTACTGGCTTCCCTCCTCCTGGAGTCCCCTGAGCTCTCCACCCCAGGGCTCTGGCTGAGCCTGCTGCTCCCAGGTGTCTTGGGCCAGCGACCCCCGTGCAGCATCCTGAGGAGCTAGGCAGGGCCTGGCAGCTGCCCAGCCCCCAGCCCTCAGCTTTGCTCACACCTCCCCCACAAAACTCTTTCTGTAATTTTCCGCTTTACTCTTCAAGGTTGTGTGCCATGAATGCACGTCACAGTCCCCCTTGCACAGACATGTGAGGATCATTAAGAAGGCTCGTGATGCCAGACAGAACACACATCTGGGCCCGCAGTTCACATCTGTAAAGCATTGAGGTCAAGCTGATTTTTAATCTTGCAGGAGCATTAAGAATTTACTCATAGCTCAAACATTTTCCCTGTTTCCCCTCAATAACTACTGCACCTCTGCAGTAACAACCATTCTTCATGACCAGCTTTCATAGTAGCACATAGTTAAGAGATATACTATTGCTATTAAGCAAATTTAATGCATTCGTCTTCGTATGACGTAAGCATTTTACTAGGTCACTGAGCACAGCGGTTAGTTCTGCTGACACTTCTTTCCTAGGAGAATTTTTGATGAGGGACACAGTGCACTAAGGGACGTTCTTGCCAGCCCCTTCATCAGGGTGCTCTCTGCTCATGGCAGCTGTGCTCTCTGAACACCCTTCTCCCTGAAACTGAGACTGCGAGCCACGCTTATGGACAATGCGAGCTTTTGTGGTTTCACACAGTTCATAGCTAATTGTGTTAGCAATGAAGCTGAGAACAAGAATTCTTTCTTTACCTCACCATCATGTTTAGACTGCATGTACATGAAAAGACAATACATGCTGGGGCTGGTGCTGTGGCGCAGCAGGTTAAAGTCCTGGCCTGCAGTGCTGGCATTCCATATGGATGCCGGTTCAAGTCTGGGCTGCTCCACTTCTAATCCAGCTCCCTGCTAATGTGCCTGGGAAAGCAGTAGAAGATGGCCTGCACGCACATGAGAGACCTGGTTCCTGGCTTCAGATCAGCCTAGCTCTGACCATTGCAGCCATTTGGGGAGTGAACCAGCGGATGGAAGACTCTCTCTCTTTCTCTCTGCCTCTGCCTCTCTCTCTGTTATTCTGTCTTTTAAATAAATAAAATAAATCTAAAAAAAAGACAATATATTTTAACTACATCAATTTGCAATGAAAACATTTTGGTAGGTTTTTTTGTACATGAACTTAGTCTTTCACCTCTGAATACATCAGTCTGTGGTCCCAGGATAACATTGTACCTGGGGGCAAGCATTGTGACGAAGAAGGTTAAGCAATGATTGTAATACTGACATCTTGTATCAGTGCCAGTTTGAGCCCCTGCTACTCTGCTCCTGATCCAGCTCCCTGTTAAAACACCTGGGAAGGCAGTGCACAATGACAAGTGCTTGAGTCCCTGCCGCCCATGTGGGAGACTAGCATGGAATTTCTGGCTCCTGGCTTTGGCTTGGCCCAACCCTTGCATTTGCAGGCATTTGGGGAATGAAGCAGCAGATGGAAGAAATCTCTTTGTAACTGTGTCTTTTAAATAAATAAATAAATCTTTAAAAAAAAAAGCTGTACTGGAGCCACAGTTTTTGCTGTACATTCCTCAGACAATTTGAAGCAAACATCTTTGCTTCAGACTCTGAGTAATATCCTTGTCTAAGGCCAGCTGCCTACAGTTTGCTAGTCTTAGCATCTTAAAATGTTATTTTATAATAAACTCTCAAAGCACTGGTATTTGTATACAGCATACTAAACGTTGGTCTTCGTTGGCTATTTTTAATTCACTATTTTTTTTCTTCCAGAGATTTTTTGTTTTGTTTTGTACTGATTTTTAAGTGCAGATATCATTTAGGCTTTGGAGTTTAGTTGGCTTTATTGCTTCCTTAGTTTCTACAAATAAGATACTTGACCCTTCCTTAACAGCTGCAAAGCCCAAGCAAGCCTCGTACATAAGTGATCATGTCCCCATCAAAATAGGCAACAATCCTTTTAAATCTTTCATTGGAATCATTCCCATCGCCATTTGGTCAACTACTATGGTCATGTAAAGAAAAGGACTTTTTTGGGTAAAAATGCACAGGGAGGCTTATTTCATTGTAAGATTTTATAAAAGGCTTACCATTTTTAAAAAGATTTATTTCATTTACTTGAAAGACAGTTACAGAGAGAGAGGTAGAGTCAAAGAGAGAGAGAGAGGTCTCCCATTCCATTGGTTCACTCCCCAAATGACCACAACGCTACAGCTGAGCTGATCCGAAGCCATGAGCTCCATCCAGGTCTCTCACATGGGTGCAGGGCCCCAAAGACTTGGGCCATCTTCATCTGCTTTCCCAGGCCACAGCAGAGAGCTGGATCGGAAGAGAAGCAGCTGGCATTTGAACTGGTGCCCATATGGGATGCCGGTGCTGCAGGCTGGGTTTTTAACCCTCTGTGCCACAGCACGTTCCCCTAAAAGGCTTGATTAACATTTAAATTAATTATAAAAACAAATGATCAACTAAGCTTACATTTCTATGGTTTTCATATACTTGGGGCTTTCAATTGATAGACTGCTCATGACCTGTCTAGCTCCTGCCACTTGCAACTCATCTCACAAGTTTTCTAACGTTGAACTGGTCTGTACCTTGCTCAGCAGAAGGAGCTGCTGATGGTGTGCTTGGGTGTTGTGGCAATGCCACATTGATGTTCCCTCTCCCTGTGTTCCTGGTACCCTCTATTCTGCTTTCCATCTCTGTGGAGTGGCCTCTTCAAAGAGGAGTCTATTTTGGTAACACAATTTTGAAATCCATGCATATAAGACATCTTCCAAAAATTCTTAGAAGATGTGTGTTATAGAAGAGTATGCACAGATTTCAAAATTTTTTGCACCAAAATAAACTTATCTTTTAATTGCATTTTCTACAAGCTTTTTGAAGTATTCTTGTATAGTGGAATCATAAAATACTTGTCTTTTGTGTCTGGCTTCCCTTAGTATAAAGCTTATAATGCTTTCTTTTTTTTTTTTTAAGATTTATTTATTTACTTGAAAGTAGAGTTACACAGAGAGAGAAGGAGAGGCAGGGAGAGAGGGAGGTCTTCCATCTGCTGGTTCACTCCCAGATGGCTGCAATGGCCAGAGCTGCGCTGATCCAAAGCCAGGAGCCAGGAGTTTCTTCCAGGTCTCCCACGCAGGTGCAGGGGCCCAAGAACTTGGGCCATCTTCTGCTGCTTTCCCAGGCCATAGCAGAGAGCTGGATCAGAAGTGGAGTAGCCAAGACTCAAACTGGCACCCATTTGGGATGCCAGCACTGCAGGCGGCGGCTTTACCCACTAAGCCACAGCACTGGCCCAGTATAATACTTTCAATGTTCATTTTGTTGTAACATGTTTCAGAATTTCACCCCTTTTTAAGACTGAGTCATATTCCATGGCACACATACACTGTAATATTTGGCTTATCAATTTGTCTGTTGAAGGACACTTAAGCTGTTTCTACCTTTTGGCTCTTGTGAGCAACTGTGCTATGAGCACCACTGTACAGACATCTCTCTAAGTATCTGCTTCAGTTCTTCTGGGGATATACCTAGGATTGGAACTGCTGCATTATGTGGTCAGCTCCGTACTTGACTTCCCAAGGAACTACCAGACTGGTTTCCACTGAGGCTGCCCCCCGTTTTACAGCCTGGCCAGTAAGGCACAAGGATTCCATTTTCTCCACGTCTTCACCAAGGGGTATCTCCCTGTGATTTTAATATCCATTTCCTCACGCTAGCAGTGTTGAGAATCTTGTTGAGTGTTTATGGGTTACTTGTAAACCTTCCTCAGAAGGACGTCGATTCCAGTCCTTTGCCCATTTTTGAATTGGGTTGTTTTTTTTCCTATGTCACAGTTCTCCATATCAAATGAATGAACTTTTTTTGTAATAGCTTTATTTTTTTTTCTTAAAAGGAATTTCAGGGTCAAATTGGCATGTTTAATAGACGTATCTAATTTTTCTTTCTCCTAACATTTCACCAGACCTAGAGTAAAGGGATTTAAAATACTCATAGGCCGTCAAGGCTAGGTCAGACATAGAGAGAGAAAACAATTTTATTGAAGCAGCCGGAGAACAGGAAGATGCGTGGTGACTCAAGGCAGTGGGACTGAGCAGGAGTGGGGATGCCTCTGGGTCTTGAGGCAAACTGGTAGAGGAAGAACTGGTGAGGACTGCCTGGGACCTGGCTTCTCCCTCCTGCTCTGCTGTGGGGCAGCTGTCCTGCCCCAAGAGACTAAACCCAGGGGTCTGCAGAGGAGCGGTTTTCTCAGTGAGTGTGTAGTGATGGCGAGGCGAGTCCGGAGAGAGGCATGTTCTGTGAACAACTTCACAGAAGGCTGGTGCTGCTTGTTTGTAGGTGCCTTCTGGGCCTCCCAGGCTGCCATGCAGAGAAAAGACGCATCTGTGTGGGCCAGCGCTGTGGCAAAGTGTGTAAAGCCACTGCCTGCATTACAGGCATTGCATATGAACGTTGGTTTGAGTCCCGGCTGCTCCACTTCTGATCCAGCTCTCTGCTATGGCCTGGGAAAGCAGTAGAAGTCTTTGGGCCCCTGTACCCATGTGGGAAGACCTGGAGGAAGCTCCTGGCTCCTGGCTTCAGATGGGTGCAGCTCTGGTGGTTTTGGCCAATCGGGGAGTGAACCAGCGGATAGAAGACCTTTCTCTCTCTGTCTCTCTCTCTCTGCCTTTCTGACTTTCAAATAAATGACTCTTAAAAAATAAATAAATAAAAGACACACCTGCCCCTGCCAAGAGGAACACCTGGCCCTAGCACATGTGGATTTCCACAGTCCGTCCCTCCCCCTCAACGACAGACTTGCATTTGAATGTGCTCCTGACCCTGAGAGCTGCCTCCGAGGGCAGAGGTGAGCAGCTGGCCACAGGGGATGCCTCTGAGGGGCAAGCACTCATGACTTGGGTCCCAGTGTGGGAGAGGCTCTTCCCGCTTGATGCGTTTTGTGCCGTGAATTTTGTACCACGTGCATGTGTTATCTCCAAAAGTGAATGAAATAAACCACCTTCCCCTGGGCCTAAAGTATGCATAAAAATTAGGTAACTTAGAGTTATCATTTATCATGCTGCCCAAGGTAAGCCTTCAGTACCTATTTGTTGAGTCAATGAATAAAAATAGGGAAAACACACTCCCCTCGCCTTTGCTCAGAGGTAACCATGGGCTGATTCGGTGCCCAGCCTTTCAAACTCTTTTCTCGGCAAACACAGGAACACTCATGTCTCAAACTGCAACAACATCAGGCTACATGCACCATTCTGCCTCGTGTCCTCTTCACTCATGTTTTGAACAGCTGATGAAGAAACACTGCGTAGGGCTCTCCCATGATTTAATAGTGGCACAGGGTATCATGGAACCAACACGCTGCAGTTTATTTAATCATTACTTGGTAGAGGTCTTTTGCTATTGTAAATAGCATTGCATTAAGTATCTTTGTATATTTATAAGTATATGTGAATATTACTGCAGAATGATTTCATGGCAATAGGTTCACCAAATGATAAGCCATATTCATAGCTACTGCAAAATTGTTCTTTTTTTTTTTTTTTACAGGCAGAGTTAGACAATGAGAGAGAGACAGAGAGAAAGGTCTTCCTTCTCCTTCCGTTGGTTCACTCCCCAAATGGCCACTATGGCCAGCATGCTGCGCCAATCGAAGACAGGAGCCAGGCACTTCCTCCTGGTCTCCCATGCAGGTGCAGGGCCCAAGCACTTGGGCCATCCTCCACTGCCCTCCTGGGCCACAGCAGAGAGCTGGACTGGAAGAGAAGCAACCGGGACAGAATCTGGAGCCCCAACCGGGACTAGAACCTGGGGCACTGGCACTGCAGGCGGAGGATTAGCCTAGTGAGCTGCGGCGCTGGCCCAAAATTGTTCTTTAAAAAGAACAACGCTTTTTTGTTGTTGTTGCTAGAAAAATACCATTCAAGGTAAGTGAATGTTTTTCTACTTACAGTTTTGGTGTTTTTTTTTTTTTAGATTGATTATTTATTTGAGAGGCAGGGTCACAGACAGAGGGAGGCATAGAGAGGTCTTCCATCTGCTGGTTCACTCCCCAAATGGGCACAACGGCTAGAGATGGGCTGATCTGGAGCCAGGAGCTTCTTCCAGGTCTCCCATGCAGGTGCAGGGGATCAAGCACTTGGGCCATCTTCTGCTTTCCCAGGCAATCAGCAGGGAATTGGACCAGAAGTAGAGCAGATAGGTCTTGAACTGGTACCCATATGGGCTGCCAGCGCTGCAGGCCAAGGCATTAACCCGCTGCACCACAGCGCCGGCCTCCTATTTATAGTTTTTATGAAGAGTTTCTCCTTTTTCTGAGGAGTAAATACAGAATTCCATCACAAGTCTACTTCCTCAGCACAAGTTGCACTTTGTCTTGTGTATAGCCTGGCCAAGAGTTTACCTACTAGTGTATGGCCACTTTTACAGAACTCTTGTAATGATCAATCGGGCAAGGGCAGGGGTGCTTTTTCCCTTTTTGTGATGAATTTATGACTTTGAAGTTTTTTTTTTTTTTTCCAGTTTTTGACGTTCATTTTTCTAGCTTCTGCAGCTGTATGTTGTCCATCCTTCCCCAAGATGAAGGTTTTGGGATTATGAATCCTTCCCTGAGAAAGCACCTTCATCTCATTGTTGAGTGCAGTCAGCATTTCTCAGACCCTCTCCTGCTAGATCGCTGGGCAGCGCAGGGCACTGTGGAGCACTCCGCCATCCTGGGGACATTTCTTCCGTGAGCTCCCATGTTTCCCCACGCTTGCGAGTGTTCCATGTCTGTCTCCTTCGCCGGGTCCTTGTTTTCTCCTCTACCTCTTAGTATCCGCGATCCTCAGGGCTCTGTCCCTGGTCCTCTCTGCTTTTCCGTCACTGTTGGAGCCTCCTCCCGGCCTCCTGGCCTCACTTTCCACCGGCGGGGCTTCCGATGCACATGTGGATTTCCACAGTCCGTCCCTCCCCCTGAACGACAGACTTGCATTTGAGTGAGTGCCTCAGAACCCACACTGGAGCTAACCAACAGTGTTGCACATCTGTCAAGTTCAAGTGGAACTCCTGATAGTTCTCTGCCACTCATTTCCCCCACCGGCTCCCTTCATCCTTTACTCTGGGACAGCAGCATCCTGCCAGTTCCCCCCCATCCCAAACCCTGGAGTCATCCTTGACCTCTTAGTTCACCCCACATCTGTTTGTCTGCAAACCTTTAAAGCGTATCGAGGATCCAGCCAGTTCTCATCTGCTCCACCACCACCATCGTGCTCCAAGCCATCACCATCATTCCCTCGGTTTATTAGGTGAGATTTACCTCCACCCTGAACTCCCTGTTCTCACCCTTACTTTCTCTACCAACCTCCCCCGACAAGTTGTTTTTAACACAGAAGCTAGGGTAACCCTCTTGAAACATAAGTCAAATGTCTTTCCTTTGCTTAAAATCCTTCATGCACTTTTAATGGCTCGCTCCACATGTGTCTCCCTGTAAATTACAGAAAAGACTCCCACAAGGCCTTGCCTGAGGACATACAGCTCAGCAAGAAGATGTGTGCTGGATTTTAACAACCGCTTACCTCCTGGCCTTGGTCTGTTTGCACGGTGGGCAACTTGTATAGCTGTACGTGGAGACCATGCTCCCCTGTCCTACCTGGAGCTCTGTACCTCCTACTTTTCCCTGCCACCTGCTGCTCCGGCCATGACCTCTTCCTTACACAGCTGGTTGTAGCTCCTTCACCTCCTGCAGGGCCCTTTGTTGCCAAAGCCTTGCTTGACAGCCCTATTTAAAATTGCACCTTCCCTCCACACAGGCTCTCTCTCCTCCTGCTTTATTTTCCTCAGTGTCACTTCACAGCTTCTAAAATTCCACATAGATTACTTATTTATATTTGGTTGACTCTCCTCCTTTGAGGGTAAGTTCAATGAAGTTAGGGTTTATTTATTTTATTTATTTTTTTTTAAGATTTGTTTATTTTATTTGAAAGGAAGAATTACAGAGAGACAGAGGCAGAGAGAGGGAGGGGGGGTTTTCCATCCGCTGGTTCACTCCCCAGATGGCTGCAATGCCTGGAGCTGGGCCAATCCAAAGCCAGGAGTTTCTTGTGGGCCTCATGTAGGTGCAGTGGCCCAAGGACCTGGGTCATCTGCTACTTTTCCAGGCACATTAGCAGAGAGCTGGATCAGAAGTGGCGCAGCTAGGACTTGAACCGGCACCCATATATCAGGACATCCACACTGCTCAAATGCTGAGCTACTGAGCATTAACCTGTCACTTACTGAATTGACACTTACTAGGAATGGCTCATGTGTGAGTTACATGAATGTGTCAGTTGAATTTTTTTAAAAGATTTTATTTATTTATTTGAGAGGTAGAGTTATAGACAGTGAGAGGGAGATACAGAGAGAAAGGCCTTCATTCCATTGGTTCACTCCCCAATTGGCTACAACGGCCGGAGCTGTGCCGATCCAAAGCCAGGAGCCAGGAGATTCTTCCAGGTTTCCCATGCGGATGCAGGGGCCCAAGGACTTGGGCCATCTTCTGCTTTCCCAGGCCATAGCAGAGAGCTGGAAGAGGGGCAGTGGGGACTTGAACTGGTGCCCATATGGGATGCCAGCACTGCAGGCAGAGGATCAACCTATTGCACCATGGAACCAGCCCGTCAGTTGAATTTTTAAACACTTATTTATTTGAAAGGCAGAGTTATGGAGAGGCAGAGGCAGAGAGAGAGAGAGAAGTCTTTCATCCGTTGGTTCACTCCCCAAATGGCCGCAATGGCCAGAGCTGGGCCAATAGAGTCAGGAGCCAGGAGCTTCTTCTAGGTCTCCCTTGTGGGTGCAAGGCCCAAGAACTTGCATTATCTTCTACTGCTTTCCCAGGCCATAGCAGGGAGCTGGATGGAGAGAGAAGAAGCCAGGACTCAAACTGGTACCCATATGGGATGCCAGAACTGCAGGCAGCGGCTTTACCTGCTATGGCATGCCACTGGCCCCTCACTTTAACATGTTTGAAATGATTTATTTACTTATTTATTTGAGAGAGAGAGATTGATTGATTGATTGATTGAAATTGACCCTCCATTTGCTGCTTCAGTTCCCAATTGCCTGCAACAGCCAATGCTGGGCCAAGCTAAATTTGGGAGCCAGGAAATGCCCAAGGACTCCATCCAGGTCTCCCACATGGGAAGGCAGGCAGTGTGGTCTGGGGATATCTGGAGGAAATGTGGGCAGTGGCGTGGGAGGACTTGGATGCTTTGTGTTTTTGGCTTCCTACTTGTCTGTGATCATTTTCATTACTCAGAATTTTCATTCCTGTAATCAAATCCATGTGCATAAGACCTTGCACATTTGACACAGTATGTTACCCCCACACAAATGGGGGGGAAAATGGACTTCAACATTTCTAAGCCAGTACTCCTTGATTAATTTTTAAATATTGCTTTATTTGTTTATTTTGAAAGGCAGAGCTACAGAGAGGCAGAGGCAGAGGCAGAGGCAGAGAGAGAGGGAGAGAGAGAGAGAGAGAGAGAGAGAGAGATCTTCCATCTGCTGGTTCACTCCCCAGATGGCCGCAATAGTTGGAGCTGGACCAATCCGAAGCCAGCAGCTTCTTCTGGGTCTCTCATGTAGGTATAGGGGCCCTAGGACCTGGGCCATCTTCTGCTACTTTTCCAGGCACATTAGCAGGGGGCTGGATCAGAAGTGAAGCACCTGGGACTTGAACCAGCACCCCTATGGGATGCTAGCACTGCAGGAAGTAGCTTAACCCACTATGTCACAGCGCCAGCCCCTTGTTGGTTGTTTTTAGCATGGGGAAATGTGCTTGCAGCTTCTTCATCAGGACTCTCAGTTCTCTGAAAAGATTCATGTAGTAAAAAACATAGAATTTCCTACAGTCACTAAATCTCCCCCTTTTCAGCTCCTGCATCCTGCCAGGACTGCACACATTATTAAGGATTTCTCTTTAATTGTGAAAAGTCTTACCCCTAGTAGCTTCAAAATGACTGATAGAGATCTCACATGAACGTATGCAGGTTTCACATTACACTGATGTCCTCTAATCAGCAAATGTGCTTGAATCAGTTCTCATTGAGGACGCCGACAGTTCTTTCCCTGGGTGCACACTCTCCTCCCACTGGGTCCTGTCGCCCCAGATCTTGGGCAGAGAGCTTGGTGACTGCACCAGTCATCGCTCTCTTCTTTCACTGATGGATGGTGGTGTTGGGCTTTGTTCCCTTGGAATTTTCACCCTTGTTGTTTTCGGGAAATGTTTTGCGAGAGGGCAGCAGAATAAAATTTCATCACTCCCCCATCCTGATGCATCCAGGAACCGCCCCTGCCACCAAACAGTACTCTCAGAGGAAGCAGAAACCAAAGGTAGCTGGAAGTTGGCGTATTTGCCTTGGTCCGAGAGGACTCCACAGTGGAGACATAAACAAAGGGAGACCAAGAGGGGTTCAAGGGAGGGAGGACATGACGGAAGCATTTCAGGAAGCAGCAGAGGCTGTGGCTACCAGTGCCACATTCTGGAGCAGAATCATGCGGACTCACACCTCTGTTATTGACCTGCCAGTCATCAGAGTCACCTGGGGACAGCAGCACTTCCCACGGAGGGTTGGGAGAAGAGGAAAGGAAAGTTTGTGTGGGACTACAGTACAGCACTTCACATATAAAGGTGCAACTTCCCAGGTCCACACCAGGACCTGTCACATTGCAGAGAGACATAAAACACCTGCAACCCCTCTATCTGCAATGGTCCAGCCACTATCTCAATTAAATCCATATTTTAAGACACATAGATGAATCCTGTCTTGAGTCTTGACACTTAGGACTTTTGTTTGCCCCTAAACAGAATATCTGACTCTTTTTATGAAAACCTCAATTTTCATTTTCCTTTGAGGCTCTTTTTCAAAGAGTACAGACTTCTTTTTTATTTATTTATTTATTTTTAACTTTTACTTAATGAATATAAATTTCCAAAGTACAGCTTATGAATTGCAATGGCTTCTACCCCCATAACTTCCCTCCCAGCTGCAACCCTTCCCTTTTCCGCCCCCTCTCCCCTTCCATTCACATCAAGGTTCATTTTCAATTCTCTTTATATACTGAAGATCAGTTTAGCATATATTAAGTAAAGATTTCAACAGTTTGCACCCACATAGAAACACACAGTGAAAAATACTGTTTGAGTACTCGTTATAGCATTAAATCACAATGTACACACATTAAGGACAGAGATCCTACATGAGGAGTAAGTGCACAGTGACTCCTGTTGTTGGCTTAACAAATTGACACTCCTGTTTATGGCATCAGTAATCACCCTAGGCTCTTGTCATGAGTTGCCAAGGCTATGGAAGCCTTTTGAGTTCACCGACTCTGATCGTATTTAGGCAAGGTCGTAGTCAGAGTGGAAGTTCTCTCCTCCCTTCAGAGAAAGGTACCTCCTTCTTTGATGACCTGTTCTTTCCACTGGGATCTCACTCGTGGAGATCTTTCATTTAGGTCATTTTTTTTTCCAGAGTGTCTTGGCTTTCCATGCCCGAAATAAGAGTACAGACTTCTAAAGACCGAGTTGTCTGTCATGTACAGAACCACCAATTGCACCTCTCAGCTGTTAATGGCGCTTTGTGGTCAACTGTTGGTGCACTGGAGGAGAACCTCATGAACAGCCCAAAAGGCTGTGGCTGGGCTGATCAAAGTCTAATTCCTTCACATGTGCTTACTCTACCAAGGCTACTAGAGGCTCGCGTCTCCTATCTGAATGTTTCTGGCCACTGGCCAATGCTTCTTGGCTACTTCAGCAGTGGGCATGAATCTAAGGCTTTCAACATATGAGCTATGTGTATATGCAAGTATTTTAAAACACAATCTACTTCCTGTTTCAAACCCCAGGTTTACAGAAGTAGAACCTCAGCTAACTTGGGGTTTCCTCTCCTGGCTCAGGCCTTCACTGCCCCCAACAGCCTTCATGCCTTCAGGACAGTGGTGCCAACCCATCCTGGGAATGAGATGGGTGGGGCTGAGAATAAGTCCCCTGTCCTCAAGTCATTGCCATTGGTTCCCAAGATATCAAATGTAAACCAGGCTTTCATTCATCAGTCACAGCATGGCTGGCTGCTGGGTCTGCCTTGGCCTGTCCTTACACCTCTCCACACTGTTCTTAACTGTGTCCTATGGCCACACACAAAATAATTGGATGCCATTCTCAGATACAGTAATTAAGTCCTATTTTTCCACCTTAAGAGCTCCCATCTCACATAGCTATGTCACCAACTCATTTGATAATATATACTTTTTGCCATGCAGTCAAAAGATCAGATGACTGCAGATGGGAAAACAACCTGCTGTTTGACAGAAGCATCCTTCCTTGGAGGTTGAAGGTGCCTACATGTGCAGTCTGAATGGGCAGAAGTGTCTTAGGGCAAAAGCAATGGTTATTCATGAAAGGGACATCTGTCTAATGCATGCAAATATTAGCCACAAAAATTATAAGAGAACTTGGAACAAACAATTAGCACCTTTTGTATCTTCTGGACTCCTATTTTTAGTTTTATTTTCTATTTTTTTCCTTTATGACTATTGTTTACTTAAGTTCCTGTAGGACATGGGAAGCTGGTGGCTGTGAGAAATGGAGATGTGGCCTTGCAGATATGATTTGGGATTAAGAACTGGGGGGACCTGGTTTAGTCCACATTGTATTAAAAGGAAGCATGTTTTCTTCTTCCAGGAAGATGGAAAAACTATACTTTCCCCTATGCCTCCCACTAAGTATAGTAAGTCCTGGCCATTTAATGGAAAGCAAACGTGAGAAGACTCTGAAAAATGAAGAGAAGAGGCAGACCAGCTGGAGAGCTCAGGGCATGGGGAATGACATGGGGAAAGTTCCCTGCTTTGTTGTTGTTGTTGTTGTTGTTTTCCTGTTGTACTTCAAACTTGATCCCAGAGGCAGCAGCATCCAGCTAGTTTCTGCAGAATCTAGAAATGTCCATGTTTGCAGATGGTGTCCAAGAAAAGCCTCATCTCTTTAACCAAAGGATTAGGAAAGAGACAACCTAGCAAGACAGAAGAGCTTTAGATAATAGCCAGTAGATTCCAGTCAGATGTCACAGAAAAAGAAAACAGCAACAAACACACAGTCCCACTCACCTCCCCTTCCAGCTGAGTCCAAGGGAGGAGCCTGGCTTTCCTCCTTGGGAGGACATCGGGAGGCACCCCAACACCCCACTGTGGGGAGTTGATGAAGAGGTCTCCCCGCATCCACTCTGGTACCAGTGTTGACCACAGGGACTGCCTGGAGTTCTGCTTCCCACTGTCAGTAAGGAGGCGGCCCTTTCCCTCCCACACCAGGACAACATCAGAGGCGGCCTGGTGGACAGTCCAGGATTTGACTAGCACTGGTGACTATGTGGCCAGCCCTCCCTCCTTGCCGCATGTCCGTGGAATCAGAACACGGAGCTGTGACGGGGCCTTACAGCTGAGGTGGCATCAGTGGAGCCCATCTGGGAGCCCAAGCGCCTGCTTCTGCTGGCATCAACTGAGGACAACACTGGAATCAAAGACCAAAGACGTAGAAAACTCCTTGGACACAGCTGGAGGGAAACTACACGTCACCCACACCACCTGCATTTATCATCAGACACCAGAGAGGCCCCAGGGTTCTATACCCAGGGCAACTGTCCGTTAGGAATATGCGGGCGCTAGAAAGCAAATCTTTTCTAATTCCTAAACGGAAAAGAAATGGTGAAAGAAGGAGCCTTGGGATGAGGAAGAAAGAAAATGGAAAGAAAAACAGAGATGGGCAGAAAACAATAGACTTTCCTTTTCTAAGTTGTGTTGATTATCGAAACAAAAAGTGTAACTCTGTCATTCTCAATGTGTGGAGAAGAAATAATTAAGACAATTATATTTAAATGGGAGAGAGTAAAGGGATAGAAACAAAGGTAAGATCTCTACATATTCACTTTAACTGGTACCATATTGGCATCAGTGGACACTGATAAATTATTTATCTAGGGGCTGGCACTGTGGCACAGTGGATAAAGCTGCCGTCTGCAGTGCTGACACCCCATATGGACACCAGTTCAAGTCCTGGCTGCTCCACTTCCGATCCAGCTCCATGCTAATGTGCCTGGGAAAGCAACAGAAAATGGTCCAAGTGCTTGGACCCCCGCACCCATGTGGGATACCCAGAAGCAGCTCCTAGCATTGGCCTGGCCCAGCTTTAGCCATTGCGACCATCTGGGAAGTGTACCAGTGGATGGAAGTAATCTCTCTCTCTCTGCCTCTACCTCTTTGTAATTCTGTCTTTCAAATAAATACATAAATCTCTTTAAAAATAAAAGTTATATATCTATAAGGTAATGCCTAGAAGAACCATTAGAAAAGATCTCAAGGGAAAACCCATCAAAAGCACTATAAATAAATCAAGATGGGATTCTAAGGTTCAAGTAGCCTACTGGAAGTCAAGAAAATGAAAAAAGAAGATACAGAGTTATAAAACAAAGTAAAAATTAGCATATTTAATCCTTAACACATCAACAATTACTTTGTGATAGGTTTTAACACCCAATTAGAGGACAGAAATTGGAATACTGGACTTAAAATATGGTCCAAACATATGTTGTGTAAATAACTTTGTTTAAATGATCCAAATGATATATCTGTATGTAGATTAGAATAAAGGATGTAAAATATATGCAAACCTTAATTAGAAAAAAGTAGAAGGACCGAAGCTGTGGCGCAGGGGGTTAACGCCCTGGCCTGAAGCGCCAGCATCTGTCGCTCCCCCTCTTCATGGAGGAACGACACAAAACCCTGCCTAGGCTTCATATCCGAGTCACGGCACCATTATGTCGCTCCCCATCTTCGTGGAGGAACGACACAGGACCCTGCGCTGTTCTTTTGTCTGCTCGGCCCTCCCCGGGTTTGCTGCTGGTTCTTCCCGGGTTGGCTACCGACCCTTCCACCTCCGTGGAAGGGCGGTTCCCCCTGCCACATTCCCCACTTCCGCGGGGGAGCGGCACACCGCCGGCCGGCTCTCTCGGGGGCTGCACATGTGTTCCCTCAGATGTATGTTCCCCTTAGATGTTCCTGGTGCATGCCGTCTCTCTCCTCCTTTATAGTCCTCCTCTGCCAATCCCAACTCGGCTGCCCACACGCCGAGTACGCTGCTCTCCTCCAATCAGGAGCAAGTCCTACAGTTTATTGGTTGAACTGGAGGCAGCTGTGCAGAAGCTGTTTACTTCTCTCCCAGCGCCATATTGTGGGAGAGCAGATGCATAGAATAAGTCTTAATTCCAGTAACTCAGTCCAGTCCGGGCTGCTCCCCACAGCATCCCATATGGGCGCTGGTTTGAGACCCGGCTGCTCCACTTTCAATCCAGCTCTCTGCTATGGCCTGGGAAAGCTGTAGAAGATGGCCCAAGTCCTTGGGTCCCTGCACCCCTGTGGGAGACTCAGAAGAAGCTCCTGGCTCCTGGCTTCTGATCGGCACAGCTCCGACTGTTGCGGCCAACTGGGGGAGTGAATCAGCAAATGGAAGACCTCTCTCTCTCTTTCTCTGTCTGTGTGTGTGTGTAACTCAAGTAAATAGGTAAATCTTTTAAAAAGAAGAAAGCAGAAAGCGTGGTATTTATGTCAGATAAAATAAATTTCAGAGGAAAGAAAAATATTAAGGACAGAGAGGGATATTTCAGAGTGATTAAAGGGCAAATCCAACAAGGAAATAAATAATTTCAAATGTGTATTCGCCAAACAACAGAGCTGAAAAGTATACGAAGCAAAATGTGATGGAACTGAAAGGAGAAATAGATGAATCCACATTCTAATCGGCAACTTCATTGTCCCTTTCTTAACAATTCATAGAACAACTGGAAAGAAAAGCATCAAAGACACAGAAGAACTCTAGCACCATCAACTAATGGGATCAGATCGACAGATAAAACTCTTCATCTAACAGCAGTAGAAGGCATATCCCTGGAACATGCACCAAGGTAGACCATATCCTGGGCAATAAAGCAAACCTCCACAAAGTTGAAACATATTGAAATCATGCAGAGTGTGTTCTCCAACCCCAAAAGAGTCAAATTAGGCATGAATTTCAGAAAGATAATTTAAAAATCTCCAAGCAACAAAAAAACTAAAGAGAACACTTCCAAATCATACATACATCGTAGAGGAAGCATCAAGAGAAATTGAAAGATCCATCTAATGAAATTTAAAGTGCAGCACGTGGGAATTTGTGGAATGATGCTGCGGCAGTACTGAGGGAAATTTGTAGCATTACATGCTTCTATTAAAAGGAAGGACATGGATTAAGTTTTCCTGGATGACTGTAAGGGCTCTGACTTGGGAAGGGCATTGTTGGGACAGGGATTGAGCTTTTCCCACCCTGGAAGATACCATACCATGTGGCTAACGTTACCCAAGGGCTTCTGAAACCCTTATTAAAGTCCTGGGCTTCCAGGGAAGCTGTGCTTGGATAGGCTGTTTGCTTCTATCCTGCATGATTAGTTTGTTCTCTGCATGTTTGTTATCTTTAGTTAAGAATACATTGGATACTATGTTTGTTAGAGCATAGGCTAAGCTGCTATAACAAATATATCCACATTTGGATAAACTTTCATGTTGATACAAGGAAATGTTTACCATTCCAATTCTGGGATCCCAGCCAAAGGCCACAGTTGTAAGCAGGTCTTTATAAGGAAAGCAGTTGTAGGTGTGCTGTGATCTCTTTTTCAGCAGATTGAAGATGGGAAATGTAGCCTGGGGTGGGGGTGGGTGATGTGTCTATTATTACTATAGAAGAAGTGGAGAATTGATTGGAAAGGATAACTAGCAATCTAACTTTGTGACTTTGTACAAGCTGCTTGGTCTCTCTGCTCCTTTTATTAACATATGTGCCTCCAAAATAATACATATATTGAACCATGCCCCCTTAACAGCTATAATTTATCATCGTCATTGTTAATCTTACCTTTAAGCATGTGGGCATATTTAGGGGGTTGGCTTATCTATTCCTTCCCATCCTTAATCCATCTGAAATTTGGCAGTTGTTATCAAAACCTCTGCCTCTCTATAAGCTTTCTCTTTTGCAGGTTGTTGGGTCATATTCACAGTGTGAACCTCTAGAATGTACATCCAAACATAATAGCCAGTGTCTCCCCCCTAAGTCAACTACAGGGATTTCAATTCTCTCCCCAATCTGAGTATCCTCAACTGTCTTGGTGGCATCTAACACTTTGTGATGGTTGGCTGTCACTTCTTGCTTTGAACATCTAACCTTTGGTTTCTCCTGGATCCCTTCTTGTAGTCTCCTCTCTGAATCTTCCTGTGGTTTCAGCCATCCCCATCTGTTTTGCCCCCAGGTATGGACATGAACCTTCCTCCATTCTTCAGAGTTGGGTTAGCACAAATGAGAGATACTTTGCTTTGTGCCAGTGAGTAAAGCTTTTGGGTGGGTTATTAGATATCACAGTGTAGGAAGATTCTAGGGCACATCCTCTAGATGTGTAACTCCTTTTTGTCTCTTTTTACCTCTCGCCTCCCCTGATAGTATCCACTCTGATGCTGGGATCTGCTGCAGAAAACCAGATTTCTTATTGATCTTTTCCCCTCCATCCCTGAACCCCACCCTCCTGACCCTGTGGCACCAGAACAAACTGAACACCCCTTCACATTGAAGAAACAGAGCAAGAAAACAACAGCAACAAAACCCCAGAGCAAAAACCCTTCCCCAAGAGCATTCTGTGAGTTTCTCAGGGAATCCACGCACGGTGCTCTTTCCTGGCTTGGGCCCCACTACTTGAGCTGCTGCTGCTTCAGCAGTTAGGCTGCCCTCTGTTCCTCCACCATATTCCTTGTCTCCTGACTCTGCAGCTCTGCACCCAGGGTGCTCACCACATGGATCGCGTCTCCTGCCTCCCCTGGGGGCTGCGTCCTACACATTCTTTCCATGTCAGCTTCACTCTCCTTTCTGTGGGGCAGCCTTTTGTGTACTATCTACTTTAGATCAGACTCCCCTGCCGCGTGCTGCTGCCACAGGTGACCACAGCGGGTGGCTTCCGAAAACAGGAATTTACTCAGTTCTGTAGACCAGAAGTCTGACATGAAGGGGTTGGCAGGGCTATGCTCCTGCTGAAACCTACAGGGGAGGACGCTTCCTCACCCTTCCAAACTCCTGGTCCTTGTTGGCAGTCCCCGGTGTTCCTTGGCAGTCTAATGTCTGCTCTGCCTTCACATGAACTTCTCCTCAGTGTTTCTCCTTTCTTCTCATAAGACCCATCCTGGGGCTGGTCCTATGGCATAGCAGGTAAAGCTGCTGCCTGTGGTGCTGGCATCCCACGTGGGTGCCGGTTCAAGTCCCTGCTGCTTCACTTTCGATCCATTTCTCTGCTATGGCCTGGGGAAAGCAGTAGAAGATAGCCCAAGTCCTTGGGCCCCTGCACCCACGTGGGAGACCTGGAGGAGGCTCTTGGCTCCTGGCTTTGGATATCAGGAGCTCCGGCCGTATGGGCCAATTGGGGAATGAACCAGCAGATGGAAGACCTCTCTCTCTCTCTCTCTCTCTCTCTCTCTCTCTCTTTCTCTCTCTCTCTCTTTCTCTGCCTCTCCTCTCTCTCTCTCTCTCTAACTCTGCCTTTCAAATAAATAAATAAATAATTTTTTTTAAATGCATCCTGATGATCTCATCTTCTCTTGATAACATTAGCAAATATACTGTTTCCAAATGAGGTCACATTCATTGGGGGCTAGGATTTTAGCCTGTCTAGTAGGTGGACACAGTTCTACTCACAACGCTAGCACATACATTAAACATGCAGCTTAAAGTTGCTTCTTCACCATTATGTCCCCAGGGCCCTGCAGAGACGTTGACACATTGCCTGTGCTCAGAGATATATATCTGAGCATGTTATATGACATGAGGATTTCATACATTTTTGATTAACATATAATAATTGAATACCTTTATGGGGCAGAGTGTGGTATTTCAGGCTATTCACACAGCATTCACTGATCAAAATTGCAGTAGTTAACACGTGCATCTCTTCATCCTATGTTGTTTAAAGTCTTCAGGCTCTCCTCTTCTTGTTCGTCATCCAATAGATAGTAAGCCTGTGTGGGCCGTCCATCAGGACACCTTCTTTCCATCTGACTGTGTGGTTCCTGTGATCCAATCTCCCTCTGTCTCTACCCCCTTCCCAGCCTCTAGAAATCAACATTCTGTATTCAGATCAAGTGTTTTTTTGGCTCTCATATGTGAGAATGAACTTGCGTTATTTTCTTTTTGTGCTTGAGTTATTTCACTTAGCATGATATCCTCTATTTCTGTCCATCTTGGTGAAAGTAACAGGACTGCCTTCTTGGTGGTTGAATAATAGTCCACAGTGTATATCTCACACCTTCTGTCATCATTATCCATTCATTCATCCATCCACAGACACCTTGGTTGATTCTATATCTTTGCTCTTGTGAACAGTGACACAATAAACACAAGAGTGCAGGTATCTATTTTTTTTTTTTTAAGAAAAAGATTATTTATTTGAAAGGTAGAGTGGCAAAGACAGAGGGAGAGACTAGGAAAAAGATATTCCATCCACTGATTCACTACCCAAATGCCCATAATAACCAGGGCTAGGCCAGGCTAAATCCAGGTGTCAGGAAGTCCATCCAGGTCTCTCATGTAGGTGTCAGGGATGCAAGGACTTGGGCTATCACCAGCTGCCTCCCAGGCACATTAGCTGGAAGCTGGATTGGAAGTGAAGTAGCCAGGACTCCACTGGCACTCCCATGAGGGATGCAGGTATCCCAAGCAGGGGTTTATCCTGCTTTGCCACAACATTCACTCCCTACAGCCACCTCTTTGATATGCTAATTCCATTTCTGTCCGATGTATACTCAAAAATGCAATAGGGGAATCACATGGGAGATCTATTTTTAGCCTTTTGAGGAACAGCTTTACTGGTCTCCATAATGGCTGTTAATTTGCATTCCCACCAACAGTATCTATGAGTTCCTTTTCTTCCACAACCTCACCAGCATTTGTTATTTTTTGTCTTTTTGATAATAACCACTCTAACTGAGGTGAGGTGATACCACATTGTGGTTTTGATTTGCATTTCCCTGATGGCTAGTGACGTTCAACATTTTTTATATATTTGTTGGCTATTCATATTTCTTCTTTTGAGAAATGTGTATTCAAGTCCTTTGCCCACTTAATATTTTTTGTTTCTAATTTTTGAGTTTCCTGTGTATATTCTGGATATTGATCCTTTGACATGTGAGTAGTTCAGAAACATTTTCTCCTGTTTTGTAGGTCGTCTCATCACTATTTTGATTGTTTTTTGTTTTTTGTTTGTTTGTTTGTTTGTTTTTTACTGGGCAGAAGCTTCTTGGTTTGATAAAAGCTTGTCTGTTTTGTTCTTATTTCTCTGTGCTTTTGGGTTCTTATCCACTAAATAATTGCCTATACTAATGTCTTAAATAATTTCTTTTATATTTTCTTGTAGTAATTTCACAGTTTCAAATCTTTGATTTGGTTAGATCTTTGATCCACAGTTGATTTGTGCATGCAGTGAAAGATGGTGGGAGTGGAGGGGAAGCAAGTTCCAGTCTTCTGTATATGGATATCCAGATTTCTAGCACTATTTGCTTATTTTATAGAGCTTTTTTTATTTGAAAGTTAGAGTGACTGAGAAAGAGATCTTCCACTTGCTGGTTCATTCCCCAAATGTCCCATGACAACCAGGACTGGGTCACGGTCAAAGCTAGGAACCAGAAATTACATGCTGGTCTCCAACATATGAGCCCTCAGATGTGGACGCCAGCATCACAAGTGGCAGCTTCACTTGCTGCCCAGAGTGCCAGACCCGCCCTGTTTATTGAACAGGCTTTCTTTTCCCCATCGTATGTGTTTGTTGAGATTGGGTTTGCTGTGGGTGTGCAGGTTTATTTGGATGATCTCAATTCTGTTCCCTTGATCTAGGTGTCAGTTGTAATGCCAGTATCATGCTGTTTTGCTTAAAATATCTTTGTAGTATGTCTTGAAATCAGGCTTTTGTGGCACCTGCAGATTTGCTTACTTATTCAAGATTGCTTCTGGTCTTTAATGTTTCTATATGAGTTTTTGGATTGTTTCTTCTAGGCCTTTGAACAGTATTATTGGTATTTTGATGCAGATTGCATTGAATCTGAGAATCACTTTGGGTACTATGGATATTTTAATGCTATTAATTCTTCCAATCCATAAACATGGAAAGTCTTTTTCAATTTTTTGTATCTTCTTCAATTTCTTCCATCAGTGTTTTGTAATTTTTATTGTAGGGGTCTTTTACTTCCTTGGTTAAATTTATTTCTAGGTATTTTATTCATTACAGAGCTATTATGAAAGGTATTGCTTTCATGATTTCTTTCTTAGCAAGTTTGTTTTTGGTGTTTAAAACCTCTACTGATTTTTTTTTTCTGTTTTATTTGAAAGACCAAAGAGGGCAGGAGAGAGAGATTTTTATGTTTCTTTTTTTTTTAATTTTTATTTTATTTATTTGAAGAGCAGAGCTACAGAGAGAGAGAGGGAGAATCAGAGAGAAAGGTCTTCCATCCCCTGGTTCACTCCCCAGATGACTGCAAAGGCCAAAGCTGAGCCAGTCTGTAGCTAGGAGCCAGAAGCTTATTCCAGGTCTCCTATGTGGGTGCAGGAGCCCAAGTGCTTGGGCCATCTTCTGCCATTTTCCTGGGCCATAGCAGAGAGCTGGATCTGAAGAGAAGCAGCTGGGACATGAACTGGTGCCCATATGGGATGCCAGTGCTATTGGCAGAGTCTCAGCCTACAACACCATGGCACCAGCTGAGTTGGGGAGAAAAGGGGGTAAGTGGGGAGGCAGAGAGGAGAGAGGGAGAGAAGGAGGGAAGATCTTCCATCTGCTGGTTCACTCTCCAAATGGCTGCAATTGTCAGGGCTGAGCTGCGCTGAAGGTAGGAACAGGAGATTTCTCCAGGTCTCTCACATGGGAACAGGGCCCCAAGCACTTGGGCCATCCTCTGCTGCTTTCTCAGGTGCATTAGCAGGGAACTGAATTAGAAGTAGAGTAGCCAGGACTCAAACTGATGCCCATTTAGGATGCTGGTGTTGCAGACAGCAGCTTAACCTGTTACACCACAGTGCTGGCCTCTAGAGAGATTTTTACCTCCACTGCTCACTCCTCAAATGCCCACAGCGGCCAGGGTTGGGCCAGACCAGAGCCAGGAACTCCGTCCAGATCTCTTATGTGGCTGACAGGGACCAAAGTCCTTGTAGCATCATCTGCTGCCTCCCAGGATGCACATTAGCAGGGAGCTGGATCAGAAGTGGAATATTCAGGACTCAAATCAGGCACTCCTGTATGGGATGTGGGTGTCTTAAGTGGCAAGCTGACTGCTGTGCCAAACACCCTTCCTGCTACTGATTTTTGTACATTGATTTTATTCCTTGCAATTTTACTGAATTCATCTATCTGTTCTAATAGTCTTTTGGTGAAATCTTGAGGTTTTCTTTTATATATAGAATCATATCATTATGCAAGCAAAGCTACTTTGATTTCTTCCTTTCCTATTCTTTTTCTTGCCTATTGTTTTTATGTATGGTCCTTTCAGTATTATACTGAATAATAATTTTGAGAGTGGACATTCTTGTCTTGTCCCAGATCTTAGAAGAAATGCTTTAAACTTTTCCCCATTCTGTAAGATAGTCACTGTGGATTTGTTATATATAGGCTTTACCATGTTAGGGTCTGATCCTTCTGTGCCTAATTTGTTTGAGTTTTTATCACACAGAGATGTTGAGAATGATCAGATACCTTTACTGCAGATATTGAGATAATCATACTTTCTACCCTGTTGATGTATTAATTTTATTTCCATTTTAAAGATTTATTTATTTATTTGAAAGACAGAGTTACAGAGAAAGAAAGAGAGAGAAAGAGAGAGAATCTTCCATTTGTGTGTTCACTTCCCCCAATGACTGCAATATCAGGGGCTGGGCCAGCCAATGCCAGGAGCCAGGAACTCCATTTGGGTCTCCCAGATGGGTGGCAGGAGCCCAAACCCTTGGGCCATCTTGTCCTGCTCTCCCAGACACATTAGCAGAGAGCTGGATCAGAAGTGGAGTAGCCAGGACTTAAACTGGTGCTCATATGGGGTGCCAGCATCACAGGTAGTGTCTTAACCCACTGTGCCACAACAGCAGCCCCTTACTAATTTTTTAAATGTTGTCTTTGTTTCTTTTTTGCCTTGATGATTGTATTTCTTTCCTTCAACTCATTTTTTTTTGTTTTGTTTTGTTTTTCTCTTCTAGGTCATTGAGATATAGCATTAGGTTGTGTGAGCTTTCTTCCTTTTGTAGTGTAAATGCCTATTGCTATGAACTTCCCTCTGAGTTACTGGTCCTGCTGTCTACAATAAGTTCTGGTATGTTGTGTTTTCACTTTCACTTAGTTCAAGAAATTTTGAAATTTCCCTTTGATTTCTTCCATGATCCATCATTCATTCAATAGCATATTGTTCAGTTTCTAGGTATTTGTATAATTTTTTATTTGTTTTTGATTTATAGTTTTATCCTACTGTGATCAGAAAAGGCACATGATGCAGTTTTGATTTCTGTGAATTTGCTGAGACTTCTTTGTAGCTTAGTAGATACCGTCTTTTCTGGAGAATGGTCCACACACTAAGGAGAAGAGTGTGTATTCAACTGTTGAATGAAATGTTCTGTAAATGTCTGTCAGGTACACTTTGTCAGTAGTGTAGTTTAACTTTGATATTTCTTCATTTTTTTTTTGTCTGGATGATCTGTTCATTGATGTCCCCCACTATTATTGAATACAGGCCTCCTAGACAGCTAACAATGTTTTATAAAATTGAGTGCATCAGCTACATATATATTTACAGTTGTTATATTTTCTTGGTGATCTATTGATCATTACATACTTTGCATCTTTTTACATTGTTTTGTCTTGAAGTCTGTTTTGTATGATACAAGTGTAGTGACTTCTGTTCACTTTTTTTTATCCATTTGTGTGTATTTTTTCCCATTCTTTTTTTTTTTTTTTTTTTTTTTTTTTTTTACTTGACAGGTAGAGTTTTAGACAGTGAGAAAGAAAGACAGAGAGAAAGGTCTTCCTTCTGTTAGTTCACTCCCCAAATGGCCGCCACGGCTGGCGCTGTGCCGATCTGAAGCCAGGAACCAGGTGCTTCTTCCTGGTCTCCCATGTGGGTGCAGGGACCCAAGCACTTGGGCCATCCTCCACTGCCCTCCTGGGCCACAGCAGAGAGCTGGACTGGAAGAGGAACAACCAGGACTAGAACCCGGCACCCATATGGGATGCCAGTACCACAGGTGGAGGATTAGCCAAGTGAGCCACAGTGCTGGCCCCTTTTCCCATTCTTTTACTCTCAGTTTGTGTCTTTTTTAAAAGACTTATTTCATTTATTTGAAATGCAGAGTTACAGGGAGGAAGAGAAAAAAAGAAAGAGATCTTCTATCTGCTGGTTCACTCCCCAGATGGCCACAATGACTGGGCCAGGCTAAAGCCAGGAGCCTAGTACTCCAGCTGGGTCTCCCCTATGGGTGTCAGGGGATCAAATGCTTGGGCCATCTTCTCTTGCTTTCCCAGGCTCATCAGCAGGGAGCTAGATCAGAAGCAGAACAGCTATGATTGGAATAGGCACTCCAACATGTGTTGCTGGCTTCACAGGCAGCAGCTTAACATACTGCACCACAATGCCAGCCCTGTGTGTTTATGTTTTTGTCTTTATTGCTGAAGTGTGTCTCTTGTAGGCAGCATGTAATTGAGCCCTGTTTTTATCCATTTCGCTAATCCATATCTTTTGACTTGGGAATTTGGTACATTTACTTTTCTTTTTTTATTTATTTGACTGGTAGAGTTACAGACAGTGAGAGAGAGAGACAGAAAGGTCTTCTATCCTATGGTTCATTCCCCAGATTGGGGTGACGGCCAGAGCTGGGCTGATCCAAAGCCAGGAGCCAGGAGCTTCCTCCATGTCTCCCATGCGGATGCAGAGGCCCAAGGACTTGGGCCATCTTCTACTGCTTTCCCAGGCCATAGCAGAGAGCTGGATTGGAAATGGAACAGCCGGGACTAGAACCGGTGCCCATATGGGATGCCAGCACTTCAGGCCAGGGCGTTAACCCACTGCGCCACAGCCGGCCCCTCTTTTTTCTTTTTTTTCTGGGATATTTCACAAGACCTTTCTTCAAGTTCAGATGTTCTTCCTTTGTTTGATCTACTCTGATATTGAGGATTTCAACTGTGTGTTCAGCCCTTAAGGCATACGGATCTGGCTGAAAAGCCCATGAGAGTATTACAGGCATGGAAAGCCAAAACACTCTGGCAAAAAAAAAAAAAAAAAAAAAAAAAAAAAAAAAAACAAACAAACCTAAATGAAAGATCTCCACAAGTGAGATCTCAGTGAAAAGAACAGGTCATCAAAGAAGGAGGTACCTTTCTCTGAAGGGAGGAGAAAACTTCCACTTTGACTACGACCTTGTCTAAATATGATCAGAGTCGGTGAACTCAAAAGGCTTCCATAGCCTTGGCAACTCATGACAAGAGCCTAGGGTGATTACTGATGCCATAAACAGGAGTGTCAATTTGTTAAGTCAACAACAGGAGTCACTGTGCACTTACTCCTCATGTAGGATCTCTGTCCTTAATGTGCTGTACATTGTGATTTAATGCTATAACTAGTACTCAAACAGTATTTTTCACTGTGTGTTTCTATGTGGGTGCAAACTGTTGAAATCTTTACTTAATATATGCTAAACTGATCTTCAGTATATAAAGAGAATTGAAAATGAACCTTGATGTGAATGGAAGGGGAGAGGGGGCGGAAAAGGGGAGGGTTGCGGGTGGGAGGGAAGTTATGGGGGTGGAAGCCATTGTAATCCATAAGCTGTACTTTGGAAATTTATATTCATTAAATAAAAGTTTTAAAAAAAGAAATAAATAAAAAAAAACCTGTTTATTAAGAGGCAGAAAAAAAGATGGAGGGAGGGAGAGAGGAAGAGAGAGGGAGGGAGGGAGAAAGGGAGAGAGGGAAACAGGGAGAGAGAGAGCTCTCTCATCTGTTGGTTTACTCCCCAGATACCTGTAGCAAGGTCTACATTAGGAGAAAGTTGGAATAAGGAGCTGCAGCTGGGAGTTGAACCCAGGCATTCCTTGGGATGCAGGCATCCTAACTGGAATCTTTTTTTTTTTTTATTTTTTTGACAGGCAGAGTGGAGAGTGAGAGAGAGACAGAGAGAAAGGTCTTCCTTTTTTTTTTTTTTTGCCGTTTGTTCACCCTCCAATGGCTGCCGTGGCCGGTGCGCTGCGGCCGGCGCATCGCGCTGATCCGAAGCCAGGAGCCAGGTGCTTCTCCTGGTCTCCCATGCGGGTGCAGGGCCCAAGGACCTGGGCCATCCTCCACTGCACTCCCTGGCCACAGCAGAGAGCTGGCCTGGAAGAGGGGCAACTGGGATAGAATCCGGTGCCCCGACCGGGACTAGAACCCGGTGTGCCGGTGCTGCAAGGCGGAGGATTAGCCTATTGAGCCATTGCGCCAGCCCCTAACTGGAATCCTAAGCACTAGTCTAAATGTCTGCCCCCAAGTGCATTTTCTATCTGACTTATTGAGTTCTTCATTTTTTTTTTTCAAGATATCTGTGTGTGTGTTATTTTTTAAATTTTATTTAAGGTATGCAAGTTTCTTGTATTTCATGTATACAGGTTTAGAAACAATGATACTTTCCTCCTACCTCCCTCCTGCCCATGCTCCTACCCCTCCCCCTCCACAATCCTTCTCTGTTGAATTTCTCATTTGTATGGACATGCATTGTTTTCCCAATTTTGGTAAATTGTCTTGTATTCACTTGTGTCTCCTTGAGTTTCCATATAATCATTCTTTTGAGTTCTTTATCAATCTTCTGTTCTTTGAGTTCGTTGCTGGAGAGCTATTAAATTCCTTTGGATATGTGGTGTTGCCTTGTTTTTTCCACAGCTCTTGCATCCCTACACTGAGATTTGTGCATCGGGTGGATCAATGGTCTCTACCACTTGCACAACGTGGCTTTCTCAATAAGTGGCATTCTCCTGGATATGTCTTGAAGTTTTACTTTAGTAGGCTATGTTGGCTTTGGTTCTTGTTGGGGATGTTGGTATATGTAGCTCCTTATAGCTTCTTTGACTTTGCTTGATGGCTTTGGGTTCAGTGTGCATGCTAGTGAGATCAGTGAGCTCTCCTAACATAAGAAGCCATGTATGGGAGAGCATGCTCTAGGAACCAAGGTGGGCATGGTGCACACTGCCACTGTGTGGCCATTCCAGTAGTAAGGGTGATGCATGTGTGCTCTGGCTGATACAAGCATGGGACATGGGTGGGCTGACAGTGGTGTCAGGAGGCATAGAGCACAGAACACAAGCCCTAGGGCAGCAGTTACCTTGGGGAGCTGCTGCGTAGTCTGATTCCAGGCTGGCTGTGGCAGTGAGGAGAATGCAGCATAGATACAAGTCCTGGGGCGGCTGAGGTCACAGGTGGAGTGATTAGTGTGGAATGCATGTCCTCCGTTGATGGCAGGCTGGCTGTGTGGCTCTGCCCCTCGGTTTTGTCACTGCATAACAAAAGCCTGATCTCTGGGGGTTGTTGGAAACAGTGCAAGAAACTTCTCTGGAGCACTGCAGACCTCAGGTAACACCCCTAACTGGGCTCCAAGCTCGTGACATCTGTGGAACTCCCCCGTTGCTTGGGTTGCTGACTTCCGCAGGCAAGGGTCCCACCGGGACTCTCCTGTTCACCCTTTCCCCTGTCACGGGGATTCCCTTTGGCCATGGGGCCAGGGTCACAGTTGTCCAGTCTGCTTTGTCCCCTTCTCTATACTGCTCTCTCACCTCTCCATGTTTTGCAAGGTTCCCGTCCCTCCCTTGCTCGGTCCCAGTGCCAGTCACCTTGGGATGCAGCCATTTATTTGATTTTTTCTGGCTCTTTTCTGTGGAGGAGGAGTTAGCATTGGTCACCTCTAGTCTGCCATCCTATCAGCCACTCAGAGAATATCTGAATAAAGGAATACTCTCACATATCAAACTCTCTGTGCTATTAGTCTTCCATCCAACCCCTATTTTTTCCTTCCCTCACAGCCTCCACTGCATCGTCTGGAATCCCTGCACCTTGCTCACTCAGCATTAAATCAATCACACTGAACCAGCTCCTGTCTGTCACTCACAGCTGCCATTGCCTTCCCTTCTCCTGTCTTGTATTAGCACTGCCCTAATCCAGAACATTGCCATCTGTTCCCTGGACTCCAACGAAGACCTCTGGAAAGTTCCTCCAACATCCTCTTCTAGGGATCCTATTACAGTGTAAATCTCATATGCCATTCTTGCCAAATGTGGGATAAATTCCAACATTTTGCACATGGTTTCTTATCCTCCCTTCCAATCTCCCTCTGCACCCCAACTCAGCCGAGCTTCCTTCCTCTGCATGCAGTGGACATCACGTGGTTTCCCGAGTCGGCCCCAGCGTGCTTTGTTGATCCACACCTTTGCACCTACTGCTCCCTTTGCCCGGGATGCTCTTCCTCCCCATTGTGGCCTGGCTAACTTCCACATCCCCACCCTCCATGCCTGTGCACCTCGGCTTGGTTAGGACATCCTGTTACCGCTCCCACGGTGGGTCGTCAGTGAGCCTCCCATTTCTCTCGTTGGGACCTCCTCACACTTGCATTCTTCGTGTAATGTTTGTTTTCCCTGCTGCAGCATGAACCACACGAGAGCAGGGACTGTGTGGAACTTGCTCACTTCTTCACCATGAGCCTGGCCTGACTTAAGCGTGGTGCTCAACACATTTTCATCGGAAGGACTGGACGCCTCGGGCAGCTGCTGTTTCTCTTTGTTCTTCTATTTGACACCGATTTTGGGAAGCCCACTTGTGCTGTGTGGTTTCTAGAGATCAGACTGTGAGTCTCTCCTTCCTGAGCTGCTCTCCCTTCTTGGCCTCTGTGGACTTTCCCTGGCCATCAGAGTCCTTCCCCTGTTGGGAGGTGGCCATGCGGTTAGGTGGGAAGAAGCTTTGTTAGAAGATAGGACTTTTACATTGCCGGGGTTGGAGAGGGGAAATCTGTGCCAAATTCCCAGCACTGTGTTGGGATGGAATGGGGGAGCCATGTTCAGTTGCTCAGATGGCCCCTCCACAGTCGCTCCGGGGCTGGTGAGAGGACAGGTGACAAATGTTCCCAGTGCGGAAGGGAGTGAAGGTGGACAGACATGCACTGATGGCACTGATGGGCTGTTGCCCCCTCCAGAAGTCCTTGGAATGTTTCTTCCACATATTTCTATTTTTTCATATGATGAGGACACCTAAGTACACAACATTAGCCAGCTACCCTAACGCTGTGAGCCTCCAAAACACCAGGGGGTCTTGCATTTGATCATCTGACTGTGCCGTCTTCATTCAACAAATGTCTCTGGGGGTTCCTCTGCCCAAGCCCCAGATCACACGCCCAGGACGCTGTGGTGAAGGCACCTGAGCCTTCTCTCCTAAGGAACCCACATGCTGCCTGCAGGGAACAATCTATTGGTTTTCAGATGGCACCAACGTGCTAGATGCTGTGACAGAGGGTGTGCGCTGTGTCTGCAGAAGCCAGAGGCGGGAGGTAGAACTCCTAGTGAGCCTCTGGAAGTCTGCACATCATGGTGTCTTATAGAAGCAGCTGAATGGTCTCGAAGGCTTTGATCTGTCTTCAAATGCAGTCCCTGTTTAACATGTTTTGGGGTTTTTCTGCTCTGCTTCTCAGTTCCCTAGAAGGAAGGGATGTAAAGGGCAGCAGCGGGGAACCTGGAGATAGGCACAGTTGGTATCAAATCCAGGGCCCTCCCTTACCTGCCAGCTGGGTGACTAATCACTACCTCTCCCACCAGGAGAACCCACAAGTGCCATGGGCACATGGTGTGCTGGCTTTGACACATGCTGCTTCGTGCCGGCAGGCTCAGTCATGTTTTTGTCCAGGTGATAACAGCTTTTTGTGTGTGTGTGTGTGTGTTGGTGATGACAAGAAAGTTGTTTATATTAAGTTTCACATGGCACACAGGTTTTTTTTTAAAAAAATGTAATTTATTGGTATAAGAATAGTTTAAACAATATATAAATATACTTTAAACATTTCTTGAAAAGTGTAAGTTAGCAATTCATTTGAGGTAAGCCTACACATTCCAAGAAAAGATTTGGCTCTGTAACAGGGGATACTCAAATTGCCCATTGTGCACTATTCGTTCACAACTGTAACAGTTATAATATCACAAATGGCATTTCATAAGTTATAAATATCAATCGCATATAAATTAACCCAGCTTCCCACATTTAAATACTAATAAGTTAAAAAAATAATTAAAATAGTGTCCTAACGCTCATCTTCCTAGTTTCGTAAACAATGTTAAGTTATGTGTCCAATGGACAGGATGGTGTGTTCTGACCGTGGGAGGCAGAGCCCATGAAATTCCGCAAGCAAGGACACCCGCACTCCATCAGGTCCACGGCACGCAGGGTGAACTCCAGGAAGTTTGTGAGGCCGCGCAGGATGAAGTGGATCGTGGTCGTCTTCAGCCACTGGTTTTTCTGCTGCAGGTTCTCCATCAGGCTGACCGCAACGGCTGGCTTGAGGGTGGCTTCTTCATTCAAATTCTTGACCTGAGGAGAAAAGAGAAGGGAAGGGATTGTTGAGTATTGCACACATCCTCTCAGTGGAAGGGCGCTCTGGTGACGGGAAGGTGTTCCAACTGGGGACTAAAGAGTTTGACTGGGGCTCCCCGCCCTGCCTTATCCAGGCGGGGGGAGCTGCTTCTGTGGCAGTCCCGCCCTGATCAGGATGCTACTGAATTCTCAGCTCCTTTACTGTTGTCTCTCCCAGGAGACCACAAACATCCTGAAGGCACACCAGTATCTTAATTGCCTTCTGTTCTGTGATGCAAAACAGGGCCTGGCACATAGTTGGAATTCAGTAGAGAATGAAGAAGCCACAGTTAAATTTCAGTGGCCTCTCAGTCTAACCCTTCTCTCCACTTTCCCTGTCTGCATCCCCCGCAGCATCTGTGGGATCTGGTGGTGTAAGAGGGCTGGGAAACACTTTCCTATAGACCCCCACAGGGGAATGACTAACTTGGGAAAGGCCTTGCAACCCCAGGACTGCTGCAACAGCATCACAGGCGAGCTTGACAGAAATACGAACCTAAACCAATCCCCCCTACCTCACCGACCTGCTGAGTCAGACTCTGTGTGGTAACTAGGGCCCCAGGAGCTTCCAGTGTATTGAGTGTATGAGAACCCCTGGTTTAAGGCAAACTTCTAGAAATGGCACAAGCAAGCTCAGTGCCCAGGATTTCATTCCAGGGCCATTCTCATTGCACTTTGCTTGGCTCGCCTACACCCTGAGCCATCAACCCCTATCTGCTGTTTGAACACCAAGCAGGTGGTGGCCAAGATCCCGGCACCATCCCTCCTAGCCTTTAGACTTCAGCCATTTCTCAGCATTAAGCCCCTGATAAGACCTAGAGGAGAAGAGTTGAAAGAAGCGTAATGACAAGACAGGCGCTTGGCAGCACGGGAAATATTACAGTGATCTTTGCGACCTCCGTTCCTTGTTATCGTGGATCACTGGGAAGAACTGGAAGCACTTCCTTCTACCTCTACAGATGTATTTTTCTTATTTTTCTTTTAAGTTATTAGAAATTGGTATTCAATGCAGTTTTTTTTTTTTTTTTGACAGGCAGAGTGGACAGTGAGATAGAGAGAGACAGAGAGAAAGGTCTTCCTTTTGCTGTTGGTTCACCCTCCAATGGCTGCCGTGGCCGGCGCGCTGCGGCCGGCACATCGCGCTGATCCGAAGCCAGGAGCCAGGTACTTATCCTGGTCTCCCATGGGGTACAGGGCCCAGGTACTTGGGCCATCCTCCACTGCACTCCCTGGCCACAGCAGAGAGCTGGCCTGGAAGAGGGGCAACCGGGACAGAATCCGGCGCCCCGACCAGGACTAGAACCCGGGGTGCCGGTGCCGCAAGGTGGAGGATTAGCCTGTTGAGCCACGGCAGTTCTCAATGCAGTTCTTTGAATACAGTTTTAAATACAATTACTGATGGGTTTTGTTTTGCATGAGAGAGCCAAAAAAAGAAAAAGAAAAAAGCGAAACAACAACTGAACTCTCCTCAGCCCTCTCCTGGTTCCACCATGAGGTCCCTTTTGCAGTGGTGCTGCTGCCCCGAGCCCTTTTTCCCCACGCCTGGCGAGGGGCAAGGAGCACCCACCTTTGGCCTCAGGGTCTTGATCAGGTGTTGGATGTTCTTCAGCACCATGCTGACCCTGGTGTTTTCTTCGTCACTCCTGAACTTGGCCTGAAGGTGCTCGAGATACATCCGGAACTCCATCAGCCCCGAAGTGATTCTCAGCAGGCAGGTCTCCTGAGAGCAAAGAGCGCAGGAAGAGTGGTTAGCGCTGGGACACAGGAGCCATTGGAAAATGTAAAACTGCCACCACCCGGCATCACCTCCCTCTGCCCTTCTTGAGAACTTCGAATGCCTTTCACGTGTCCCATTTTGGGACATCAAACAGCACCAGCTGCCCCTGTCGAAAATATCAGGACAACCAGGTAATTAACAAATTTTACCTGGAGCCCAACAAATGCTAGACTGTTTCTCCCCTCCCTGCTCTCCCTGTACTCCGGCTCTCCTCCGTGTCAGGATAGACCTCCATTTATGTAGAATCAGAAGTCAGCACAGGGGCTGGGCATTTGGTACGGCAGCCAAGGTGCAGCTTGAGACACCAACATCTCAGGTGCCTGTTTGGAGATCTGGCTCCCCTGCTTCTGATCCAGCTTCCTGCTGATGTGCAGCCTGGGAGGTAGCAGGTGTGATGGCTTTGGGGAGTTTGGTCCCTGCCACCTACAGGACAGACCCAGATTGAGTTCTGGGCTTCTGGTTTTGGCCTGACTGAGTCCTGGCTGTTGTAGATGGAGGATCTCTCTCTCTGAAAAAAAGTATAGGCCATCTCACTGTCTGGAAGGACAGAGGTGTGGAGGGAGACCTCAGAGGGTGTGCAGGCCTGGATCCTGCCAGGGGCAGACAGAGAGGAAAGCAATTCCCAGGCTCACTTAGTCAAGATGAGCTGGCTAAACTTGCCAGGGTTTTTAACATTTGACAGTCAGGAAGATCCCAGCACACCGAGGCCCTCTCTGGCCATGCCTGTCCAGAGATAAAGTGTCCTTTTAAAAAGTCTTAAGTTGATTTCCTTATGAAACATTGCACCTGCCATGCTCTCTACATCCGCCCTCCTCCTTGTGGGCTGCCTGGTCTAGACAGCTATGGGGAGATTCCTGCCTAAGGAGCAGCCAGCAGCAAAGGTGACAAGTTCATACATTATTCACCGCCGGCGGGAAGCATCCGTCTTCTTCTATCAGCCTTGGAAGGTGCAGATTGACTTCCGCCAGTGCCTCCTTTCTGTTCATGCAGTTGACATCATGGTCACACATCTGGAAAAGGAAACCAGAACCGCTCATGCTGAAGCGTCCATAAAAGAAACACCACTAGAGGGCCAGGTCATGCTCCTGCACAGCCAGCAAAACCTCTCAGAAAAACGAAAGTCACAGCCCACTGGCACCCATGCCAGGCCAGAGACCTGTGGAGTCGGGCCAGGCTCACCCGTGGCTGCAGGAGTGCCAGTTTCCTCATCCCTAAGTGGGATACCACCTTCCTCCCCGGCCAGTGGGGAAGACTCAACAAGACTCACATAAGGTGCCTGGCACACAGTAGGTGCTTCATATGTGACAATGGTTGTGATGACAGTTTGGTGAGTCTAATTCAGCTGGAAGGACCTTTGGCATCATCTTGCCCACCCCCACCCATAATGTTACAGATGGAGTACGGAGGTGATAGGGAATCGCCCCATGATGCCAGAGTGGTCCAGGAGAGCCAGCACCAGACTCTGGGCTCCCAATCCCTTCTGCTGTTCTTTCTACCGGGTTGAGCCAAGACGCCTTGCACTTGGAGTTGGGAGAAGCTTCAGTCTGCTTGTGATTTGCCCTTTTGGTGTGCCCTAGGGTCTGCATCTGATTGGAATGACTTTGGGGAGTCCTAACCACTGAGCTCACACACCCACAGTTACGTAACTTCTCCAGCTCCCCGGGGAGAAGCTGAACATTCATCCCAGCTGCCACTCTGCTAATCTTCTCAAGGTCTGAGGCTTGAGATGCAGGATAACAGATCCTACTTTGCAGTTAGAGAAGCGAGACGTGAGAATCGGTGAGCCTCAGCGCAGGACAGCTGTGCGCATGGGCAGAGGAGCGGAGACCCCAGGCCCAGTCCGTCCTTTCCAGAAGAGAGGAACACCCTGCGGCCGCGGCAGAGAAGTCCCGCAGGCAGCTGGGGCTGTCCCCCGGACCCCCAAGGCATGGCCCTTCAAACCCTGTGGCCCAGCCTACCCACCTCTTTCCTCAGCTCCTTGATGGTCTCCAGGATGCTCCGGATGCTCTCGATGGTTCTGCCTGGCGGCGTGAGGGTTTTGTCGGGGCTGGCCTTGGTGTTGGAGTCCTCCCTCACGGGTGCTGAAGTGGGGAAAGCGGTAGCCACCACCAGGAGCAGCGCCAGCGAGCAGCCGAGGGGACCTGGGCGGAGGGCGCCTGTGCCAAGGAGGGAAGGGCGCGCCGTGAGCGACGGCGAGGGGCCGGCGGCCGACGCGGGCTGCTTGGCTGCCCGCCAGCCCTGCCTGGGCCGCCCGCCCTCCCTCACACGGACTCTCGCGCCCAGCGGCGGCGGCGGCGGCGGCGGCGGTGCGGCCGGGATTCCCTGCACTTACTTGTGAAGGAGTTCATAGTCGGGCTCCTGGAGGCCAGAGGGAGCTCTGTTTGTTCCCGGTGGGCTCGGAGGCAGAATGAGCCTCAGACATCCCCAGCCTCATATTTATGGGGGGTTGAGACTGTAATTTTGAGACTCGGGGAAAATCCCACATTTGATAAATCTTTGTTGGAGGTGGGGGTGGGGCCGGGGCGGGTGGAGTTGATAGGAAACTATTAAGATTGTGCAATGTGACGTCGCCATCATCTCAAAAATCACAAATTGGGGAAAAAGCGCTGGCTGAGCTCATCGCCAGGGCTAGCCGGACCTAGTGGCACTATGTGTCCTCAACTTTCCTTCTTCTTACTTCTGCTTTACTGACTGTGACTCAGCACTCGGCATGTCTTGAGAAAGCATAAAGCTAAAGTCACGTCCAAGTTTGACTAGGAGGCGAAAAGAGCTAAAGCTGACTGTGTTTTTTTTTTCTCCCCAAGTAGCTTCCATTGTAAGATAAGGAGCTAGGATTCAGTATTCAGGTTTATTGGCATTTGTAAAATCCCTAGGCTGTTGGGAGTGCCTCTCCTTAGCTCAGTCCACAGATAGCACTGAAGCCCTCCAAGCCCTGGACTTACAGCCAGGGGATACGGCCAGGCCAGCGGACATCTCAGCACTTCGCTCTCCTGGCTCCTGCCGTGAGCAGGTGTGGCAGAATTGCCTGCTCCTGCCTCACACCGTTACTTCCAGGAGTCCCTACTGGTGCGCATGGCACTGCGTGAGTGACTCACTGTTGTGCCACGTGGCCTCGGTCTCCTCCTCATCTGCTCCAGCCCACTGGGGGAGGTCCCGCTCTCGCCTTAGTGACTCCTTGGGGATCCTCCCCACAAGGACTTTGATCTCTGTGCATTGCCCTATGCTGCTCATGCTGTCTCCACTCAGTGTCCCCACCACTGTCAGCAGCCGTAGGACCCTGTGCCCCCGGGGCACCTGGAGGGCACTGGACAGGTCTCGGGTCAGCTGGAGCCTTCAAGTTACTGAGGCCCACAGATACATGAAGAATACTACTACTATTTTTTTTTAGAGAGATTTATTTATTTAAGAGAGTTACAGAGAGAGAGGGAGACACAGAGCTCTTCCTTCTGCTAGTTCACTCCCCAGATGGCTGCAACAGTCAACGCTAGACCAAGCTGAAGTCAGGAGCTTGGCTGTCCATCTGAGCCTCACGAGTGGGTGGCAGGGACCCAGGCATGTGGATCATCTCCCACTGCTCTCCCAGGTACATTAGCTGTAAGCTAGATGGGAAACAGAGCAGCTGGGACTCGAACAGCTGTTCTGAGAAGGGATACCAGTCATAGGTGACAGTTTAACCTGCTGTGGCACAGCTCTGGACACACTACTCACTTCATTGATGGGATGACAAAGGAAGGCCCTGTGCATAGAATCTTCTAGAGCTGGTATTCCTAGCTGCCTGTCTCTGCATGACTTGATTTGAATCTCAAGGTGGCTGCAAAGAAATTAGTAATACAGGCAACCACTCAAGGCCTGCATCAGGCTTCGCTTCCTGCCACCGAGGCTTCTTGTCCTGGCCAAGCTTGCACTGACCCCCTCTTGCCTTGCTTTCATGCAAATGGACTCTGCCCCACCAGGCTGAGGATGGCTCCAGGCTGGACCAGGGTCCCTTGCACATTGCTGAAAAAGTTATTTACAAAACACACCATTAACATCACAATTGGCTCTTTGCTTTGCAAGTGAAATTTCAAGATCGCAAAAGCAGTGACCTCTGCTAGGGCATTTACTTTCCTCTGGATGTGACATTTCAGGACACGCCTGTTGGGGAAGGCGAGTTCCTCCATTCTTTTGCCCTTCGATGGTACACAGAGGCAGTGGTCCTCTGGTGGTAGTGGGGGGCTTTTGATTTTTGAACAAAAATGGAGAAGGGTAGCTGCATGGTTTTGCTTTTAGTGCCTCTGGGAGTTAAGCAGCATTGACACCATGCCCAGGACTCTGGGTCCTGCACTGAATGAAGCTCCCACCCTCCCTGATCCCCCTGCCCCGCACTGCACTGTGAGGGGCCTCTGCTGTGTGCAACTGCTTGTTCTCAAGCATCTCTTTTTTGGAAAATGCAACTTGATGAATTTCAAATACCGAAACTTAGTGACTGAATAGGATGTATAGATTTACTTTTTCTTTCTTTTTTTTTTTCTCCCAAGATTTATTTATTTGAAAGGCATAGTTAGAGGGAGGAGGGGAGAGATATCTTCTACCTGCTGGTACACTCCCCAAATGGCTGCGATGGCCAGGACTGGGCCAGGCTGAAGATGCGAGCCTGGAATTCCTTCTGGGTCTCCCACGTGGGTGGCAGGGACCCAAGAACTTGCACCTGTCATCCACTGCTTTCCCAGGTGCATTAACTTGGAGCAACAGGGATTCCCACCAGTGCCCAGATGTGTCACAGGCGGCAGCCTAACCTGCTGTGCCCCCATGCTGGCCGCTAGATTTACCTTTCCAATAAAAACTCTTATTAAAATAGAAGTCCATGTCTATGATAAAATGTTCCCACTGGGAAAGTAAGCCTCCTTGCCTTCTTGGCTTCATTCCTCAGAGTTAGAGCCTAATCCCCAGTTCTGTGGATCTCCTGCTATGCAAGTCTGAGACAGGGTCTTGTGGCGTCCAGGGACTCCCCTCTATGTTTCCGTGGCTGGTTGATGGGTGTGCATGCACTGCGACTTTTGCCACCTGTGCAGTTTCCATGGGAGGTCACGGGAGAAATGAGCTCCTCCCGAGCCCCAGAAGGGCAGGACAAAGGGGAGGACCTGGGGGGTTGCGAGAGAACCAGGGCAGCTCTGCTTTCAGTCCCACCTCATGTGGGGCCAGCTGTGTCCCAGAAGAACTACTCTGTGTCCTGTGTTCCTCAGAATGACAGCCCTTGCCTGCTTTTCTCTGTGGTGGTGCCGTCTAAGTTTGGAGAGGCCTCATTGAAGGTGCAGAGGAGAAGTAACTTCCGCTTGGTTCCTCTGCTTTCCGGACAGGGGTTCTGTACAGATCACGAGGGCAGAGGTGGCACTGTGGTTCCTGCCCATGTCCTACAGGGTGGGGGGTGACTGACCAGGAGGGAGGATCCCAAGAAGAAAAGGGAAGAAGCTGATTGTCAGGGAATTTGCAGCTGTTGTCAGAACGCGGTTTCACTTGTCACTGAGGCATGAGAAGTTTGCGAACTGAAACAGTGAGATGGTGAGTGAGCGGCCGCTTCTGGGACTGAGTCCCACTGAGCAAATATCAGGCCGGAAGGCCCTGGGGAATGCTCTGCTCTGGAAAAAGCGGTGGCATCCCTTGGAGAGTGACCGCTAGGGCAGCACCTATGGTGGGTCTATTTGGGAAGAGCCAGCTGATTGTGCAGGGTGGCCAGCCCCAGTGGACCAAAGCTCTCTGCAGCTCCCAGCCTGGTCCAGCCCAGATCTGGCCTCCTGCAGTCTCAGTGCTGACAGCTGCCCACCGCAGTACTTGTTCTGGCTTCAACTTTTTCTTGTGGGGACGAGGGGGATGACTTAGCTCCCTCTAGACCAGGGGAGGGGGCACATCTTCCCTGCTGTGTTTCTGATGAAAATCTATATGGTGGCCACCTGGTCTATGCCCCTGCAGAGTTACCGTCCCCCAACCAAAGTGGAAACTCCCAGGCATCACAGGGGGAAGTGGCCTCCCCTGGGGTAGCAGCAGTGTTTTGGGACCCCCTGTGCACTCCTGGGCCCTGGTGTGCAGGCCTGGAAGGGAGTGCCCTGAGCTGCTCCGAAGCTGGCTTGGTGATGAGAACTCGCCTGGCCGTTCCTGAAGGAGCCCCACAGGCCCCGCTGCGCACGGTGTGGAGGGCCGTGGGGCTGAGTTTCAGGGCTGCCTTTCTTCTCCCTCTGTGGCCTGGGCCTTCGACAATTGTGGCTACTGGTTCTGCTTCACAATCAGGAAACGCCGCCTTGTCAGTGAGGAGCAACCAGTCAGTTTCTTCTCGGGTGTCAATTTGAGCCCTCGCTGGTTTCTTCAAAGATTTCAGTTCTCTGAGTTCAGTGTCACAGGCAGAAACCCAGTGTGCAAAGCCTTGCCTGGTTCCTTCCACTCCGTTCCCTGAAAATTAAGGTACTAAGAACCCACTTGAAGGCCAGACCAGGGGATTCTGCCGTCCAGGCTGTGATGTATTTCACCTCCCTGCCCTGCCCTTTTGGCCCCTTCTTTGCGGTAAAGCGAGCGCCTTAGTCCCTGTGAACCAAGTCTCCTGAGGGCTCTCCCTAGCAGGCTGAGTCCGCGATGGCAGGAAAGGCCTCCCAGGTCTTCACAGGGGAAGGATTGCCACGCTTTGGACTCGTTGAGCACTCTGTCGTTCTGAGACCAAAGTCTACTGATCCATCCAGACCGACTGAAAACGTTACAGAAGAACTCAGGTCAAGGTAAGCGTGTCTGTGAATCCCTGGTGTTTCTTCAGGCTGTTGGACCACTGTTCCATGTATGTCCCTGAGTGTGTGTGTGTGGGCTCGTGTGGCAAAGAGCGGTGTCCTTGGCCTACAGGCCTTCTGTGATGTAGCTCCAAGGAGTGATGCCCTCTTGGTGGAAGTGTGGCCCTACAGAGCTGAGTACCCAGGAAGCCTGGGCTGGCCATCTGCTGCTGCTGTTCTTCCAGGCCTGTGGCTGCTCCTGCCCGGCTGGGTCTGTGTTTGAGCTGCGGCATTGGGCTCCCCAAGTGCTCTGCGGGATGGTGACCCTAGATCAGCCAGGGACCCTGGAAGCCATGTTTCTAAAGTGCTGCTTTCCTGTGGGTGAGATGGGGGTGGCTGAGAGGTGGTGATGGGAGGGAAGGCATGACCTGTCTTGCTCTTTGGCTCGGCAAGTGATCACCATGAGTGGAATGGCCTGCTATTCCGAAAGGTTTCTTTAGGGACTTGGTGCCCGGATGATTGCTGCTGACTGCCGCAGGCTAGGAAGCTGCCACAGACTCATCTCCTGCATGCAGCTTGTGCACGGTGGGCCCAGGAGAGCCACTGCAGGTAGCGGGAGTGTAGTCCAGGACAGGTCAGTTGCCAGCAGGACAGCTGGGTCCAGGGCTTTTTCCTGTGGGATATTGTGTGGCCACTCTGTTGGCAGGTCCTGCTGGCCTTAGTGCAAGATTCCAAAGGAGGCTGAGGTTTCGAAGATTGCCAGCGAAAGCTTTTGGCCGAATGTAGGGTTTCTCTGAAGCAAGCTTTCTTTTTACTGCATTGCTAAATCTTCGGTTTCTTGTGTTTTGTGAGCATTGAGGTGATGACCAACTGGAGGATTTGGGACAAAGCTGTTCCATCTCGGAACCCGGTTAAAGAGAGGTTTTCTAACTTCCCTCCAGGCTTGAGCTTCTGTGGTTCCGTGATCCTGTGGACCTTTGTTAGCCATGCTTAGTAACTCAGAGCCCATTCTTAATGGAACAGTCGGGGCAGGGGATCCCTAAATCGAGGAATAGCTGTTGAAAGCCCCAGAGTCTAATGTTCTCTTCTAGTTCTCACCCGAACAGCTGGTCCTGGACCTGTTGTGGCTGGGTAGGGTGCTGTATATGTCAACACTCCAAGGACCGGTGGCCCAGGCACACTGCACTGACTCTGGAGACGCCAGAGCCAAGACAGGTCACTGCAAAGAGGTGGTCGATTTCTTAGCTATCAGACAAGCAGGGACAGACAAATATTCAAAATGAAGTGTTTTTTTTTTAAAGATTTATTTTTATTTTCTTGAAAGACAGAGTTACAGAGAGAGGTAAAGACTGAGAGAGAGGTCTTCCATCTGCTGGTTGACTCCCCAGATGGCTGCAATGGCCTGAGCTGTGCCAATCTGAAGCCAGGAACCAGGAGCTTCTTCCTGGTCTCCCATGTGGGTACAGGAGCCCAAGGACTTGGGCCATCTTCTACTGCTTTCCCAGGCCACAGCAGAGAGCTAGATCAGAAGAGGAGCAGCAGGGACGAGAACTGGAGCCCATATGAGATGCCAGTGCTTCAGGCCAGGGCTTCAACCCACTGTGCCACAGAGCCAGCCCCGAAAAATGAAGCATTTTTAATTCATAAAAATGAATTATATAAATAATACATGTTCAGTGTAGAATATAGAGGTAGGTGAAAAGATGCAAATTTGCAGAATTATCTATCACCCAGTAGTAATCAGCAGAAATATACATATTCTGAGAGTCTGTGTGATCTTAGGTTAAGTCATTTAACCTCTCCAAACCTCGGCTACCATCAGAGAGTGAAGTTCAGGTGAATCAGTGTGTGTAAAGCATCGAGCTCAGTGCCTGGCATTCAACCTACTAGTGAACACAAATGTTTTCTGTTTCCAAGTACTCTGATAGGGGATGCAAGCATCCCAGGCAGCAGCTTTGCCCTCTGTGTCACAGTGTCACTCTGGCACATGAAATCTCTATGACATAGATCTATAAATCCAAAGTAGCAAAATGCCTTATTATATTCCGTAACCCGTTTTTCTCTGTGTGTCCTTTGTTCACCTACCTTTCTGCCTAACTGTACAGAATAGAGGTGATATGGATACTGGCAATGGACATTCTGGTCTGAGTTCAGAAGGCAAACATACAGGGAAGTCTACAAAGGATTCCTGCAGGTGCACGCTATTCAGTTCATAGGCACAGGAACAGAGCTGGTACCTTCAAGAAGATCCGATGCACTTAAAATGCCTGCTGTGTGTTTTTCTGGGGCAGGATGAATGTATCAGTTGTTCCCAGAGTTGTGTAATCTCCAAATCCGTAAGTTTGTGCTGATTTTATGGCATCATACAAATGAGTTTTCAGTTGGACTGAAGCTTGCTTCTCAGCTGGTTCTGGGATGCAGCTGAGTTCGGGTTGGCCCTCGTGGTGGGCATCAGTAGCTCGTTGCTCCGTGCTGGAGCAGGGCATGTGCAGGGTCGTCATAGGGCGATGGCGTTATCATGTGTCTCACCTTGTCTGGCTCATACCTCCCTGGAAACTGCTCACTGGGGCCCCTTTTGCAAGTGAAAAAAGTGTGCACCTTGATAAGGAGTTTATAGTCTTAGGACTTATCTCTCCAGTTCTGTTTGTGGCTTCTCATTTATTGTAATCGTGTTGCTTGTGTAAGAGAGACTGCATTTCCTGCAGGGGTGGAAGCAAGACCCACCACAAAGCACATCGCCTCCCTGATGGTGGTTGGGGATGGTATTTGGTTGAGACGCAGCCTTGGCCTCTTCCAGGACTTGGAGATGCTGGAATGAGCTACGAGTGGGCACTACCTTCTTCACACATCTCTTTAAAAAAGAGTCTTGAACACCACTTGCAGGATAGTTTGGAAGTACTGGGTGAAGTCCTGAAAGAACTCCTGGCCCTTGGATTCTATAACCGTGGCACCGTTTTCTCTCTAAGGTACTTTGAGTGATCAAACTTTCACTGGTAGGTTGAATGTCAGGCACTGAGCTCAATGCTTTACACACACTGATTTACCTGAACTTCACTCTCTGATGGTAGCTGAGGTTTGGAGAGGTTAAATGACTTAACCTAAGATCACACAGACTCTCAGAGTCATGAGATTGGTTAGTGTTTGGGAGGATAAGCAAAATATATTAAGATTGCCAGGTAGTATACAGGCTTCCCAGATCAATTTTGGATATGCAGCAAATAATCCTTAGATATAAAATTATATATTCTAAATATTTCATACTTACACAATGAAGTATTCCTTGCTCATCTGAAATTCAAATGTAACTGCACATCTTGTGTTTGTCTTTGTTAAATCTAGCAACCCTTGGTTGATAGGACCAGGCTGGGGGAGGTGTGCTGAGAACTTAGGGAAGTGAAGGGCCCAGGGATCCAAGGGAAATGGTTTGGGCAGGGCACTGACATGATGAAAGTGTTTAATCTGAGTGAGAAGGAAGAGCCCAGGGGGCTAGAGGTAGGGAGGTGGGCTCAGAGGCTACTAAAACTATTTCAACATAAGACCACAGGGAGCCCCGGCTTGGGGGTGCAGGAACTGGCTGGTGCCGACTTTCTAAGAAAGCCAGCTGTGCCCTTGTCTCCCTGACTCTACACTCAGTGACTCCCAATCATATCTTGAAATTAGACAAGGTGGAAATATTCACAACATGGAAACCTACAAAAGCTGCCTGTCACTTCCCTCTGCTCCTCAGCTGGTTGTTAAATATCTTCCAGTACATCAGGGGCCCCAAGGAGACAGAGGTATATTTTGAAGGCAAAATCAATTCAATCCAGAGATTAGTTGTTTTATGAATACAATCTGGAGAGTGTATGAAAAGTATATATCAAAGGCATTAAGTAATATTTGATCTTCTCTTTTTCAAAGACAACTGGCCATGAACTTTTAAGGAAAAGAGATTGTTCTAGTCAATGCATACCATTTCAGTGCCCCCCAAATGAAGGTTGCTACTTCTGTAAACAGGCCCAGGTTACCAGCTGAAATCATGTAAGTTGGGATGTGGGCAGCGAAGAATTTATTCCACAGAATTACTTGCCCTGGGCTTTTCCCTAGTCATGTACTTTATCATGCCCTGTGTATCTGGGCAGCGGCTAAGCTTAGCTCTTTGGAGGCATGGGAACAAAGATTAGTTTCCATGAGAAGATTTGATGCAGCCACCCGGTATCCCAGGGGTCTAGGAATTTTTGATTTGTCACTGTCCCATTCCACCCAGAAGTGATGAACCAAGAGGCAGGTGTTGGGGTTCTGAATGTATAGCACAAGGAAAGCCTTGGAAGGTTCTTAGGGCCCTCAAAGGATTGCTTGCTCACAGATCCTGAGTGTAGCCGCTAACTGCACCAGAATGAGACGGAGTCACTTCCAATATTATTCTTGGCACTGCCCCTTGTGCTGCATCCTCTTTCTGATTCATCTCTGCTACAGTTCTGTTTCGTACTTCTAGGATGTTGCATTAGAAAAACAAACAGTACCATTAAATCCCCACTCCCAGCCTCCTCTGAACGGTGCCCGCTAAGGAGAGGAACCTGGGTGAAACTTGATGCTATTACCACCAGACTCAAGAATGTTGAGTAAAAGATGAAACTCCCTGATAGAAACTCAGTTCCACTACATGGCACAGCTCCCAGGCAGGTCACAAGAGGCAACCTTTTTTTTTTTTCTTTCCACAAAGCCTGTCTTTCCAGAACAGTTTCAGCATAGGGTGGAATGACATCTCGCGGATGCTGTGACGTCTCTGTTCTGAACTTCTATGGAGACTCAGATCCTGCATGATCCTCCCGGAAGCCCTGGTTGATCCATTTCCAGGAATAGACAGGGCTCTCCCTCGGCGTTATGTACTGTACTAACACGTTTCCAGACGGTAACATGATGGCACAGGCTTCACAGCCAGACTTCCTGGGTTCAAATCCTCGCCCTGTACGTCACAAGTGTGGTTCACTGGAGAGTTATTTTACGTCTGGGCTTTGATGTAAAATAGGGGCATGATTCTTAGGACCCATGCAAAGTGCTTAGCACCTCCCTGGCACAAAATAGGTGGCCAAAAAACATAAGCTATTATGAAGGGACTTCCAAAAGTTCATAGGAAATGGGATTAAATGATAAAAACTTCATTTCTTAATGTAAGCTCCAAGACACTTTTTTTTTTTTTTGACAGGCAGAGTGGACAGTGAGAGAGAGAGAGAGACAGAGAGAAAGGTCTTCCTTTGCCGTTGGTTCACCCTCCAATGGCCGCCGTGGCCGGCGCACTGCGCCTGGCGCACCGCGCTGATCCGATGGCAGGAGCCAGGTGCTTCTCCTGGTCTCCCATGGGGTGCAGGGCCCAAGCACTTGGGCCATCCTCCACTGCACTCCCTGGCCACAGCAGAGAGCTGGCCCGGAAGAGGGGCAACTGGGACAGAATCTGGCGCCCTGACCGGGACTAGAACCCGGTGTGCTGGCGCCGCAAGGTGGAGGATTAGCCTAGTGAGCCGCGGCGCCGGCCTCCAAGACACTTTTATAAGTGATGACACCAGTGAGTTAGTCCACCCCTGAACAATCGAGGGTCCTGGGTATTTAATAATGTCAATATAGGATTTTGAATATTATTGACTAAAGAAAAGTGTGATGCTCTTTAAAGGTGTTTTAAGATTAGGAAAAAAAAAGAAGTTGGGGCCACATCAGGACGGTAACTGAACAATGATTTCCCATCAAAACTCACAAAATTACTCCTGTTTGATGAAAGGAATGATGAGGAGCATTGTCATGGTGGAGAAGGACTCTCTGATGAAGCTTTTCTAGGAGTTTTCCTGCCAAAGCTTTGATTTTCTTAGAACAATCTTCTAATAAGCAGATATTAATGTTCTTTGACCCTCTAGAAAAATCAATAGCAAAATGTCTTGAGCATCTCAAAAAACTGTTGCCATGACCTTTGCTTTTGACCCATCTGCTTTTGCTTAGACTGAGGCTGGACCACATCCGCCTCTTGGTAGCCGTTGCTTCGACTGTGCTTTGTCGTCAGGATCATACTGCTAAAGCCATGTTTCTTCTCTTGTTATGGGGAGATGGTTCAGGATCCTGATCCCACTCCATGGAGAGCTCTGCTCTTGGCTGCAGCTGATCTGGGACCAACATCTTTGACACACATGGGGCAGAAAGTTTGCTCTATTTTAATTTTTCAGTCAGAATTGTGTAAGCTGAACTGTTGAGATGTTTATCATTTTAGCTTTTGTTTTTGCTGTTACTTGCCAGTCCTCTTCAATTTCAACATGAGCAAGATGACCTTTTCCTTGAAAATTCATGTGGAGAGTCTGCCACCATGGGCTTCATCTTCAACGTTCCCTCAGCCCTTCTTAAAATAAGTTCTCCATTGTAAACTGTTAATTTCTTCTTCCCTGTGCTCTTGTCCTAAATCATCACTGCGTTCACCAGTCTTTCACCCAACCTTCACCATCAGCTTGTTCTTTGTTCTTCCGTTTTGGCAGAATTCATGTTGTGCTAAAAGAGGCTGTGTTCAAACTGATGTCTTATCCTTCTTAGAACCCCAGACTAGATATTGTTCAAGTGTGTCATCACACATTAGTGTGTTTATTTTAGTTCACAACAGTTTTGAAACCCACACTTTTTCATAATAGGTATATTCCATGAATATTTTGAAGACTGCATCATATTATTTTTTTTCTTTAAAACAGATTTATTTATTTGAAAGGCAGAGTGATGTGAGGGCAGGAAGAGTCAAAGAGAAAGAGATCTCCATCTGCTCATTACTCCCCAAAAGGCTGCAATGGCTGGGGGTGGGCCAGACCAAGGCCAGGAGCCAGGAACTCCTTCTGGTCTCCCATGTTGGGTGGTGGAAGTCCAAGTACTTGGCCCATCTTCCATTGCTTTCCCAGGTGCATTAGCAGGAAGCTGGATTGAAAGGGGGAACAGCTGGGACTTGAACCAATGCTCTGATACAGGATACCAGTGTCACAGGCAGTGGCTTAACCCACTGTACCACAATGCAGTTCCCCCCTCTGCATATTATTCTAGCTTCTCTCTCCACAACTGGCTGAGAGTTTCGTGAAGGCTCTTTCTCATACCAAACACTAGCACAATTTGAAGCACTTGGATGGTGCTCACGGTTGATCAGTGAATAAAGGGGGTCATTTTGTGACTGATCTGTCAAAAGTCATCAAAGGTTTAAAAGTAAAGAACACCTTAATTCAACAATTTTGTTTGTATATGTGCTATCTGAGTTTTTAAAATTCTGAGAAAGAGAGAGAGAGAGAGAGAGAGAGAGAGAGAGAGAGAGAGAGAGAGAACAAATAAGGGAGCATTCCCTCTTCTGGTTTACACTCCAAACACTTGCAATGGCCAGAAGGTGACAGTCAAAAGCTAGGAACTCAGTTCAGGTCTCTACATTGGTGGTAGGAACCTGACTTCTTCCCAGGGTTTGCATTCACTGGAATCAGCTGGAATCAGGAGCCAAAACTGGCATTCTGATATGGGATAGGCACATCTCAACCAGCATCTTAACTGCTAAACCAAATGCCTACCCCTGCATGTATGCTTTAAAAAGAGATTGGTATAGTTGTTTTATTTTAATTGAAACTTAGAAGTAAAGACTCTAACATTTCATCCAAAAAATGAAAATATGCATTTATTTTCCATATTGTAGAGAGTGTCATTTACTAAAAAAAGTATGGGTTGCAGAGACAGACTTGGCTAAAGTTTCAGCTCTGTCCCATACTGCTGTGTGGCTTTGGACAAGGGACTTCCATTCCCTGCACCAACATATCCTTGTTGGTGAACCATGGCAGACAAGGTTTGCCATCTGGGGGTGGTGGTGAGAATTAAATGAAGTAGTATCCATGAAGCCCAGTTATTGGGATCCACTGAGCTGTCAGTTGGTGCTAATTATGATTGTCATTGTTCAGTTCTGATGTTAGAGAGAGATGAGGCAGAGGGAAAAGAGAGGAGCAGAGAAAAAGACAGAAAAGGATCAAAGCAGACAAAGCACAAAGGAGGAAAAAACAAAAACAAACCCAGAAATGGTTACCAAAATTCAAAGGCAAGTGAAGATACTCATCGATTCACTTTGTGTTAAAGTCATTATGTTTTCTGTTTTTACATAAGGTTTTCCATACCAAGGAACAAACACTGAGCAAGTACACAATGAAAACTAAGGCACTTCCCCCCACCCACAAGCCTCTGGGTACGACTACTGTTACTGGTTTCTTGTGACTCCTTCTAGAACTACCCCATGCATTTATAGAAAAGTTATTTGAATTTCTCATGGTTTCTTTTTATTCTTTTACATAAGTAGTGGCATACTAATTACACTATCCCGTACCTTGCAATTGGAATAGAATGTGTTTTAGCCATCGTTCTTTACTAGGACATTCAGAGCTACCTCTTCCTTTTTAGCTCTTGCATTTCATTTATTTAACCAGTGTCACATTGATGGAACTTTAGGCTGCTACCAATCATTTGTTGTTACAACTAAAGCTACAATGAATAATCTTGTCCATGAGCAATGCTACATGTGTATATATCAGTAGGTAGTTTCTCAGAAATGGAATTGCTGACTCAAAAGACATGGGCACATTTGACATACAGAGATAAGGAGAGGTTATATCAGTTTAACACTCTGTCCTGTGAGGGTCCTACCCTCTTGCCAGCATAGCATGATATTATCAGTCTTCTTGATCTTTGCCAGACAGATGAGGGAGAAAACTATGAAGTTTTAATCTGCATCTTTTGCATTAAAGCAAAATGGAACATCTTGTCAGGTATTTGAGAAGCATTTTTATTCCATTTTTCCTGATTTGAAGGCACTCATTATACTCATTATATATATACATATATATATATACTAATTATACTCCAAAAGACAAACTTGCTTTTTCACATGTACTTTTTAAAAATTAATTAATTAATTAATTTTTATTTTGACAGGTAGAGTTATAGACAGTGAGAGAGAAAAAGAAAGGTCTTCCTTCCATTGGTTCACTCCCCTAATGGCTGCCACAACTGGCATGCTGTGCCGATCCGAAGCCAGGAGCCAGGTGCTTCCTCCTGGTCTCCCGTGCGGGTGCAGGGCCCAAGCACTTGGGCCATCCTCCACTGCCCTCCAGCAGAGAGCTGGACTGGAAGAGGAGCAACCGGGACTAGAACCTGGCACACATATGGGATGCCGGCGCCGCAGGCAGAGGATTAACCAAGTGAGCCATGGTGCTGGCCCCCACATGTACTTTTAATGTATCATTCATTGTTTTCTGCTTAGTTTATAGTACTTTTATAATGAAGAAATTTTTGATTGCTATGAAAACTTTATTTTGATGGCTTCTAGATTTTGTGACATGCTTAAAAAGTCTTAGCATACTCTGATATCAGGAGAGTTTTCTTCAAGAATGAAATAATAGGAGCCAGTTGTGGCACAGTGGATTAAGTTGCTGCTTGCTATGCTTGCATCCTTTATCAGAACGCTGGTTAGAGCCCTGGCTGCTCCACTTCCAATCCAGCTCCTTGTTAATGTACCTGGGTAAGCAGTGGAAGATGGCCCAAGTACTTGGACCTCTACCACCATGTGGGAGGCCCAAATGGAGTTTTTGGCTCCTGGCCATTTGGAGAGTGAACCAAATGGAAGCTCTCTTTCCATTCCTCCCTGTTCTCTCTGTCACGTTGCTTTTCAAATAAATAAAATAAATCTTTAAACAACAACGAAAAAAGAATGAAATAATAGGTTTCAAAATATTGGGAAATTCAGACTATGCTGTCACATGAGATGAGCCATTGTTGTCACAGCCTGGTATCAATCCCACGCAAGGAGGAAATGCAGGTCTCTGGAAGATGGAATAAACACTACTGCTTTTCCTTTCTATGTTTCTAAACAGCACTGCTTTTCCTTTCTGTGTTGGTGAAAACTACTGCTTTTCCTTCTGTGTTTCTTTATTTTCTAGGTTTTCTGATTGCCTATGGATTACTTTGGTAATCTGAAAGACGTTAATTAAGTAAAGGCTAATTTTGACCTTCTTTAACCTTGTTTTGAGGATCCCTTGGTTTCCCTGCATGTCTCGGTATTTTAATAGCACTGCCTGTGCTTCATGGAGACTGTGTGGCTGCCCCTTGAGAGCTCTGGCCCAGTGCTAATGACTTTCTTGTTATTAAATCCAATGAGATGATTTTAGTCCTCATTTTACCTTACCTGTGGCCTGTCAAGCTGCCCACCATTCCCTCCTGCTGGGGTGTGGGCCCTTCTCTCTCTTGGCTGTTTCTCCTTCCTACTCATGGGTGTGTTACAGGTCATTGCCCTTGTAAGAGGTGACACTTTGGAGGGCTCAGTGGGTACCAGGATCTCTGAAGTGCCTATATTATCTCATTTAGCTCTCACCACAGTTGTCTGCATTGTTAGGCTTATCATTTGGGGAACTGGGAGAGTTACATAATGTGCCCCAAGAGCACCCGGCTGGAAAAGGGCAGAGTCTAGGTTTGAATCCAGGGACCCTGTCGTCTTAACGACCATGCTAACCCAGGCACTCTTCTCGCTGTGCCCGGTGTGGGCCAGTGCATCCTTGTATGGTTGTACCTACCCTTTCTCCTTTCTACAGACGACTCACAAATTTATGTCGCTAGCTGTGATCATAAGGGCCTGTCAGTGATTCAGTCCGCCTTGCATGTCCGTGTTCTTTTAAGGCCAACAAATTCCTTTGGAAAATGGGCTGTCGCTTTCCCACAAGTCCATGGTACTGTAATTTGCTTTTCCTGATGGGAAGACTCCTTCATTTCCTCAAAGTGAACAGGGCTTCCTCTCAGGGAGTGATCAGCATTGTGGTGTAAATCCCCTTTGAGTCCGTGCTACAGTCCATTGGAATTAGCAATTACAGAGAACTCAAGGTAGAATATTAGATTTACAAACAATTCCATCCCAGCAAGAAGAGGAGATTTCAACTGGAAGCCAGGATCTCCTGACCAAGAGATCAGCTCTTATGACTTTGCCATCGACAACAGTCTCTATAGCAATATGTTTACCAATTCCAGTTCTTCAGAGTGGTGTTTTCTAATAACTTTTCTATTAATTAAAAAAACTATGAAAGTAACACATGCCAGTTGTAACTAGGGCAACACTGCCAGTCCCTCGAGATGGCTGCCATTCACCACTATACCGCCTTCCGCTGCCTACTACAGTCTCACAAAAATGTATACAGTCAGACATCCTAATTTACATACATGGAGTTGAGGTTGGGCTGCCTAGTTGCTTGTTTCTTTTATACTTGCAGTAATAAACCAAACAATGCATTACTCTACAACTTGTTCTCCCTTGATTCCATATTATGGATACCACTCCAGGTCCATGAGCACAGCTTTCATTTTTGTAAATGATATGCAATATGAGTGGGTCTTCAAAAAGCTAATAGGGATGCATGTTATTAAAAAAAAAAAACTATGGATGGAGGCCGGCACCTTGGTGCAGTAGGTTAATCCTCTGCCTGCGGCGCTGGTATCTCATATGGGTGCTGGTTCTAGTCCCAGCTGCTCCTCTTCTGATCCAGCTCCCTGCTATGGCCTGGGAAAGCAGTAGAAGATGGCCCAAGTCTTTGGGCCCCTGCACCCATGTGGGAGACCGGGAAGAAGCACCTGGCTCCTGGCTTCAGATCGGCGCAGCATGCCAGTTGTGGCGGCCATTAGGGGAGTGAACCAATGGAAGGAAGACCTTTCTCTCTGTTTCTCTCTCACTGTCTGTAACTCTACCTCTCAAATAAATAAATCTAAAAAAAAAAAAAATAAAAACTATGGATGGATTTCAAAATTTTTTGCACCAAGAGAAACTCATAATAATTTGCGATAGCCTGTCTACACAGGATCTCATTTGAGGCTCTACGAAGAATAAAGGGCCCCTATCAGAGCAACGTAAATTCTGCTGACATGGAAACAAGGACAAACATCAAACTGATGAGGAAGCTTGGGTAGAAGTATTGTGATATCACAGTTGTTTTATGAAAAGTATATAGGGACAATATCCCTAAGGAATTCAACAGTTTATGAATGGATAACTCATTCAAGAAGGGACAAGGTGATGTTAAAGATGAATCCTGCAGGGACAAGGGTCTGACACAGCAGTTGCCTGGGACACCTGCACCCCGTGTTGGTGTCTGGCTCAGTTCCCAGCTCCTCCACTTCTGTTCCAGCTTGCTGCTAATGTGCATCCTGGGAGACAGCAGGGGATGGCTCACTTACTCGGGTTCCCACCACCCTTGTAAGAGACCTGACTGGAGTTCTGGATTCCTGATTTAGGGCCTGCCCAGCTCTGGCTCTTGCAGGCATTTGGGTAGTGGACCAGCTTATGGAATCTCCCTCTCTTCAAATAAAATAAAAACAAATAAATGAACATTAAGAAAGAAACATGAAGCCTGCAGTGGCAGGTGATCCATATTAATTTGCAAGGAAACAATTAAGCTTATTGATACTGTCACTGAAGAGGACTGGTGACCATCAGAAGAAACAACAGCCAACACCATAGACATTTCAGTGTTTCAGTTTCACAATTGTGACTGACAGATGAAAGTGGCACAGACGTTCTGCTAGAAGGGTGCCAAAAGTGTTGCCTCCAGAAGACCGTAGAGCTTTCTGGGTGAAGATGGGTGTCCATGATCCCTTTCAGTGACTTAGCATGGGGCCGAATTCAACAGGAGACACTTGTCAGCAGACAAATCATGATTCCTGGCAGGCAAAAGGAAATATGGCTGATTCTTCAGAGGTGCTGCAAGGACTGGACTTCTTTGGAAACAAGAAGTCTGTCCCAGATGAGTGTGGAGCAACACTTAAGCAATTGATCAGGAGTATTAAAGCCATTTCAGAACATTCTAGATTCAGGCTTCCAAATTTCTACACCATCCAAATGCAAGCCATTCCAATTATGCTGCATAGTCAGGAGCTCCTGGCTTCTACTCCTACTGGATCTGGGGATATTGGCTTTTAGCATTCCCATTTTAACACAGCTGAAACAACTCATAAATAAAGACTTCAGAGCCCTGTTTATATCCCCAACATGAAAACTTACTAGTCAGAATCTCTGGAAGTTAGTTAACATCTCCAAGGAACATGATTTGGGATACGCATGATCCACACAGCAGCAGTGGCAGCCAAGAAATTTGGACCTAAATCATCTAACAAGTTTGATATTCTTGTGATTGCTCCAAATCAACAAATCTACTTACTAAAGCAAAAATCCACAAGAAATAATGAGTGTTGAGTGGAAGTAGATCAATTAGTCAAACCATTTGAGGGTGGCAGAACTGGGTTCTGAGACCAGCTGGGCTTCCATTTTCCTGGGCAGCACATCTCTTGCAAGATCCAAAGAGCTGTGTTCAGGGCAACTTTCACATACGACGTTGCACATCATGCAGACTCCAGCTGGAAACGTCATTACTGAATCCACTGGAGCAGGGAATTCTGCAGGAGAGACTAGAACAAGTGTTTCTCTTCCTTGGATCTGAGACTGGGAAACCTCTGGCCAGTAGAGAACTTTTTAAAAATTTTTACAAATTATTTATTTATTTTTAATTTAATAAGTATAAATTTACAAAGTACAACTTTTGCATTATTGTGGCTTTTTCCCGCATAACCTCCCTCCCACCTGCAACCCTCCCATCTCCACTCCCTCCCCCATCCCATTCTTCATCAAGAGTCATTTTCAATTATCTTTATATAAAGATCAACTTAGTATATACTATGTAAAGATTTCAACAGACTGCACCCACACAGCCACATAAGATATAGAGTACTGTTTGACTAGTAGTTTTACTGTTAATTCTCATAGTACAACACATTAAGGACAGAGATCCTACATGGGGAGCAGGTGCACAGTGATTCCCATTGTTGATTTAACAATTGACACTCTTATTTATGATGTCAGTATTTATGTGAAAGGCATAATTTATGGAGAGGGAAAGACATAGAAAGAGAGATCTTTCATCTGCTAGTTCACTCCCCAGAAGGCCACAATGGCCAGAACTGGGCTGGTCCAAAGCCAGCAGCCAGAATCTGCTTTCAGGTCTCCCACATGGTGGCAGGAGACCAAGTACTTGGGCCATCTTCGACTGCTTTCCCAGGCACATTAACAGGAACCCTTTTTAAGAGGTTCTCTCTGGACAGTGTTGTGGTATCGCGGATAAAGCCACCACCTGCGACCTTAGCATCCCATTGAGTCTTGGCAGCTCTACTTCTTTTTTTAAAATTATTTTTAAAATATTTATTTGAAAGTCAGAGTTACAGAGAGTGAGAAAGAAAAAAAGAAAGGCGGGGGTGGAGGTGTCTTCCATCCGCTGGTTCACTCCCCAACTGGCTGCAACAGCTAGAGCTGTGCCAGTCCGAACTCAGGAGCCAGGGACTTCTTCAGGGTCTCCCACGTGGGTGCAGGGGCCCACGGACTTGGACCACCTTCCATTGCTTTCCCAGGCCATAGCAGAGAGCTGGATCGGAAGTGGAGCAGCCAGGACTTGAACTGGCGCCCACATAGGATGCCGGCACTGCAGGTGGCAGTTTACCTGCTACGCCACAGTGCTAGCCCTGGCAGCTCTACTTTTGATCCAGCTCCCTGATGATGTGCCTGAGAAAGCAACAGAAGGTGGCCCAATTACTTGGCCCCTCTACCCCTGTGGGAGATCTAGAAGAAGCTCCTGACTCCTGGTTCCCCCAGCCATTGTGATCATCTGGGAAATGAACTATCAGGTGGAAGTTTCTCTCTCTTTCTCTCTCTCCTCTCTCTCTCTCCTCTCTCCTCTCTCCTCTCTCCTCTCTCCTCTCTCTCTCTCTCTGTTTTAAATAAGTAAATAAATATTAAAAAAAAAGAGTTTCAATCTGCCAATTCTTGTTTTTGTCTGTATTGAAAGGGCTAAAGAATTTTTTCATGAGCTTGTATCTGAAGGTATTAATGCGGATGTTATTCATGCACAAAAACACAGCAACAGACAGAAAACACAGTTCAGAATTTCAGAACAGGAAAAATCTTGGTTCTTATTTGTACAGCTTTGCTTGTACAAAGTCAGGTATGAACGTGGTGAATTTAGTAGCCAATCGTGAGTCTCCAGTCAGTTCAGTGGAGTATATCCCCTGGAAGAGCAGGACAGGAGGGAAAAGCTGTCACATGCTTCACTGAAGATGACAAGCCAGGATTCAAAAGTGTTGCCAGTATTACATAGCAGGGTGGGTGTCCTGTGCCACAATACACAGAAGTTTTATAAAAATTACTAAGCAAGCAAGAAGAACAATAAGAAAACTGTAGCTAAGATGCTGTTGAAGGGGTGATTGTAAGTACAACTCCAAAATATTTTTTAGAAGAAAATTAAGGATAAGGAGGAAAGGGTTGTTCTGAACAGCAAGAAGAAATCAACTCTTGACGACTAAGGTTAGAAACAGACTTCTTAAAAGACCACCCCAGAAATGTGATTTTATGATTCCCCTGGATGTCATTTGTATGGAACACCTCAACTCTTAGAATCACCAGATGTTGGAGATCAACTGCAGGTCCATGGGATGGATGAATAAAGACCCTAAACTATCAACATACAGTGCCAGCCTTGTAGGTAACTTTTAAGTCATTAAAATGAAAATAACACTCGTGGATGTTTCTGTGGTTTAAACCCAGAAAGGTGCTTCTTATAGATGAACAAAAGCTTACACTAAATACAACACCCACATATGGTGAACTCTTAAGGATTTTTCATTTCAGTTATGAAGTGGGGTTTGATGCTTGTGTGCTATGGAGAGTCTCTTGGAACAGAATTTCAAAATAAAGCCTTAGCATGGAAAGACAAGACTCTGTGGGAAAAAAAAATTCTACATGGAGGATCTCTCTGAGACCTCAAAGGAAAGGAAGGGTCATCAAAGAAGGAGACATTCTTCTCTGAAGGGGAGACGAGAACATCCACTTTGCTTATGGCCGTGTCCAAATTCCAACGGAGTCTATGGTCACAAAAGGCCTCCATAGCCCTGGCAGCTCACGACAAGAGCCTCGGATGATCACTGATGTCATAAAAAAAGAGTGTTAATTGTTAAAGGAACAACAGTAGTCACTGTGCACTTGCTCCCCAGGTAGGACCTCTGTCCCTATTAAATTGCAATATGAGAATCGACTGCAAATTCTCTCCCCAAACTGTACTCTATATGTTGTGTATGGGTATGGGGGCAAATTGTTGAAATCTATGATTAGCATAGAGTTGGTCCTCTGTATACAAAGTTATACTAAAAATGATCCATAATGAAGAAGGAGATGGGAGAGGGAATGGGAGGTGGGATGGGGGTGGGGTTGGGGGCATGGGGGAAAGAACCACTGTATTCCTAACATTGAATCTATGTAAAAATGCATTTGTTAAATAAAAAATAATAATAAATAAATGCTTAAACATTTTTAAACAAAAAAAATAAAGCCTTGGGCCTGAATGCCCCTTATACCCCTTGCATGCTTTTATTTGTTTATTTATCTACTTACTTATTTTGGTTGTGAAGGACAGGCTGTCTACCAAGAAGAAACCTACTGCTGTGTGTATTTAATACTTCTTACCTTTTGATGGCCTTTTTTGGATGTGAGCCACAGCAAAGGGATCCCCCTTTTGTGTCTGGTTATTGAGTTTCCCTAGGGTTTCACATTCTTGGGCATGTTTTGGTACCTCATTGGCAAGGTAGCTGGCACTCTGCTGTCACAGTGTTGCAATGACAAGATTATGATCAGCCTCTCACTTTCTTACTTCATTTTCCAATCGTTTAACCACGCTCTTTCCTGCCTCTTTCCATGTAAGATGATTTGACTTTAAAGCTGACAAACATTTCATCCTGATAAGAAGATGTTCCTACCACTTGAGTGTAGTAGGATTCATTCTCTCACAACTCATCTTTCCCAAGGCTGGATGGCCCTTAATACAGTCAGTGAGCATATTTCTGCCTGAAATAAAGAAATAAGGTGGCAACCATTCACTATTAGCACATTTTTCTCAGTTACTGGTTTTCTACTGTGGAATAAAAATTGACTTGATGTAAGATTCTTAGAGTGGAGTCCTAGAAAGATGATTGTCATCAGTGCTACCTGCCACAGTGCGATCACATACATTCACTTTTGTCAGCAGCATTGAACTCAACTTATTTATTTACTTTATTCTATCTATTCTAGAGTCGAGACAGTGGAGATTTTAGGTGGGACAAAAAGGGTTCATTTTCAGAATTTATTTAAATGAAAAAATGTTGCTCCAGGATGCAAAAAATACAAGCATATGATTTTGTTCATTCTTGCAAACAGGTCCTTGACTCAGTATCTATTCTGGAGATAGGTGTACCTGTGCAACACCCCTTCACCAGCTGTGCGATGTTGAAAATGTTCTTTCATTTCCCAGAGATTTGGTTTCTTCTTCATGAAATTGTTTATATATATCAAGATGAGGAATCCTACTATCATGCCCAACATTAGTAAACAAATATTCCTTCAACAAATGTAGATTTTTTTAGAAATGCAAAGCATGATAATAGAGCCTCTGCACTCACACTAAATAGTAGAGATGAAGTAAAGGAACAAATGCTGAGACAGATTCTCTGTTTGATGCAGGGGTATGATGCTGCGGCATCCAGACTGGGCACGTCATGGAAGGAACGGCATTCTGAGTTGAGTTCTGTAGATTTAGAAATCAGTAGGTAAAGGAGAGGAACAAAGTATTCTGGGCACAAACAGATGTCATATCTTCTCTTATCCCAAGTATACTCCCTTTATTTGACTTCATTATCTCTTTTTAAAAATATTTTCTTGGGGCCAGCATTGTGGCATAGCAGATTAAGCTGCTGCCTGCAATGCCAGCATCCTGCATGTATGCCCATTTGAGTCCTGGCTGCTTCACTTCCAATCCAGCACCTTGCTATTGAGCCTAAGTGCTTGGGTCCCTGGACTCATGGAGACTTGGAAGAAGCTCCTGGCTCCTGGCTTTGGCTTGGCCAGCCCTGGCTATGGCGACTATTTGGGAAGTGAACCAGCCTCCCTGTCTCTCTCTGTGTGTGACTCTGCCTTTCAAATATATAAAATAAATCTTAAAGAATTTCTCCTACATTAATAAATTTTCCATCCATAAATAAAGTCTTTATAGGATCCTGTTATAAGTGAACAAACTAGCAAAAACTGCTGCACCCAGGTCAGTTGCAGACAAAAGCAGAACTCGCAATGGGAATTTTGAACAATTGGGGTTAAAATTGTGAAGTATTTCTTGAAGAACTGTAGCAGGAGATGAAATATGGCTTTATCAGTGTAGAAGACAAAGCAGAGCTTGTTTGGTCCAGGCAAAGCAAATGCAGAGTGATCAGGATAAATGTCATGGCAATGATTTTTTGGGTTGTTAAAAATATTTCGCTTGTTCACTTTCTGGAGGGTCAAAGAGTAATAACATCTGTTCACTAGGAGAGTGGTTTGAAAAAGTTAGCCAAGGTTTTAGCAGAAAAACACCCAAGAAAGCTTCACCTGGCCCACTGTGACATGGCTCCTGCTTGCACATTTCATCTCACAAGGGCAACAGTGTTAAAATTTTCCTGAGAAATTACTTAGGCATCTGCATTGCAGTCCTGGGGTGACCCTTTCCAACTTCTTTTTGTTACCCTTTTTTTTTTTAACAGGCAGAGTAAGACAGTGAGAGAGAGACAGAGAGAAAGGTCTTCCTTTTTCCATTGGTTCACCCCCCTCCCCACAAGTGACCGCTATGGCCGGCGCGCTGCACCAATCCGAAGCCAAGAGCCAGGCGCTTTCTCCTGGTCTCCCATGGGGTGCAGGACCCAAGCACTTGGGCCATCCTCCACTGCACTCCTGGGCCACAGCAGAGAGCTGGACTGGAAGAGGAGCAGCCGGGACAGAATCCAGAGCCCCAACGGGACTAGAACCCGGGGTGCCGGTGCCGCAGGTGGAGGATTAGCCTAGTGAGCTGTGGTGCCGACCCCCAATTGTTTTTTAAGATTTATTTATTTCTTTGAAAGACAGTGTGACACACAGAGAGAAGGGGGGGGGGAGACAGAGAGAGAGAGAGATCCATTGATCTTCTATCCACTGGTTCACTTCCCAAAGGGCTGCAGTGGGTGGAGCTGGACCAGGCCAAAGCCAGGAGCTCAGAACTCCATCCAGGTCTCCCATGTGTGGGCAGGGAGTATTTGGGCCATCTTCTGCTGCTTTCTCAGGCACGTTAGCAGTGAGCTGGATCAGAAGCAGGGCAACCAGGACACAAGTTGGCATTCCAATGAGAGGAGAAGGCATCATAAACAGCAGCTTAACCCCTTGTGCCACAATGCTAGCCCCTCAACTGTTTCATCTTGGTGCATATCCAAGTGTCTTTTGACTTTCTGCCTCTATAGGCAAGGCTGCTGGACACATTTTTGTGCACATATTTTTATATAACGAGGCATTTATTTCTAAAAGTAAGGTTGCTGGGGCTCCAGGGTTGGCTAGTTTCTCAAACTACATTAATAGATGAGCAGAGGAAGGGAAAAGGGAAGTCACGTACTTCCGCCAGCCAGGTACTACAGTGGGTACTTTCCATCAGTGGTTGAGTTTCACCTCCGTCTCCTGTCTCTAGCCCTGCTCCAATCCCTCCCCTGTATGACCACTGTGGAGCACATCAGTCTTTGCTCCCAACCCCTGCATGGCTCACGTTGCCTTCAGAGTACAGGGCCAGCCACTAACCTGGCCCATAAGGATCCCAACAGTTCCGTCTTTTCTATCTCGCCTGTCTCCCCTTGCCTCTTCCCCTTTCTCTTTGCAGTCCAGCCATCACGACTATTTGCCATTACCCATAATTCCAGGCCATTTCCTACCTCTAAGCCTTTGCCCTGCCGCCTTCTGTTCTGATGGTTCTTCCTCACTTCTTCCCCTAGCGCTTCTCTCAATCATCAACAAACGCTCATTCTTTGATGCTTTCAGGATGCCTTCTGCAGGTTGGTCGATTCATGAGTGAGGGTCGAGTCTCCTGAAGCGACTTACAACCTGTACATCTAGGTGACTTAACACAAGTGTGTTGCTTAGTCTGTCAAAGTTGACTGCAGGTATGGGTCATTCTCTTGGGCAGCTCCCCTCGGAGATCTGCCTGATGGAGCTGATGGAGACTCCTCCATCCTGTAATTGTACTTAATTGTACTACCTAAAACAATTGGCTTCCTTGGTTTATGGGGCAGGATGAAGAGAGCTCACAAGGTGATAATGTATTCTCAGAAGTGGCTATTGGCTATTGGTTGCTAAGGGTCCAATAATTCAGTTCAGTTCAAAGAAATCACCATCCATCTGCACCACGTTTGCCTTACTCTAACATGCTTTCATCATGGCATTTTCTATTCTCTGAGATCATAGTAGGTGCCAGTTTGACTGTGTGTTCAGTGTCTCTCCCACTAGTATGGAAACTTCTTGGGATATGGACTTTGATTTATTCAGCACTATATCTCAGTTCCTATAAAAGTGCCTGATATATAGTAAGTTCTCAGAAATACTAACAGAATGAAGACTGAACAGATGGACATTAACCATGCCAAACCCTTCACTTAGGGAATTGTTTGTGATACGTCCAAGAGTTCATCTTAAGGGCTGGCATTGTGATACAGCATGTTAAATTGCTGCTTGCTATGCCACCATTCCACATCAGAGTGCTGGAGTGCTGGTTGGAATCCTAGCTGCTTCTCTTCTAATCCAGCTCCCTGATATCACACCTGGGCAGGTAGCGGATGATGATCCATGTGCTTGTACCCCTGCCACCTGTGTAGGAGACCCAGATGGAGTTCTTAGTTTCTGGCTTTGATGTAGTCCAGCCCTGGCTATTATGGCCATTTGGGGAGTGAGCCAACAGACAGAAGGTCTTTCTCTCTGTGTGTCTCTTTTTCTCTGCTGCTCTGCTTTTCAAATAAATAAAAACTTTTTTTTTTAAAGTTAATCTGATACTACTGATTCAATGAGATCTCAATGTGATGGACTTATAAAGCTTGAGTCTCTTTTGTTTTGGCCCTATGGAGTTAATCAATGGTAAATCAAATGGAAGAAATCACTGGTTTCCAGCAAAGTTCTGTTTTCATTTTTTAATGCAGAAATAGAGTATAAATGGGAAGTGAAACAAATTTTGCATCACCAGTTTTTCTGGTGATGCCTGACTATTTAAAATGTTTTAAAAATTTCTATTACAAAAGTAATAGAATTTCCCTCCCTGTACAACCACTGACCTCCAGTTGCACTCCCTAGAGGTAACGGAGAATTCTGGAAGTTTTCTGCAATACTTTTGGTGAAGTGGGCCAGTCAGATGAACTCACTCCCCACACTGGGTTATACAAAGCATAGCATCTCTGCTTTACTGTCTTTTTTTTCTCGGAAGTCCTTCCTCCCTGGGCAGCAGGGAAGTCTAGCCTGTTAGCAAGAGCCCTGTCTCTTCTGCTTTAAATGATCTCCTTTCACTTTGACCCAGCTCCTTTCGAGGAAACAGTCCATCCTTCAGCGCACTCGGGTCTCTGCCTCTCCTCTCCAAGTTGGCTTCTTTTGGGAACTCATGTGGGCACTTAATTGACACCTGTGGTGCAATATCTTGGTTAGCCTGGCATCTGCTCTTAAAACTTGCAGCCAGTGGACACGAGCCTGTGCTCCCTTGGCCTGGTCTCATTTGGCTCATCTGCAATTTCCCTGGTGAGGTCTGGGAGTTTTCAACAAGGTGGTCCCTCAAACCGCCCACCCAGCCTGAGGCTGGGCTTTTATTTATTCCTCCACTCTGTCTGCTAGGGACTTCTCCTACGGGCTAATCTTCCTAAGTCCCAACCCTAGTGCTGTGTCTTAGTCTAAATGCTAAGTGCCATTCTAGGGAGACAGAGAAGCTTGCCAACAAAGGGACACAGATTGGGAAACACTTAGAAAATGATACGTTGTTACAGGTGTGTCTCTTTTACTTAGCTTAATCAAGGATGATGTGGAACTACGTGTATGATTCTCTATTCCTCCTGGTTTTCTTAAATATCTTTCCATATTCATATACATCCATCTACTTTTTAAAAAAAAGATTTATTTATTTATTTGAAAGTCAGAATTACACAGAGAGAAAGAGAGGGAGAGAGAGGTCTTCCATTTGCTGGTTTACTCCCCAATTTGCCGCAATGGCCAGAGTTGTACTGATCTAAAGCCAGGAGCCAGGAATTTCCTCCAAGTCTCCAACATAGGTGCAGGAGCCCAAAGACTTCGGTCATCTTCTACTGCTTTCCCAGGCCATAGCATAGAGCTGGATTAGAAGTGGAGCAGCTGGGACACAAACTGGCACCCATATGGGATGCTGGCACTGCAAGTGGCAGCTTTACCTGCTATGCCACAGCACCAGCACCCCCATCTACTTTATTCTTTTCAGGAGCTACACAGTATTCCATAAAAAAGTAACATGATGTATTTTGCCATTCTTCTACTGATACATATTTAGGTTGTGTCCATTCAGTTTCTATACAAATAATGCCAGAGAAAGCATAACTACATATAGATTTGGTTGTTTTCCTGTTTATGCGAGTATGTCTTTTGGCTGGTTCTCTAGCAGTGGGATTGCTGGACCAAGTGGAATACGTGGCTCAATAGGCTAATCCTCCACCTGCAGCACTGGCATCCTGGGTTCTAGTCCTGACTGGGGCGCCAGATTCTGTCCCGGTTGCTCCTCTTCCAGTCCAGCTCTCTGCTATGGCCCGGGAGTGCAGTGGAGGATGGCCTAAGTACTTGGGCCCTACACCCACATGGGAGACCAGGAGAAGCACCTGGTTCCTGGCTTCGGATCAGCGCGGTGCGCCAGCTGCAGTGGCCATTGCAGGGTGAACTAATGGAAAAGGAAGACCTCTCTCTCTCTCTCTCTCGCTCTCGCTCTCGCTCTCTCACTGTCTTACTCTGCCTGTCAAAAAAAAAAAAAACAAAAAACAAAAAACAAACAAACAAACAAAAAAAACTGGCTAAAAAGGTGAAAGGTGTAGGCACTTTATGTGTCTCAAGATGATACAAAGTGTCAGCGTCTCCTTGTGTAGCCATTTTCATGACTATGCCAGCAATGACCAGAACACGGGAATCCATTTGAAAGGTAGAAGGGCAAGAGATGAGTCACATGGGGAGTCCCAGTGCAGCGTGGGCAATGGTCTCAGGGGTGTTGGGAATTGTATAGATTGGGAGGGAGTTCTAGCTCCACCTTTTACGGTCTGTGTGATCTCAGTTTCCCCATTTGTGAAGATGAAGGGGATACTGCGATTCAATAGTGTGGTGTGCAGTGAATACCACGGACCTGCTGTACTGGATGCCTGGTACATACCAGCATGCCGGGAACAGCAAAGGAGCTGCCGGGCTTCATTGCTGATGTGGTCCAGAGGCACAGCAGGTGCAGGAGAAGCCCCAGGAACCGGCGGAGGCCTTCAGCCCTCTCAGAGCCCCCTCAGTCCAGGGTGACTTGGGGGCCAAGTTCTGTGGATGATTTCTGAAACCAGTTCTAGCAAAATACCCTCTTTGTACATGTTTCATGCTTTGAAGAAGTTCCTTTTGCTTCACATGGCTTCGGGGAAAGCATCTTGTAAGTCAGATGACAGGCTGATATGTCAATCTCATCTTTCAAAAAGTTCAGTTGTACCTTATTTGGTTTCTATGGAGTCAACATCCCCAAATTTTAAAAAATGTAGCTGGTATTTGGGTTTAAAAAATAACATCGGGGTACAGTTGAGGTACATTTTGTTTTTCCAGTGGGTTTCAAAGGGAAATTTTAAGCTGGCTTTTAGGATTTTATTCTGTAAAATGTCAGACCCCTGTGTGCATCTCTGGTTGAGGATGTGGTGGTGCCTGCCCTGGGCCAACAGAGGAAATGTTGAAATAATGAAACCCAGCTTCAGTCCTGTCCAGCAGGGAGATGGAGGCGCGGCGGGAGCTCCTCCCCACACTGACGTTGCTGCGGCATGACAGGTCGTTGGCCATGCTGTGCAAACGCTTCGCAGAACTTCTCTGTCACTCTCAGTGTACAGATTCAGAGCCAGCTAGCCCTGGATTCGAGCCCTCACACCTACAAGACCCTAGGCAACACTAAAATTCATGCTTTCCCATTGTCTGGTGGAGACAGGTCCGGTGCGTGCTAACATGCGTTTCAGGAGGCTCTGATACGGGAGGAAGGTGGGAGAGAGGAAGCGATTTGCCCACAGCTAACCAGTGGTAAAGTCCAAAACTCATCCCGAGTTTCCCAATTTAGGGACACTGCGGCATTCTGTCCGTCAGAGGCTGGCTGGGGAGGGCAGGGATCTTGCAGGTCATCTACCACCCAACCGCTCAAGTGTTCTCCAGAAAGGCAGCACCTGCGCAGGTGCGCCCGGTCACCTCTGAGGAGAGCCGCTCACTTGCCGCTCCTTCCTCCCAGCTCTCTCCTGAAAAACCCTAGGAGTCACAGAGGCGCCTTCTTCTCCCTCACCCTATAAGCAATCTTCTGGAATGCTTGACAGTTTTGCCATAGTAACTTTCAGATTTACCTGCTACTCCCTGTCTCCAGTGCCACCACCCTGGTCCAACTTTCTATCATCTCCCATCAGGACCCTAACTTTCCTCCAGGTCTCAGCTTGAGTGTTTACAGTGGAAATCAATCTCTCTCTCTCTCTCTCTCTCTCTCTCTCTCTCTCTCTCTCTCTCTCTCTCCCACCCCTAGTTTTGAAACACCTCACTGGTGCCCTATGGCAATTAGGCTGGAAGTACAGTGTGACTGGCCTCCAGCATCTGGAGAGCTCTTGTTCTTCTTGTAAGTGCTCTTACTCTGCTTCTTCTGCCAGTTTCCCAAACATACAAGCTCCACCCTGCCACAGGGCCTTTGCACATGATACTCATGTGCCTAGAACACTCTTTCTCTCTGCTTCCTCTGCCCAGTCAGCATTTCGTCACCCCTCAGCTCTTAGCTCAATATTCACTTTTGCAAAAACCTTTCCTAAGTGCTTTCAGTTTGCGTTCTTGTCCCTCCTAGAACTGTGCCTGCCTCCTTCCCCTGCCATGGGTATGTTTCTCAGAGTCTGATTAATACACTCATTTCTATAGCTACTTGATTACTTTTCATCTTTCCCATACTATTGCATGTTCCACATGAACAGATAACAAAACTGATTTTCCTCACTGTTTTCCCCCCAAAGTACAGTGCAGTGCCCAGCACATAATAGATTCTCATTAACAATTTGCTGAGTGAATGAATGAAGCCCCCGTTCAACTCTTCCTTAAATCTATTCTAATCTATCCTAGTCACCCAAGGCCCATCTTGGTACATTTACAGTTATCTCAGCATGTGTTAGTACGCATGTTATCTTTTACCAGAGGTATAAACAAAATTCAAGGAAAACACATATTATGAAAAAAACCCTTCTTGGATTTCAAAAATATTTGGCACCAACATAAACTCTAACTTGTAACGTGTCTGAGCAGGCTCTGAGAATGAGACATCAGTTTGAAAATGACCTCCATCAGTGCGACATGAACTCTCCTAAAATGAAAGCAAGAACAAACATGGAACTGATGGCAAAGGGTGAACAGACGAATGGTGAAGTCACTGATCACTCGCCAAAAAGATAGAGTATGGGGATGGTGCCTCAGAGGAACCAGCAGCTTATGAATGGAAAACTTGTTTTAGGAAGGGACAAGACAGTGTGGGAGATGAAGCCCAGGGTGGCAGACCACTCTCAGAAGCTTGTGAGGGAAAAACTCATCTTGATCGTGCTAGAATAGAAGGGGACTGACAGGTAGCAGCAGGAACAACAGCCAGCACCGTAGATCATTGAATCGGTTCAGCTTACACAATTCTGATGGAAAAATTCAAGTGGAGTGAACTCTCTATTCAATGGACGCCAGAGATGTGCCCTGATCAGCTGCAGGTGAGAGCAGAGCTTTCAATGGAAACTTCCTGCACATCCTGAAGCATTTCTTACAAGAATCGAAACAGAAGAAACATGGCTGTACCAGTATGATCCTGCTATGATCTTGAGAGCAATCAAGCCCTGGCCGCCAAGAGGGGGAGGTGCTCTCCTGCACCCACAAGCTGGCCGGGCAGCAGCAGATGTCATGGTGACATGTCTTGTTGAGATGCTCAGGGCTTTTTTCCTTTTGACTTTCTGGAGGGCCAAAGGAGGACCACTTCCGCCAGTGAGGAGAGGCTTTTGAGAAAGTCCAGTCTTGAGCCGAGGGACACTTTGGAAAGCTTCACCGAGAGAGCTCCTCTCCATGATGGTGCTCTGCTCGTTCTCAAACAAGGGAAGGCTCCAGTGGGAACTCACTGGGCATCTACATGACAGTCCTGTTTTGGCCCCTCCTGACTTCTTGTTGCTTCCTAATCTTAACAAAAGTCTTACCCATAGTTAATTAGGTTAAAAAAAAAAAAAAGCCTGCATTGACAGCGGTTACATACCCAGAACCTGGACTAAATGGCTGGTATCACCACTTAACCAGTATCCTCACCTTGAGGAAGCTTGTGTTGAGAAACAAAGTTTATATGTTATATTTTAATCTTTTAAATCCATTTCCATGAGCCTTGTTACAATCCCTCCTATGTTCTCTTCATCACAAGGTAGCGTCTCCATTCTTTCTTGGCCATCTTCAGCAATACCTCCTAGTCTAGGAGTGTCAGATAGGAAACAGCAGGGGCCTCGTGACTGCAGGGAGGGGAAGTGCTCCGTAAAGTGCCCTTCCTTTCTCTCTTTTACAGAACTGCTGGGGGAAACCCCTTTGATCCTGATGACCAAGGACAGAATCACATTGGAGGCCATAGACTGTGTCATGGTTTGCATCAAGGCTTGACTCTGTATTTATTATTTTTTTAAGATTTATTTATTTATTTGAAAGTCTGAGTTGTACAGAAAGAGAAGGAGAGGCAGAGAGAGAGAGAGAAAAAAAAAAAAGAGAGAGGGAGAGGGAGAGAGAGAGAGAGTCTGCTGGTTCACTCCCTGATGGGCTGCACCGGCCAGAGCTGTGATGATCTGAAGCCAAGAGCCAAGAGCTTCCTCTGGGTCTTCCCACGTGGGTACAGGGGCCCAAGGACTTGGGACATTTTCTGCTGCTTTCCCAGGCCACAGCAGAGAGCTGGATCAGAAGTGGAGCAGCAAGGACTTGAATCGGCACCCATATGGGATGCCACACTGCAGGTAGCGGCTTTACCTGCTACGCCACAGTGCTGGCCCCCTGTATTTATTATTTACTCAGGAAAATAAGGTGATAATCTGCAGTCATTCATAATACACTGAATTTCATTACCCACAAGAATCCTAGTATTCAAGTGCTCTTGAGATATGTGAATTGATCAGCTCATAAATTTCATACTATTATAAATCATAACTGGAAGTTGCTCCAAGTGGTATCCTATGCCCAGATATACTTAAGATTGGTAGATGGTTGGGTTCCCAGGTGCAGAGGGTACTTCCCAGGTATGTGTTGAGCAGGCCAAATAAACAACTGGCCTGAGGCATAGATGGAGCGGGAAAGGCTCTGAGATCTTCCCTGGGGCAGCTGGGAGTGTCCCCAAGAACCAGAAAGTTGGCATTGTGAAACTAGGGACTATCCAAGGTAAGACATGTAATGCCTATGCCCTTAGTACTCAGTAAATGCCAGTCATTCTTTCATTACTGTAGAGACCAAATGGGCACTTGTGCTTCAGTGTGTGGGAGCAAAGACTTGCACAGTTCTCTTTTTCTCCAAAGCTTGGGTACATTGGAATCTGTCTACCTATTGATTAAAATAATCCAATGGCCTGTCATACCTTTATAAAAGGGAGGATGGGCATTTGGTACAGTGATTAAGCTGCTACTTGGGGTATGCACATTCTATATCAGAGTCCCTGAGTTCAGTCATGGCTCCACCTCTGATTCTATTTCCTGCTACGGCATACTCCAGGAATCAGCAGATGATGGCCCAGGTACTTGGGTCCCTGGCACCCAGTAGTAGACTCAAACTGAACTCCAGGTTTCTGACTTTGGCCTGGCCCAGCCCTGACTGTTGTGGGTATTTGGGAAGTGAACCAATGGATGGAAATCTCTCTCTCTCTTTCTGGTTTTCAAATAAATAAAAATAAACACTTTCCTTGAAGAAGGGACATTTTCAGATTATGAGATGGAATGGCAGGTTTGGAGAAACTTGATTGCTGGCACACAAAATGTTTTAAACAAAAGGGAACATTTCTTTTAAAATGCAATCCTAATAGAAGAATCAATAAAGCACTCCCAATGTTGGCCAAGTGGGAACTTTCCAGGGTACCTTTTGTTGAGAAACCCTGAATTCTTGCCCGCGTCGTGAGAACTGGCTGACAAGCATCTCCCCTGCTGTAACCTTCACTACACTTCCACCTGTATCACAATGCGTAGTTATGTATCTGCCTTCTCCTGCTGTTGAGTTGTTTGTTTTAGAAAATCACTTTGTGTCTTGCTCCTGGGCCTTGGGCTCCCTGAGGGCAGCACTGTGTATGTTGATGACATCTGTTTCTGTTCAACCCAGAACCGTCTGTGGTACTGCGCAGGTGCTCGGCAGGCATTTACAAGGATCTGTGTACTCGTCCTGCCAGCAGCCTGGAAAGCTGCCGTCATTATCATCCCTGTTTTGTAAATGAGGAAGCTGAGGCCCATTCAGGCTGAGAAATCTGCCAGTCACTGGTGGAGTTAGAAACTGAGCCTCGCCGCTTTGGATTCATCATGGTGGTGTCTGCCACAATTAGATGTTTGTTAAAAGAAAGGCGGCTCCACAGGGACCAGACTGGGAGTAGCTTTGGTTAAAAGGCACGTGAGTCACCCAGACAGACATGTTCAAGGGTTCAGTGAACTGGGACATCCTGGCTGCGGTGTGTCTGAGCTAGAGGGAAAGAGGAGGGGTGAGGCGGGGCGCAGGGGAGGATGTGGTAGATGCAGGAGCAAGGCTGCTCAGAGGTTCAGCAGGAGCCCAGGAGACACAGCCTGCACTAAGAGTTAAGATTTCTGCTGGTTTTGCGTGCAAGGGGCCGAATGGCCTAAGTGGAGGGAGTATTTTCGTGGCTCCTGGAGCCAATCATGTGGCTTGGGTGCATTTATTTCCCCTGTGTGGCTGGTGTAAGCCACCTCCCTCCCCCCAACTCCCACCATGTCCTTAAGAGGTTACAGCAGGGGAAGGTCTCTAGGGGTGTTTGTTTTGGCTTGTGCACGCTCTCTTTCTTAAATATGTTTTCTTTTTTTAAAAATAGATTTATTCATTTATTTGAAAGGCAGAATTATAGATAGGGAGAGACAGAGAGATCTTCCATTCAAGGGTTCACTCCCCAAATGGCCACAATGGCTTGTACTAGGCCAGGCTGAAGCCAGGAGCCAGGACCTTCTTCTGGGTCTCCAGTGTTGGGTGGCAGGGGCCCAAGCACTTGGGCCATCTTTTGCTGCTTCTCCCAGGTGCATTAGCAGGGAGCTAGATTAGAAGTAGAGCAGCTGGGTCTCAAACTGGTGCTCCAACTGAGACACTGGAGCTGCAGGCAGTGGCTTAATCTGTGCCATGGCGCCAGCCACATGATTTTATTTTCATAACTAGGTCTTTACGGCTTTTGGAAAAGAAACCAGGCAGTATAGAAGGGTGTAAAGTAAGAAGTTAAAAAAAAAACTTTTTAATCCTTAGTCTATAAATGAGCCCATCTTTTTTTCACATAAATGGAGGTACATTTTATTCTGTATTCAAATTTTTTTCTTTTTAAAAAATAGATTTACATGGGATTTCTGAATTAATGTGGTAACTTGAACACCCAACTTTGTTGTGTTCCAAAAATTTCAGGAAAGCTACAGAAAGTTGTTGTTGTTGTTGTTTTTTAAAGCATTTGTAAGGGTGGGGCAAATAGGAGAAGAAGCAAAAGTACTTACAATTTTGGGAGCAGAAAGGCAGATGAATGAGTAGCAACGGATATTAGAAGACACAAAAAAAGCTGAACCCCCAGCTGGACATGGGGAAACTGAGATCCACCTGCTCCAACTCAGGCTGGAACTGTGAGAGATGGAGGAACAAGGCTCCCACACAGGGAATGTGAGCACAGGTGAAGACACTGACTCTACACTGAGAGCGGGAGGACTCATGAGCAGGTGCACCCTGGACGGTTTCCCTACTTAGCTCCCTGAGCCCAGCAGTCAGGCTGGGAAATCCGAACAGTGCAACAGATGCTCCCATGAAGATACGCCCTCCATAGAGTGTTGTTCCTGCTACAGCAAAGGCTGAAGTAGTGAGCCCCATCCTCGGGTGGAAGCTTCCCATCAACTCTCCCCTTTCAACAGGAGCAGCCAAGCAGCTGCGTGAGGACATCGTCCCACACAGGAAAGTCCAGAATACACAGAAAACTAAGCTGGAGGAAACACAGGTAGACAGAATCCTGACATTCACACCCTTCAGGGCAAGCATCTCTTCCACGAGACAAGAACGGGGTGCTACAAAACATCAAGTTTGGAGACAAACAAACAAAAAAACCCTGAACGTTAGAAAGTGGAAAATTCAAAATAAAAGGTGAATGAAGAAATTCTCAGAAGGTAAAACAAAAGAAGAGGTGAACGCAGGAGGACAGAAGGCAATCAGAGGAGGAGTCCAGAGGGGCCGCTGCCCCAACATTAAAAGTGTCTGAACAGGAGAACGGAGAACGTGGCAGAGAGAACATTTCTCAGAGCTGAAGGACAGAGACTTTGTACTAAGGGGGCCCAAAGACTGTCCTGTGCAATGAATGAGAAAATAAGACTCCAGCCTGTTTGGGGAATTTTGTAACATAGGGAATAAGGAAGATTCTTCTAGCTCTCAGAGAGAAAAAAACAGGTCACACATAAAGAATCAGCAATGTCCTGACAGCAGCACTAGAAGCCACAAGACAATAGACAATACTTTTAAAAATATGGGGCATTTATTTCTATGACAATCCAAGTGAGAAGGTTAAAAAAAAAAAAAAAAGACAATCATGCAGGCAAATCTAGAAAATATTTTTTAAAAATATTTATTTATTTATTTAAAGGCAGAGAGAAGGGGGTAGAGATAGAGAGAGACAGAGAAAGATATCTACCATATGCTGGCTTACTCCCCAAATGGCTGCCATGGCCAGGGCTGGACCAGGCCAAAGCCAGGAGCCAGGAGCAAGGAGCTTCTCCCAGGTCTCCCACCTGGGTTCAGGGGCCCAGGCATTTGGGCCATCTTCTGCTGTTCTCTCAGGTGCATTAGCAGAGAGCTGGATTGGAAGTGGAGCAGCCGGGACTTGAACCGTTGCCCATATGTGATGCTGGCATCACAGGCAGCAGCTTTAACTGCTACACCACAACACTGCCCCTAAAAAAGATTTTTGAAGACTCCCTTTTCAGGAAGAGATGAGTGGAGAAGCCAAGTGAGAAGCAGGGAAGAGAAGACACGTGTCTGTGGAGAGGGAAGGGAGTCTCCTGGGAAGTGGTGAAGGGAGATCCCAGGACCATTACACATCAGATGTAGAGGGCCATCCAGGCAGATGGGGACAGTGCCACTCAGGACGTGGGCTGAGAGCTGTCTCCACCAAGCCTTCTGCCATCACACCACCCTTTTTCCTTTTTGAATCACAGTAAAAAACACCTAACATAAAATTTACCATCTTACCTGTGTTAAATGGTACAATTCAGTAGTGTCAAATGCATTCACGTCATTGTGAAAACAAGTCTCTAGACCTTTCACGCCTTGCAAAACTGAAAGTTTATGCCCATTGAATGGCAACTTCACGTTCCCTCTCCCTCACCACACCTCTGCCAGGCTGGTAACCACCACTCTGCTTTCTGTTTCTATGAATCTGACTGCTTTCACTACCTCATGGAGATGGAGTTACACAGTATTTGTCCTTCTTTTGTGACTTATTTTAGTTGGCTTAATGTCTTCAATGTCATTCATGTTGCAGCATGTGGCAAGAGTTCCTCTAAAAAAATTAATTTAATTGGAAGGCAGAGCGACAAAAATCTTCCATCCTCTGGTCCACTCCCCAAAGGCCTGCAACAACCAGGATGGGACAGGCCAAAGCCAGGAGCGAGAAACTCCATCTGGGTCTTCCATGTGGGTGGCAGGGCCCCCTAGTACCTGAGCCATCATCTACTGCCTCCCAGGATGCATTAGCAGGACTCAAACTGGCACTCCAAAATAGGATGAGGGTGTCCCACTCTACGAATTTACCCTTTGAAACTCCATGCCATCCTTCCTTCTTAAACCTGAATAATATTTCATGGTATGAATATACTACCTTTTGTTTGTCCATTCTTGTTTGGGTATATATCCCAGAAGTGGGATTGCTGGATCATGCGGTAGCCCTATTTTTTATTTTATGAGAAACCACCATACTGTTTCCTATTCAAGTTACACCATTGACAATCCTACCAACAGTGCACAAGGGTTCCAATTTCTCCAAATCCTTTGTAACACTTGTAACTGGTTTATTTTTAAAACAAGTCTTATTTTTCTATTAAATTTCTTAGTGGGTATGAAGTGATAGTTTCCTTGTGGTTTTGATTTTCTTCCCTGTGCTTATCAGTGATACTGAGAACTTTGTTTGGTGGCCATTTGGATGTCATATTTGGAGAATTTCCATTCAGGACCTTTGTCTATTTCTTTAGTTGGGTTATTTGATTTTTTGCTGTTGTTGCTGAGTTGGGGGAATTCTTTATACATTCTAGATATTAACCTCTTATTAACATGATGTGCAGATCTTTTCTTCTATTTAGTTGGTTTCTTTTTTCTCTGTTGATTGTGTCCCTTGATGCACAAAGTTGTTAGGCTTGGTGTAGTCTCATTTGTTTATCTTTGTTTTTGATGTGCATGCTTTTGGTGTAATATCAAAGAAATTATTGCTGAATATATTGTCATGAAGATTTTTCTCAAGTTTTCTTCTAGAAGTTCTATTGTGTCCAGTCTTAAATTTAGGTAGCTGATATGTTTTGAATCAGTTTTTTTCAGTGGTATAAGATAAAAGTCCAACTTTGTTCTCTCACACGTGGGCAGCCTGTTTCCTCAGCATCATTTGTTGAAAAGACTACCCTTTTCCCCGTTAGATGATCTTGGCAATCTTGTCAAAGACCATTTGACCATATATGAAGGGTTTATTTCTGGGCTCTCTATTCTATCTTACTGACCTTTATGTCTATGATTGGGTATGCCCATGCCATATAATTTTTAAAAAATATTTATTTATTTATTTATCTATTTGAAAATCAGAATTAGGAGAGAGAGATAGAGAGAATCGGTCTTCTTTCCACTGGTTCACTCCCCAAATGGCCAACATGGCTAGGGCTAGACCAGATTGAAGGCAGGAGCTGGGAGCTGCTTCTAGGTCTCTCATGTGGGTGCAGGGGCCCAAGCACTTGGGCTATCTTCTGTTGCTTTCCTAGGCACATTAGTAAGAAGGGTCAGAAGTGGAATAGCCGGGACTAGAACTGGTGCCCATATGGGATGTTGGTGCTACAGATGACAGCTTAAACTGCTGCACCACCATGCTGGCCCCATCATATAATTTTGATTACTGTGTATTTTAATGTTTTAAAATTAGGAAGTGTGGGTCCTACAAATTTGTTCTTCTTTTTCAAAATTATTTTGGTTATGTGGAGTCCCTTGAGGTCCCATAGGCATTTCAGGTTGGTTTTTTTCTAGTTCTGCAAAAAAATACCATTGGGATTTTGGTAGGGAACGTTGGGTCTGTGTATCACTTTGGATAGTAAGGACATTATACAAGTCTTCTTTAATTGAAGAAAACAACTAGAGGTACATTTGACCACAATGAGAATATAAGGTGTGCAAGTGGATGATGGAAGACCACAGGGAACTGGTAAAATACACAATGGGCCAGTATTGAAAGGCCATCAAATGGTATGTAAGACTTGCTATTACAGATACCAAGATTCTCAAATTAACCAAAAGAATGTATCAAATAGGTGAAAACAAAATAAAAAATAACAAGAAAAAGACTCATCACAGCACACTATAATGATACAGGTGTGGACATATGCATACTATGCAAATATGGATTATTTAATCCAAAACATGTAGTACATTGTGATGTGATAGTAGTGAAGGCACAGTCAGAAGAGCTAGACCTTCATTTGCAATAAGAATAGGTCAATAATCAATCAAAAGATAGCAGAATTCTTTGATTAGGGTCATACTATACAACATGAGGATCACAAGCCACAGGTAGGGCTGTTGAGAACTGGAATGTGATTGGTCCAAGCAGATATCCTATTGCTGTAAACTCACAGTGAATTTTTGAAGACTCAGTACATCTGCCTTGGCCCATTTCCTGCTGCTGCAGTAGGAAGGGGTAAATGACAAGCAATGGGACTGTATTTGGCTCATGGTTCTGGGGACTGGGAAGCCCAAGATCCAAGTGCTGCTTCTGGTGAGGGCCTCCTTACTGTATCATCATGTGGCAAGAGAGAGAGCACAATAGATAGATAGAAAGGTGATAGATAAATTGATAGGTAGATGGATGGATGGATGGATGGATAGACAGGAAGGTAGGAAGGAAGGAAGGAAGCAAACAAAAAAGGCCAGACATCCCCTTCTATAATGGACACACCCCTGTGATAACAACATTAATCTATTTATGAGGGTGGTGCCCCCATGAACTCATCAGCTCCTAAACGCCCTGCCTCTCCACACTTGCCTTGGCAGTGAAATTTCAACATGGGTTTGGGAGGGACATTGGAATGACAGCACCATCTCATTTAACATGCTTTTAATTTTTAAAAATGTGGCCACCAGAAAATTTAAAACTGTGTATGTAGCTTGCACTGTAGTTCTGTATTTTGCATATGACAAAAAAGTTGTAACAATAATCAGGACTGGGGCTGGCAATGCAGTGTGGTGAATTAAGCCACTGTCTACAGCACTGGCATCCCACTTGAGTTGGAGTCCTGGCTGCTGCACTTCTGATCCAGTTCCCTGCTAATGCACCTCAGAAAGCAGTGGAAGATGGCCCAAGTGCTTGGATCCCTGCCATCCACATGGGAGACCCAGATGGGGTTCTAGGCTCTTAACTTCACTCTGGCCCAGCCTTGGCCATTGTGGCTTTTTGGCAAGTAAGCCAGAGAATGGAATCTCTCTCTCCTGCTCTCTCTGTTGATTCTTCTCTCTCTCTCTCTCTCTCTCTCTCTCTCTCTCTCTGTAACTCTGCCTTTCAAATAAATAAATAAATATTTTAAAAAGTAAATATAACCATCTGTGTCCAAGAAACAACCGTACTGATTTAGACATAAGGCAAAGTGTGAATGCCAGAAGAAACAGCTAAGACAGTTATGAGTGTTTCTGGAAAGGGAACTGGTGGGGCTGTGAGGGGTAGAACAAAGAATCACTGTATCACCTTTTACCATCATTTATCTTTTAAATAAGTGCATATGTGATTGTTAAATGCAGATTAATTAAATTATATGTAAAGCCAGTTTCCCATGTTAGTCTATATAGATTTACTTGCTTGTTTGAAGAAGGTACATAATCTTCCAGTTTATGAAGTTGCTGTAAATGCTGTAATTAGTGCCTCTTTCTGGTGCTTTTAGTTCTAGTTTTTTTTTTTTTCTGCTTCAAATATCACTTTGACAAATCTCTGTGATCATAGAGCTTTGCCATATTTTATCTATAAGATAAATATCCAGAAGTGGACTTGCTGGGACTAAGGGTATGTGCACTTTGCAAGGCCTATCAAATCTGTCTTCTGAAAAATTACACTGATTTATCCTCCCATGAACAATACCTGCTTCTCCACACTTTGATCAACATCGAGTATTGTCAGTTTTTGAGCCCTCACCCTTCTGTGTTTTTGTTACGTTGAACATCATATATATGTTTTATTGGCCAGTTTTCACTGTCTATTCATGTCTATTGCTCAGTTCTCTTTTGGGGTGCCATTTTTCTCTAAATGATTTCTAGGACTGGATAGTGTAGGGCAAGCTCATTATTCTGCTCTTTCCCTATGAGGGAATGCATTCTATGCTCTGGGGGTGGCCTCTGTGATGGACCTCCCCATGCATGCCACCACCCAAGGTGAACCTTACTTAGACTGCAGTGGGAGGGCCAATGCGGTGAGAGAGCCAGGTGTCAGCATTGAGAGCTTTGTGGAACCAGTCGTACTTGTTTGCTATGGATTATTTAGCGTTGTGTATACTCCAGCCAGGCAGTGTAGATCACAAGACCGGCCTCCATCAGTAACTCTAAGTAAAGGTAAATATCTCCACCAATGGGAGGGTCGGGTGACTTTTTTTTTGGAACTCATGCTTGTTATGCCCGAGTTATGCCTCTTGGACTCCCAGCTCCCATGGCATGACAGTTGACCTCCTGATGAATTCTGAGAGCTGGTGTAGATGTCAAAGATGTTTGTCCCACTGCAGGCAGACCATTCCAGAGGTGTCTGCAGGGGGCACTGGTGAGAATGTGCAAGTTGGTCATGTTTTCAGTTTGCCATACAAATCATTTTAGTAAATAGAATCACCTGTGTGCAGTTTACTGAGGCTGTGCAACGTGTTACTAGTCATCTTCTCATTCTGTCCAGGGAGAGAACAGCAGCCAGGATAACTTATCTAAATAGCTGCTCTTCCCCTTGCAATAAAATATCTGTATTGAAAATCAGGAAGAAAAACATCTCCTGGGTGGAGAGGTCTCTGGTGGGATTATGAGGTGCAAGGCCACACAGACGGGCTGTGGGTAAGAGCCTAAAAACAGCGCTCTCTCCACTGTTCATAGAGACACAGGGCCAGAAATCCCCATGTAATGTCACAGCGTACATCTCTCTACCACCAGGGAGCTTCCCCTCAGCCACCCCAGACTGTGGCCTGGGCCCCCTCTTGGTGGGGGGAGGGCTCCATGACCGTCTTCAGAAAACCGCTTGGATGTCAGAGGTTCTTGCTTCACTTGGCTGAACTCATTTCCTCTTCTAGCCTCTTATGAGTGTGGAATAACCTTCCCCAGGCATCTTGCATCATTTCTATCCTAAACTCAAAAAAATCTTCCCCTCCGATGCATTTTTTCCCCCCTCTTCATCCTTGAATCTTTCCCAAACCCTTTTCTTCCCTCTCTGTATGACACCAACTTTATTCTCTTTGGGCATTGACATTTGCAACTGAACACCCAGTTACTCCCTCCTAGCTGTGGTAGACATTGGAAGCATGGGATATTGTGTCATCACTGAAATACTTCACTTTTGCTTCTCTTATTTCCAACTTGCAACCTCTAGCTCCAGCCACCAGTAGCTACCACCTTGGCTTACAGTGTAAATTCAACAAAATGTATGAGTCCTAGCATTGGGCTAGAAGCTTTTTTTTTTTTCTTTCTTTCTTTCAAAAATCACTTCAAAATCGAATAAACTGTCATTGCAACTGCATTCTGTGACAGTCTAATAATCCAGTCACCAGAATGCTGGTGTGAATTCAAGGTTCATCTAGACACACAGAGGGAACTTTGTTTCTAGCCTCTGAAGATAGCAGGAAAGATCATTTTAACTTAAAGGAGCAGATCCCATGGAGCATGATTATCATTTACTACACAGTTGATGCCAGTGTCATTATGTGCAGTTCGTTAGTCACCATGCGCCGTGGGTAAGGATATCAGCTTCCTGAGCCTCCTTGTCTAAGGCACCAGGAACTCAAGCCCATGTGCAAGGTTGGCTACCACTATTGCTTTCTTTCCCTTCTGGCTCAGATCTCATTTCACATTGTTGCATTTATGCTTCTCTCTTGGGCTATGTGAGGCTGGGTGGGGCTGGCCAAGTTCTTGAACGAAGCATCACATTCTTAACCTCTCTCTTCCGGCTCTTTCACATCTTGTTGTAGCATTTTTGCCAGCAGCATTGCTAAGGAGCTCTTCCATCAGAGACATCTGCAATGAGACCCTTGCTGCTCACTCAGCCCAGAGCACTTGGCTTCTCCCTCTCTTGACATCCACATCCTTGTTCTGTTCTCCCAGCTCTCCCTTTTCCTCCTCCTCCTGGCTGGGAACCTGCTTCTTGCTCCCCCCTTTTTTCTTAAGAATAAGTGTTGTACCCCTGTTTACAGAACATGCTCAATAGGGAAAACTTGGAAAACACCAAAAAGCACAAGGGAAAACCTATTCATAGTTCTACTACCCCAAAGTCACCACTCCTAGTATTTAAGAATCCTATCTATCTATCTATCATCTCTATCTAATCTTTCTAGGGATTTAAATTCATGTTATAAAACAGCCATCAGGCCATGTTTCCTAGTCTATACATTTAAAAATTTGACAATATGCTATATTCATCTGTCCATATTTTTCATGTGAAGAACATGAAAATAACAACATTGTTATTAGTGTAATAGCTTTTGTTAGCTCAGTTTTGTGGGTGTAGATTGTGTCTTGTTATTCCAGCAGATGTAATACTATACCAAACATGACTCCAGACCCCTTTGCACTCATTGGACATTTTCAGAAGAAAGTACTAGAAGTAACAGTTGGTAGGGTCACAGGGATAAGGCCTTTTGAATAAATACTTTTGATAAATAAATACTGCCCCATTGCCTTGTTTGTTCTCCCATCATCAGCGTATAGAAACGGTTAATACTGCTGGTTCAATAAGCATAAAACTGTGTCTCAGTTCTAATATGGCATATCTTCGATTAACGAGTATTATATTTACAAATGTTTCATTGTCAGATTTACTTTTCTGTGATTGACCTCTGTTTTAATAAATAAATAAATACTTTGAAAGGCAGAGAGAAGAACCTTCCATTTGCTAAATGCCCAAACAACCAGGGTCAGGAGAGATTGACACAAGAGCCTGGAACTCCACCTGGGTCTCCCATGTAGGTGGCAGTGGCATTTGAACCATCATCCCCTGACTCCCAGAATGTACTAGCAGGAAGCAGAGATCCGGGGACTCAAATCAGCACTCCAGTATGGGATGTGGGTATCCCAAGAGGTGGCTCAGCCCACTGCACCACCATGCCCACTACTGCTTTTTGACTTAAAAAATTTTATCATTTGATGTACGTTTAAGAGATTTTGATAGATAGTGTGAGGGGTGAGGTAAGATAGTAGTAGTAAAATTTCAAGACTATTTAAAAATATCAATACTATTTATTGAATTAGCTCTCATCTTTCTAATTATTTGAAATGCCACCTTTATTATAACGTGAATATGTCTGGTCAGTGTCTGGACTTCCTATTTCATTTCTTGAGCTCACTGTGTTTCCTAATGCCAGTGTCACATGGTTTAAATTATTGTAGCTTGGGGCTGGCACTGTGGCATAGAAAGCTAAGCCTCTGCCTGCTGTGCCGGAATCCCATATGGGCACTGGTTCAAGTCTTGGCTGCTCCACTACCAGTCCAGCTTTCTGCTAGTGGCCTGGGAAAGCAGTGAAAGATGGTCCAAGTCCTTGGGCTCCTGCACCCATGTGGGAGACCCAGAAAAAACTCCTGGCTTCAGATCAGGCCAGCTCTGGTCATTGTGGCCATCTGGTGAGTGAACCAGTGGATGGAAGACCTCTCTGTCTGTAACTCTGCCTCTCAAAAAAATAAGTAAATAAATCTTTTAAAAATTATTGTATCAGGGCTGGCACCGTGGTGCACTTGGTTAATACTCCGCCTGTGGTGCCGGCATCCCATATGGGCACCAGTTCTAGTCCTGGTTGCTCCTCTTCCAGTCCAGCTCTCTGCTGTGGCCTGGGAAAGCAGAGGAGGATGGCCCAAGTGCTTGGGCCCCTGCACCCGTATGGGAGACCAGGAAGAAGCACCTGGCTCCTGGCTTTGGATCGGCACAGCTCCAGCTGTAACAGCCATTTGGGGAGTGAACCAACGAAGGAAGACCTTTGTCTCTTTCTCTGTCTCTCTCTCTCTCTCACTGTCTGTAACTCTACCTGTCAAATAAATGAATAAAAATCTTTAAGAAAAATAAAAATTATTGCATCTTCACAATATATTTTGCTGTCAGTGAAGGTGCCTCTTTTTTTTCTTTTTCATTATCTTCTCAACCATTGTATCTCATTATCTTTGTACTAATTTTTTTAAATTCGAGAAGATATTTTAAAAATTGAAAATTTTGTTAAATGTACAAATTATTATAGAATGAATTGACATCTCTACAATGCTGACTTTCTCATTTAATAATTCATATTTATTTCTCAAATATTTTACATATTTTGGGAAAGGTTTGGTGGTCTTTTCCCCCACCAGGATTGATTTTTGAAAAAATGGTAAAAATGCATAACAGTTAAAAAAAGTATAGATCCTATGTATTTCCTTTTAGATTAGTCTTCATTTATTTTGTGTTTTGGGAATAGAGCATTTTCCCATTATCTATAAAGTCTATTATTAAAATTTGCATGTAGTGGAAGTTTTATACCTGCTTACCTTACCACACTATCCTGTTTATACTAGTGCATGCTACTTGCAGATGCAGAGAGAGAGATTTTTCAGCCACTGGTTGGTTCACTCCCCAGATGGCCCCAGTAGCTGGAGCTGGGCTGATCTGAAATGCCAGGAGCCAGGAACTTCTTCTGGGTCTCCTACGTGAGTGCAGGGATGCCCATGTGGGATGCCACACTGCAGGTGGTGGCTTTACCCACTACGCCACAGTGCCGGCTCCTCTTGATATAAGTTTTACTCTTTATCAGGTTATTCAAATAATATTTTATGGCCCGTTTTGTGATTCTTACATTTATGTCACTGCTCAAACATGTCTCATGTTAAACACTTAACAGTGCTTCTGAGTGCGCTGGTCTCCCTTTGGCGTTTCCAGGGAGTTTGGCTGCTGATTAGAGGTGAGTGTCCCACGTCAGGAGTCATAACTAAGAGCAGATTTTGCACTTGGCAAATCCTCAAGGCCTTATCACTCCTGTGTAGTTGCAGTCATTCGGGTTGGAACTGTTTGCCATGTGCACTCAGCATGACTCCATCAGCCTTTATTGTGTGATCTAATTCTCCCCCAAACCCTGTGAAATTATTGTCACTCTTATGTCCAGACAAGGAAGCCAAAATTCGGCAGAATATATAAATTGCTTAATTCTTGGCCCTGCAGCCACCGCGTGACTGCAGTTACACTGGAGCTCCTGATTTCTTATAAACTGATAGGAATAGTGGAGGTTTAGAATTACATTATTGAGTAAAATCCAAAAGGAATATGAAGAAATGTATGTGGTCTTAGCACAGTAGCTCTGGAATTTTACTGTCCATCAAACAGCCGCACTCCTTCCAGAACTCCCAATTCCTAGGGAACCAGGCGGGGCCAGGGCTGTGTAGTTTTGCAAGAGAGATCCACAAATCATCCTGTAAGAAAGGGCATTTCAACTGCTTTGGATATGGACGTTCTGCCCAGAGCTGATAGAACAAGGCACTCCCTGCCACCTGTTCCACAGCACAGTGCAGTCCTTCTTCTAGCTTATTCACCTTGCCTCAGCTTGTTGAACTTGAGGATGGGAAAGCTGGTATTCAGCTGAGTTGGAAAGGTACATGATTTATGAATATTTTGCTGATGTCATCTGTGATGTTAGGGGCATGAATTTTGTAAACTTTTGCTGGGATCCTCATTTCCACCAAAGTAACCAAGGAGTTACAAAAAGCTTATTTAGAATTCTTTATTTTCTATCTTTTTTTTGAAAAGATTTATTTATTTATTTGAAAGTCAGAGTTAGAGGCCAGTGCCATGGCTCACTAGGCTAATCCTCTGCTTGCGGCACTGGCACCCCGGGGTTCTAGTCCCGGGTGGGGTGCCGGTTCTGTCCCGGTTGCCCCTCTTCCTGTCCAGCTCTCTGCTGTGGCCCAGGAAGGCAGTGGAGGATGGCCCAAGTGCTTGGGCCCTGCACTCGCACAGGAGACCAGGAGGAAACACCTGGTTCCTGGCTTTAGATTGGCGCAGCGTGCCGGCCATAGTGGCCATTTGGGGGATGAACCAACGGAAGGAAGACCTTTCTCTCTGTCTCTCTCTCACTGCCTAACTCTGCCTGTCAAAAAAAAAAAAAAAAAAGTCAGAGTTAGAGAGAGAGAGAGAAACAGAGAGACAGAGAAAATATATCTCCCATTCTCTGATTCACTTTCCAGATAGCCACAACTTCCAGCGCTGCGCCAGGCTGAAGCCAAGAGCCAGAAGCTTCATCAGGATCTCCCACAAGAGTGCAGGGGCCCCTCCGCTGTTTTCCCAGGTCATAGCAGGGAGCTGGATTCGAAGTAGAGCAGCCAGGACTCGAACCTGTACGCCTACGGGATACCAGTGTTGCAGGAGGCAATTTTACCTGCTGTGCCACAACACCAGCCCCTCCACAGGATTTAAGCCTATGAATTTGAGAGCTTTTAAAAGACACTAAGTGGAGCTGGTGCTGTGGCACAGCGGGCTAAAGCCCTGGCCTGCAGTGCTGGCATTCCAAATGGGTACTGGTTCTAGTTCTAGGCTCCTGACTCCCGACTTCGGATTGGCTCAGCATTTGGGGAGTGAACCAGCAGATAGAAGACCTCTCTGCTTCTACCTTTCTCTGTAACTCTTTCTTTCAAATAAGTAAAAATAAATCTTTAAAAAAAGCACATTAAGCATTTTTATTATCAAATTTTAGTACATAATATACAAACCACTACATCTTAGTTTAGGCAGGAAGAAATGCTTTGCTCTGACATTAGGACACATTTAGTCTCTAATGACATGAAACAGGTGCAGATTTAGGACATAAGAAAATGATGAGTTTCTTGGTTTTAATTTCTAGGCCTAACGTGTTATTTTAAACTACAATTTTGCTATCAGAGAACTGATCTTTACATACATGTTGCATGTAATTTATCCTCTCATATATGTCCCCTGTTTTTAAACATTAAATAACAATTTTCACAATTTCTAAGGTTGCAGATGGGAAAGGATTTTTATTATTGTTTTTGGAAACCAACCCCAAGGAGAGATGGGCATAGGAAGTATTTCACCTTCATGGTATTTTCATTTACTTCAAAGAGTATCTTTAAAACAAAATACCAAAAAGCAAAAGCAACCTTCTAAACACAGTGCATCCTAATTCATGTGTGTTGGGAAGCATGATGTACCCAGCAGGAAAGGAGGCTGTGAAGCCAATCTGTGCACAGTCCCCAGCTGTGGAAGGACTGGGACCACTGAGACTGAGTTACAGAGAGGCAGAGGTGGAGGCGGAGGCGGAGGGGGAGGGGGAGGAGGAGGGGGAGGAGGAAGGAGAGGAATAGGGAGAGGGAGAGAGGAGAGGGAGAGGGAGAGGGAGAGGGAGAGGGAGAGGGAGAGGGAGAGGGAGAGGGAGAGGGAGGGAGAGATCTTCCATCTGCTGGTTCACTTCCCAAATGTCCCTAAGAGCTAGAGTTGAGCTGATCTGAAGCCAGGAGCCAGGAGCTTCTTCCAAGTCTCCCACATGAGTGCAGGGGCCCAAGGACTTGGGCCATCTTCGACTGCTATCCCAGGCCATAGCAGAGAGCTGTATCAAAAGAGGAGCAGCCGGGTATCAAACTGGCACCCATATGGGACAGATGGCTTTTCTCCATGACACAGTTCTGTTTTCACAATCCCTCAGGAGATGGTTTTATTCATCTCCAGCTCTTTCATTCTTGGAATGATCTCTGCCCTGATTTGATGAACAGGGAGAAAGTGAAAGGAAGCGAGATGGAGAGTTGAGGAGGGGAAGAAGACCATGGTTGGCCTTGATGAATTTCTCCCAGCACACACTTGGAGTTACAGCCTCCTCTCTGCCTTTCTGCACCCCTGGAACCACATGGTCACAGCCATGGGAGGTTATCTGAGGTTATCACCGGTTAATTAGACTACTGCTTCTGAGTTCCACCTGGTTCACCTGGAAGCTTTGAGGAACATTCTCCACAGAGCAGTGGGTGTGATGATAGTGATAATGGCTGCTGCTGCTGCTGATGCCTTTTGGATCACACTCTACTTGATACAATGGAAACTGGGCCACTCCACCCGTGATAACATGACATCATAAGGAATAGATGCAATTGCCAGTTGGTTCCCACCCGCGTTTCAACCCTACTCCTTGGGGTGTGGACATGGCATAATTACATTACTTACTTTGGGAGGAGGGGCTAGGAAGTAACTTTCTCCTGCACTTGGTCAGCTCGTTTATTAGTCACTTGCCTATTTATCCAACAAATACAAATACTTTAAAAAACTTCAATATATTTCCAATAACCTTTCAGAACCAGTTCTGTACTTCATAGCATTAAAAATTTTGGACCCCAGTTGTCTTACTATGGCATGGTTTAACTGTATTTTTAATAATTATAACCTGATCCTTTCTTTTGAATTTAGATCCTTCCCTGCTATCTTTCTCTTTCCTTCCGTCCTTTCACTCACTTCACATTCATTGTGCCCCAAGCGTTTTGAGAGACGGCAAGTTCTGGCTAGAGCGGGAGTATCGGGGAGACTCTGGTGTAGTTTCTTAGGGCTGGATGGTTGTTGAAGCAAAGAGGCATAAATAATTCTTCCTTCCCTCTTAGTGATATAATGCTAACCTTTAACTTTGCATTTTTACTTAAAAATTGCATTTCTCAAAGGGTGCCATACCCTATTCCAATTGCTTCATTTTCCCTTTCACTGTCATCAAAAAGTACTCATGAGTCACTTCCCGGTGGAGCTGGGCTGCTTCATGCTGCTCTGACTCTGCCCCCATCATGGCTTCTGATCTCCCCCCAAGCCTACCCTATCACTCTTCTTTTCCTTCAGCTTGGCTTTTGGTTTGCACCAGGTTCTCCAGTTCCTTTCATTTCCTTGGCATTCAAGAGGATTGTTCTTTTAAATTATAAATTTATTTTCTTTCCTAGGCAACATAGATATTAATCACAGATCTATCAATGTGTGTGTGTGCGTGTGTGTATGAATGTAAGAGGAGGAATATATACTGTATTTAATGAATTAACATAGAGTAGGATGCCCAAGGACTTAGATATACAGCCTGAAGAGCTCTCTGAATGTAGCACCCATGTAACTGCCACCCAGATTAAGACATAAAACATTTCCATTACACAGAACACTGGTCCCTTTTTAGTGAGTTAACTGCTCTCCGTATCTAACTACTGTCATGACGTGTAAGCAGCAGAGATCAGATTTTGCCTATTATGGAGCCCCCTATAAATGCAGAAGTCTCTGTTTCATAGAAATCAATTTTTAAATACATTATGTTACTGGTCATCAGATGGTGGAAGCTGGGGTTTCAAATGTGTTCCATTTGCTATACAAACATACACACACTCACACACGCTGTCACTCACACATACAGACACTCTTACACAGACACACTGTTACATACACACTTGCACACATCCACACACATACACACACACATACTCTTACACACATACATTTGTTCACACACATACACACTGTCACACATACACATACTCTCACAGATACACACACAACACTCACACACATCCCCTCTCACAGATACGCACTCACACACATGTACACACAGTCTTACACACACACACACACGCACTCTCACACACACACAGTGCTGTAACAATAAGGAGAAAAGACTCCCTTCCCCACGTATCCCTGAGATCTTTGTCCCTTTCCCAGAGGCATCTGTTTCTAGAGACTTTCCTCAGCACCTTGGCATCGTATGTCATTTAACACAATGTCTTAATTTTTAAAAATTTATTTATTTGAAAGGCAGTGAAAGAGTGCAACCGAGCAAGCACTCCCACTTGTAGGTTCACTCCCCAATGCCTGCAATGGCTAGGACTGGGCTAAGCTGAACCCAGTAGAGGGGAACTCAGTCTGGGTCTCCCGTGTGTGTTCCTGGAACTCAATCACTTGAGCCATCGCCCCTGTCTTCCAGGGTGTGCATAAGCAGGAAGCTGCAGGCAGGAGCCAGAGAGAGGAAATGAACCCAGATGGTCTGACAGGGGATGCAGGCATCTTAACCACTCAGCTAAACACCTGGCCTACCTTTGTGTCTTTTTTTTTTAAGATTTATTTATTTACTTGAAATTCAGAGGGTGGGGCAGAGAGAGAGAGAGAGAGAGAGAGAGGAGAAAGGAGAAAGAAAGAGAATCTTCCACCCACGGGTTCATTCTCCAAATGGCCCAATGGCCAGGCTGGAGCCAGGAGCCAGGAGCTTCATCTGGGTCTCCCACATGGGTGCAGGGGCCCAAGGACTTGGGCCATCCTCCTCTGCTGCTTTCCCTGGTGCATTAGCAGGGAGCTGGACTGAAAGCGGAGCAGCTGAGACAGGAACGGGTGTACATTATAGCTCTGTGTCCTGATGCTCAAATCCTCACCCTCTACTCCCTAAGGTATGTAGCCCCCAGAAAGGGAACTTGTCCTATTTCCTTACTCCCAGAGTCATGCAACTGTGACCAAGCAAAGACACTGATGCTGGAGGGCATGCGTGCTATATCTCGGTCTGAGCAGAGTAGGAAGCATAGTTTGCTATAATTTTTTTTATTTTTATTTTTTGACAGGCAGAGTGGACAGTGAGAGAGAGACAGAGAGAAAGGTCTTCCTTTTGCCGTTGGTTCACCCTCCAATGGCCGCCGCGGCCAGCACGCTGCGGCCGGCGCATCGCACTGATCCGAAGCCAGGAGCCAGGTGCTTCTCCTGGTCTCCCATGGGGTGCAGGGCCCAAGCACCTGGGCCATCCTCCACTGCACTCCCGGGCCATAGCAGAGAGCTGGCCTGGAAGAGGGGCAACCGGGACAGAATCCGGCGCCCCAACCGGGACTAGAACCAAGGGTGCTGGCGCTGCAAGGTGGAGGATTATCCTATTGAGCTATGGTGCTGGCCAGTTTGCTATAATTTTGACCATGCACAGCCCTTGAGCTCTCCAATGTAATAATGCACATGGTATCATTGGTGTAATTCATCCACCCTATGTTGTATGAAACAATAAACAGTGTCCGGATCCAGGAGAGGAGACACCCATATTAATCATTTGTCCCTGTCTCTGCATCTCCAGATGGCTTCTTCATGTCTTCCCAGAAGTCCGTCCCAGGCCCTCTGTAATCCTCTCTCCACACACTTTCCCTGGGGGATTTCATCACCACGTGCTGTGGCTCCAGGCACTGAGTCTCTCTGGGTGTGACTCCCACATATGTTCATCTCAGTGCAACCTTGGGCTGAGTCCTTGATCCTAGTTCCCCCTTCCTGGCTCTCCCTGGCTATGTCCTGTTGGCTCTCCCAAACAACATGTCCCAAACTGCACTCAGGCCCTCCCGTGGTCTCCCCTCACCCTCACCTGTGAGTTCTGCCTCATCCAACTCTCCCTGAGCTGCTCCTGCCTCTCCAGGTTCATGGTCACTGTGCTGGTGCAGACACTATCAGAGCCTGCCCAATCTTGCCTTGACTCCTCCCGCCTCGTTCCCCTCCGCCCCTCCTGCTCCTGCTGCCAGAAGTGTGTTGGGGGCCGGGGGAGGTAGGTGATCTTTCTGACCCTGCATCCAATCATGTCATGCCCTGATTCAAAATGCTTCAGCAGATCAGGGGAGCATTGAGATGTTGATCAAAGGACATGGAATTTCGGGTACTTGTTCAACACGCTGACTGCAGTCAACAGCCACATGCTGGAGTCTTGAGAATCACTAAGACAGTAGATTTTAAGTGTTCTCATCAAGTACCTGATATGCATAGGCTAATTTTCTCCATTTAGTCATTCTATGCTATACACATATTTTAAAACATCATGATATCTATAATAAATATACACAAAATTTTACCTTGTCAATTAAAAAATAAAAGAAACTTAATCTGCAATGTGGCTTTCCCATTTCAGCCTCTGAATCCGGTGTGTGAGCCCTCGCCAGGTAGCCTCTGCCTCCCATCCTGGGTTCTCGCCACGCCTCTCACCTTCCCTTGGAACTTTGGGGTGTAGCCATTCTGAGATGTCAGACAACCTCAGCTGTGTCCTGCGCTGTGCCTTTGTGCTGTCGTGCACTTGACCTGAAATGAACCCTTCCTTCTGTTCCCCTGGGAAGAGTGGAGCCACCTTGGCTCTACTTCCTTGGGGAAGTCTCTCCTGGCCCCCGACCCCTTGAGCACAGGCTCCTGGGTCCCACAGCCACGCAGAGGTGCAGTCTGTAGCCGGCTGCCACCTTGGATGGCACTGTGGGGAGGCAGTGCCTGCAGGTCGCCTGGGACTCCGCCTCCTCCCCACTTGTAACTTCTCAGAGGGCAGAGGCTCTTGCTTTGCTTTGCTTTGCTTTGCTCAGAGGAGATGCTCTTCATCTGCCTGCTTCCCAAATCAATGAATAAAGAACTCAACACTGGCTGGGTCGATCTCCCGGTCTGTGGGAAGAGGGATGCCTGGCGGGAAAGGTCCAAGAACAAGCAACCAACAGCTCCAGCTGGGGAAATACTTGCCGTCAGTGAGTGTGCAGTGGGGGAAGACTCCAGGAAACCACCTCTTCTTTCTGCTTAATCAGTGGGGCCATGGCCCCCCGGTCGGGCTGGGGCTTCAGGAACTGGGGCCAGGGTGATAGGGAGGGAACCTGTTCCGAGGGTGGGGAAGTCACATGTGATTTTTCAAAGAGGCTCCTGCGTGTGAGCAGAACGTGGCTGGGCAGGCACTTGCAGCAGATCTGTCTACACAGGGCCAGGTTGGGCAGCAGAGGAGAGAGATGAGCAGCGAGATGGTGACCTAATCCTGAGCTCAGACAGTCCACGCCTGGGCTCGCATCTAACTCACCCCTCCTATGTGAAAGGCCAACCTACTGCCAATGAACCACTGTGGGTGCCACACAGACTTCCTGATGGTGCACTTAGCTGACTATACTAGAGTAAGTCAACGCCGATTCCAGAGGTATTCAGTGACTTGCCTCTAATCACAGAATCTCTGTGCGCAAATTAGATTTTCTCAGCCTCAGTTTTCTCACCTCTAAAACGGGGAGGATAACGCTGTACTGGATATTATCATTATCATATTCTGTTCTGTTCTTCCTCCACTGTGCAGCAGCTAACTTTAGACAAAAGGGCCGTGATCGTTCCCAACCTGGGGTAGTATCTGATGACGTGTGGGGGCATCCTGGATTGTCACAACGACCTTCAGTGGGATACCCACTCCTGATAGTGCACTGGGACCTGGTGGGTCCCATCAGTCACTAGAATCCTTTCTCTTTGCCATGGTGTGTGGGCAGAACATGCTGTATCCTTAAAAAAATATATTTGCGAGAGGGAGAGAGAAAGAGAGCACACTCGCGTATATTAGTTTACTCCCCAAATGCCCACAATGGCTGGGGCTGGGCCAGGCCAAAGGTGGGAGTCAGAACTCAATCCAGGTCTCCCACATGGGTGGTGGCAGAAACCAAATTGCTTGAGCTAGCATGTGCTGCCACCCAGGAGTCTATATTGTAGGACACCAGCATCAGGATCTGGAACCAGGACTTGAACCAGGCACTCAGATGTGGGACACAGGTGTACTAACTGGCATTTTAGCTGCCCGGCCACATGCCGACCCTCTTTTTGCATTTAAGGGGCTGTCATGGAAGATGGAAAGCTGGGGAGTGCCGCAGGGTCAGCTCCAGAGAAGCCTGAGCAAGTGGGTCACAGTGGGGGTGGGCTGAGCCTTAACCACCCCCACCTGATGTTTCTTCCTGTTTCTGAGGTCCTCTTTTCTACGCCATCCAGACTGGAAGATCTTTGGGGACAGAGGACATACTTTAAAATTCTCTTTTGTTCACATGGCATCAAATCTAATGCTTTGTGCACAACATATTTTCCATAAATTGCTGTGAATGCCATAGACTGGAGGGGCCAGACACAGCCCAGAAGTGTGGGTCAAGAATAACATTGCAGGGGCCTGTGCTGTGGCATAGTGGGTTAAGCCTCTGTCTGAAGCACCGACATCCCATATGGGCACTGGTTCGAGACCTGGCCACTCCACTTCCGATCCAGCTCTGCTATGGCCTGGGAAAGCAGTAGAAGATGGCCCAAGTCCTTGGGCCCCTGTGCCTGCGTGGGAGACCCGGAGGAAGCTCCTAACTCCTGGCTTCAGATCAGTACAGCTCCAGCCGTTGCAGCCAATTGGGGACTGAATCGACCGATGGAAGACCTCTCTCTCTCTCTCTCTCTCTCTCTCTCTGCCTTTCCTTCTCTCTGTGTAACTCAGACTTTTAAATAGATAAATACATCTTTAAAAAAAAAAAAGAATAACATTGCAGCTCCTTCAGACCTGCTGGACCAAGAGCAGCCAGAACACTTGTGGAGTGGATCATTCACTTCTCCACCTCTCAGGGTTAAAAAGACCCTTCGAGGTAGTGCATACCCTGCCTTCCCACCTGTGCAGCCGTTTTGGGGACCATTTGCTTTTAAGAGTCAGTGACTTTTCTGTCAGAGTAAACCTCCCTAGTGGCCCTTTGGAACCGTGGGAGGGGGCATCTGGGGGCATGTAATGGGCAGGGGCTAACTATCAGAACTGCCCAAAAATGGAAAATGGGGGAGAATTGAGGTAAAGAGGGCCAACTGAGCACACAGGTAGAAGGCGGACTGAAAAGTGCTGATCGAGCCGGCTCTAGGACAGGTGAACATTGGGCTGGTGGGAGGAAAAATTGTGACTTCTTTGAATCACAATATCAGGACCCTGCAGGCTTTGGAATCAACAGCACCAGGTACCTGTAGACCAGAGTGAAAGGCAGGGGGTGGGAAGGAGCCTGAAACTGGGTGACTGGTGGAGAAGTGGAGAAACAGTGAGTGTCCTGGACCCTCCAACAACTCAGTGCTGCTGGATCACTGCCCGTGCCCCAACCTCGCCAGAAGCCTGGAGGCCTTTTCCCCTTTGGGCTGCACCCTCAAGCGCAGATGAGGGCAGCAGCAGAGGCATTTTTGAAAACACCTTGGTTAGGTGCGTAGACTTCCATCGGGAAGGGTTGCAGCTTGCAAACAGAAGGACAGAAGTCTTCTGTTTGTTCTCTGGCAGTCTGACCCAGTCCATGAAGGAAACCCTGAGGAGGTCCTTGACCTGCTGGGGTGTGCATTAGCAGGAAGCTGGAGTCAGGAGGCAGAGCTGGGTAGTGAACTCAGGTACTCCAACCTGGGGCAGATGTGGGTATCTTAACCCCTCAGTTAAATGCTCACCCCTGAAGAAAATAGTTTAAACAACATAAAGAAAATAGGCTGCTAGGATATAACTCCTAAAACCAAAGCCTCTTAGAAATTACTAATGACATCAAAAATAAATACTGCAATAGAAAGATTGGAAGATAATGTTCAAAAGATTGGAATATAAAACAAAGAGGCAGTAAACAGCCAGGGGAAAGTAAGCAAGGTGAAAGAGTTAGAGGGCCAGTCCAGAATTCCAGCGCGTGAGTAAGAGTGTTCAAAAGAGGGAACAGACAAAACTGAAGAGGGTTTGTCATCAAACAAAGTCATCCAGGCACATTTCCCAGAACTGGAAAACACGAGGTTCCTGACCGAAATTGCTCACCAAATGCCCACCACGACGCAAGACAGCAGCATTGTGAAACGTCAGGATGCTCAAGTAGAGGCGAGATCTTCAAAGCTTCAAGGAACACAAAACAGACCACATGCAAAGAACCAGCCATCACAGGGACTCTAGATTTATTTCTCAACAGCAACACGAGGAGCTAGGAATCAGTTTTCAACCAAGTGTGAGGTAATAAAAAGACTCACTATTTAGTCTTGAGAAGATTCAGTGTACCTCCACACGACCTTTCTCAGGAAGCTACCGTCAGGATGAATGACTCTGGAGCAATGGAGAAAACCAAAGAGGAGAAAAGGCGGGCGGTACAGGGAACAGGAGAGAGGTGCAGGTGCCTCGCGGTGATGACAAAGGGAAGGTGCAAGATGGCGACTCTGCACCATGAGCGGAGGGCAACTGATCTGTGTTAGGGTGGCCCAGGAGGCCCGGAGAGAGGATTCTTCCAAGAAGGGAAATGATTGCAATCTCAGAGCTGCTGGAGGAAATTCAGAAATTTGGCCAGAAATTGAGGGTTAGATTACTGATTAAGTACATAGAAAACTAAGCAGGCCAGCGCCACGGCTCACTAGGCTAATCCTCCGCCTTGCGGCGCCGGCACACCGGGTTCTAGTCCCGGTCGGGGCTCCGGATTCTGTCCTGGTTGCCCCTCTTCCAGGCCAGCTCTCTGCTGTGGCCCGGGAGTGCAGCGGAGGACGGCCGAAGTGCTTGGGCCCTGCACCCGCATGGGAGACCAGGATAAGTACCTGGCTCCTGCCATCAGATCAGCACGGTGTGCCGGCCGCGGCGCGCCGGCCATTGGAGGGTGAACCAACAGCAAAGGAAGACCTTTCTCTCTGTCTCTCTCTCTCTCACTGTCCACTCTGCCTGTCAAAAAATAAAAAAAAATTAAAAAATAAGAAAACTAAGCAAAGACAAAAAACAAGCTTCTTCATTCTAGAAAAAACACAGTGTAGTATAGGAATGGAAAAGTAATTGTGGTTTGCCTCATGATTCAGCTCTCAATCATGTTTGTGTAGTCATAATAATGTGAGCACTAAATACTTATATAACCAAGAAAATCACTACATAAACTACCTTGGACTAATAGAAGGATAGAAAAGGGGGTATGTGTATTATGCATGGGGAATGAAGGATGAAACCTTTGTCTTAACAAAATTTCCAGGACATGTTTTTCTTAATGAATTTTACAGAGCTATTGAACTCCTTTTACTACGTGCTTGTGTAACTGATTTCTTAAAAAGGCAGGCATTGGGTACAGAGGGTAAGGTGCCACTTGGAATACACACACTCATAGGAGTGCCTGCAGTGAAGTCCCAGCTCTGCTCTGAACTCCAGCGTCCTGCTGCTGCATACCCAGGGAGGCAGCAGTGACGGTTCAAATATGTGGTCCCTGCCACTCAGGTGGGAGACGTGGGCTGAATTCCTTGGGTGTTATGAGCATTTGGGAAGTGATAAGTGCATGGGCTCAATCTCTTGCTCTCTCTCACTCTTGCTCTCTAATAAATAAAATAAATACGTAGTTAAAAAATGAAGAATGTGTCACCTGATGTCTCTTTAAGGTTTACAAAGATCTTTTTTGGAGGGCATTACCAAGTGACCCCAGTGTACTGAGGGTGATTGGCTGAAATTCCATTAGAGTTTTTTTCCCAAGCCTGGAGTTTGATGAACCCATAATTTTAGGTACTGAGATTATTTCCAAAGCAGCTGATGTCCCATGGATCCATAGAAAAAGTTCTTTCTAAATTGAGCTGGCCCCACAAAGAATCTCTGCTGTTGGTTCTGGTTTACTACTTGGAACATAAAGGAACAGTCTAATTCTATTCTTCCAGAATGATTAGACTGTCACCATTGCAAACCAGTCCTACTATTTTAAAATTTACTTTAGATGAGTGAAGCTGAACATATTTCATTTGATTATTGTTTATAGCCAACCCTTGGCCATTTTCCCGCTGCACTGCAGTCTTTTTATTTGTAGAACTCTATTTAGTAGAACTGTGAAGCCTTTGACTACAATATAAATAAAAATATATTTCTTAAAAAATTTTAATAAAATAAGAAAAATGAGTCCAATTTCTCCCACCCACTTTCATGATTTTTGGTGTCTTCATATCCTGGTCGCCTTCCTGTGATTATGTTCCACTCCTAAAGTGTGTGTGTGTGTGGTCAGAACAGGACAGAATATTCCAGCTGTGGCCTGACTCTAGGACATCTCCTTCTGGGCTGCAGAGTTAACTAATTAAGAGCAGAGATTCCAGAGGCAGCCAGCCTGGCTTTAGATGCAGCTTTGATGCTTTCTAGTTGTGTGGCTTGGAATGAGTTATACTCATACAAGTTCACTGTTGCTTATCTATAAACTAAAGACAATGGCACTATCTTCCTCATGGGGTTGCTGTGAGGGTTAAATGGTAGTGATGCCTGCCGGCACTTAGAACAGAGACTGCCACAGGTATTTAGGGAATGTTAGCCACTAACCTTTTTTCTTAGACTTTTCTATAAACGTAGCTCAAGAAATCAATTAACCAAAAAAAATTTTTCTGTTATTTGGGAGAGAGAGAGAAAGAGATGGAAACAGGTAGAGCACGAGCTCCTATCCACTGCTTCACTCTTCAAATGCCCGCAACAACAAGGACTGGGTTTGGCTAAAACTGGGAGCCAGGAACTCAATCCAGATCTGTCAGCTGTTTGAGCCATCACCACTGCCTCCCAGAGTCCACATTAGCAGGAAGCTGGAGTCAGGAGCAGGAGTTAGGAATCAGTTCAGACTCCAATGGGGAATGGATGTCTGAACTTGCATCTTAACAGCTGGGCTCAATGCGCATCCTGATAATATTTTTGACAGCTTGTTTTAATTAATCAAACAAACATTTATTGAGTGCCTATTCTATGCTAGGTACTGGGAAGGAGGCAGGTTCTACCAGACCCTCATCTGAAGGATTTGAGACTCCATCACCACGTTGACTCACTGAGTTAAGAACTATAATTCTTTGTTTTTATTTTTCATTTTGAAAAGAGCATATTTTCCAATATCAATTATTTTATCAAAGGTATGCATGCACATCATTTAAAGAGATAAATAGTATTAAAAGTGTATAACAAAACTCAGTGGCTCCCTGCATCAATATCTTACATTCTGGGGCAGGTACTATGGCTCAGTAGGTAAAGCCACTGCCTGTGAGGCCACCATCCCAAATGGGTGGCAGTTCGAGTCCCAGCTGCTCCACTTCTGATCCAGCTCCCGGTTAACGTGCCTGGGAAAAGCAGTGCAAGATGGCTCAAGTGCTAGGGCCCCTGTACCCACATAGGAGACCTGGAAGAAGCTCCTGGCTCCTGGCTTTGGGATGGCCCAGTGATCATCTGGGGAGTGAATCAGGGAAGGGATTATTCTCTCTCTCTTTCTCTCTCTCTCTCTCTCTAACTCTGACTTTCAAATAAATTAATAAAGCTAAAAGCAAATTCCTCACATTTTTCCATTGCTGCTTTGTGGAGGCAACCACTTTAGTTTCAGCCATTTCTTCTAGTGTATACACTAGTACTTCTAAATGATATGCCTATATTACCCTGTTTGGGACTGCAATTTTCAGACACAATTTTCTGTTGTAATAGATGAGCATCCAACTCTCTTACACCCATTTTCCTCTTTGGCTCCATGCCCCACTATCCCAAGGTAATACAATTTTGATTAAATAAACTTATACATTTATATGACATACCTATAAAAATACAGTTCCCAGTTGAGCATTGTGGACTATGGTGGGGTTATTTTTTGTTTGTTTGTTTGGCTGTTTTTTTTTTTTTGCTTTTTGCTTTTGGTTTTTCCTCTCCTGTTTTTCCAGAAATTGCTCCCCTCTCCCCAGCATTTACTTAGTTTTCTTTGTACCTACATTCTAGTGGAAAGACCTTCTAACAAACGCAGGGTTGTCTATCACTTCCCCCTTCGCCACTTTTCTCTTTTCCAGGCTGAACTCCCCAAGTTGTTGCCGAGCTATCCCTGAAGACTTCCCTTCACTATTTACCCTGGAATTCCCATGTTTTTCTCCCAAATCAGATTCCTCTTTTTCAGTTTACTCTTTTGCTTTGGTGGAGAACATCCTCAAGTAGTCAGGTTGGAAAGGATCTTTGCCTTTTCCCCAGTGTTCTGAGATTTCCCAGTGATGTGCTTGGCATGGTTTATGTCTGTCGACTGTTCTGTACTCTCAGGGTCCTTCCAGGAGACCTGGAAACTCATGTCTTTCATTTCTGGGAGATTTGCTAGAAGTTGTTTTTTTTTTTTTTAAATCATTGATTTCTTCTTCCATGGCTTTCTGTTTTCTCTTTGAAACTCTTGTTAGCAGATATTGGAATTCTGGAATTGGTTCTCTAATATCTTCATTTTTCTTTTCTATTTTTCCCTTCATCATTTTACTGTCCCCTTCTAATATCTCAATTTGATTTTCTGATCTTCTTTTGAGTTTTTGTTTATTTACCAGCATGCTTATTAATTCTAACATCTTTCTTTGTAACCAGAATATTCCTTTTTATAGTTTCCTATACTTGTCTCAAAGGTGCACCATTGTTTCTTGTTCCTGTGAAGATATTCATGATTCCTTTTTAGTTTTAATCAGTGTGTATTTTGCTTCCTCCTGGAGTTTTCTTGTCCTGTGCTTTCCCTAGATATCTAGTAACACTTGAAAGTCTATTCTGGATCTGAGTAAAGTATTAAAATGTTGATTGGAAGCTCTGAGCTTGTAGATAGGGCTTCTTGACTTTACGCTTCATTGTAGGATGGGTTGGAAGAATTGTTTATTTTAGAAACTCTCTGATTCAGTTTTTTCTGATCTTTTTTCTTGAACTAATAGCATTCCCTAGAGAGAAGCATTTCTTATTTCCTCCCAAGGTTGCAACTATGCTGCCAGGGCTTTGGTAGCTAACTTGGGAGGCAGGGCTTGGGAGGGAGAGCTTGGATCTCAGCCCTTTATGGTCACCAAATCACTGGTATGTGGCACTGTTCTCAAACCACTCCACCAATTGGCCTCCAATCAAGACAGACTTTTTTTTTTTTTTTTTTTTAAGAATTAATTTGCCCAGGGGCTGATGCTGTGGCATATCAGGTAAAGCTGCTGCCTGCAGTGCCGGTATCCCATATGGATGTCAGTTCGAGTCCCGGCTGCTCCACTTCCAACTCAGCTCTCTGCTATGGCCTGGGAAAGCAGTGGAAGATGGCCCAAGTCTTTGGGCCCCTGCACCCATGTGGGAGATCCGGAAGAGGCTCCTGGCTCCTGGCTTCAGATAGGTACAGCTCTGGCGGTTGTGCCAACTGGGGAGTGAACCAACAGATGGAAGACCTCTCTCTCTCTCTCTCTGCCTGTCCTCTCTCTGTGTAATTCTGACTTTCAAGTAAATAAATAAATCTTTAAAAAAATAATTACCTTGCCCATCTACAGGGAGAGTGCCCAGTGATGTGGAGCAGCAAGGGGACTGAGGCTCCAGTGGCTTCTCAAATGGCCTTCAGCCAGCCCCTCTGAGGCTGTTTTTTCTCACCTTGAGCTTCAGTTTCAGTCCTATCTGGGACTGCCAGTTTCTGAATCTTTTGAGGATTATGCACTGTAAATCTTGTTGGTCTTCTGTTTTTGCCACTGTTGGCTTAGAACCCAATATCCTATGATGGGTTAAGTTCTGTCAGCCCTAACTGCATTCAAGCCGCATTGCACAGCAGGATCCATGCTCTCTCTTGTTCTCCTGTGTCCTTTATTTGCCCCCTGTGGATATTGATTCTCCTGGATTAATCCTGTTTCCATTTTAAACCTTGTTTCTCTTTTCAATCTCTTCATCTTTTTCTTATGCATACTTCCCAGCAGATTTTCTCAACTTTATTATGTAAAGCTTCTATTGAAATTTCTATGTCTCCTATCATATTTAGAACTCCCAAGAGTTCTCCTTTTACAAATACAGATATACCTTGAAACATGATGTAAATCCCAGTAAAATCATTGTAAGCTGAAGATCTTGTTGTAAACAATGTATCTCATACCCTTAACTCACCAAACATTCTAGCCGAGCAACATGGCAGTGTTCAGTGCCAATCGTCCCCACTTTGCACAGTGCGGCTAACTGGGAGCCATAGCAGTTGTCCCTGCCCAGAATGTCAAGGGGGTAGCAGAGCCCATGTTGGCTAACCAGGGGAAATACAAAAATTCCAAATTCAAAGTGTGATGTCTACTGGCTGTGTATTGCGGTTACACCATTGTAAAGGCAAAGAAATAATTCACAATATATATGCTGCTGTCTGCAGTGTCTCATTGTGTGAATATATATCTCTTCCGCCTTGGAGGAAATTAATAGCCACAACATTTTTCTACTCCTTATTTGTCTGTTTATTCTGGGTTTCTTTGTTTTGGACTATTGCTTTGAAAAGTGTAATTTTTCTCAAATGTCTTA